>NC_090725.1:248089238-248091060 GCF_036898095.1 Palaemon carinicauda | reverse complement strand
TGTGTGTGTGTATGTGTGTATATATGTGTATATATATATATATATATATATATATATATATATATATATATATATATATATATTTATATATATATATTGACGATCTATCGCTGAGGCATGCGATGTATAAATTTGTCACTATGCTGGAGGAAGGATCAGAAAAACGAAATTCTTGGACTAGCGCTTTCGTATTGTCATACCTCTTCAGGTCCAATTAATACAAAGTTAAGAACAGGATCAAAGTCACCTTTGCGACAGCAGTAAACAAGAAATAATACAATAACATAAAAAATTAGTACACAACTAGTTTAAAATTATAGCTAGTTTAAAAATCAGTGAGTTTAAAAATTACAGCTAGTTTAAAAATGACAATTGTTTAAATACATTGTTTATAAGAATTTCATCAAGTTTATATATTCCTGGGCTATTGTTGATCAATTTTACAGGGTTTTTTTTATGATACATGATTCTATGATATTGCGTTTTGTTATGTCCTTACAATATAAAATTTCTTTTGCCCCTTTCCAATTAATAGTGTGATTATGGTTATTCATATGCTGAAACAAACTACTTGTTTGGTTTCCTGTTCGAACATTATATCTGTGTTGTTTAAGTCTCGTTTCAAGGTCTTTACCACTTTGTCCTACATATCTTTTATTGCATTGATTACATGGGATTTCATAAACACATCCATTGTTTTGTACAGGTGAATTTCTAATTAACATATCCTTTAAAGTACTATTTTTAAAAATAACATTAACATTAAAAACTTTCATTAATCTAGGAATTGTCAAGAAATTATTGTGGAAGGGTAAAATGAGAAGGTTTTTAAACTAGCTGTAATTTTTAAACTCACTGATTTTTAAACTAGCTATAATTTTAAACTAGTTGTGTACTATTTTTTTATGTTATTGTATTATTTCTTGTTTACTGCTTTGATCCTGTTCTTAACTTTGTATTAATTGGACCTGAAGAGGTATGACAATACGAAAGCTCTAGTCAAAGAATTTCGTCTTTCTGATCCTTTCTCCAGCATTGTGACAAATATATATGTGTGTGTGTGTATATATATATATATATATATATATATATATATATATATATATATATATATATATATATATATATATATATATATATATATATATGTCAGAGAGACAGACGTCAATGTGGGAAATATGAGTGTGTATATACTTCGAAAGATTTTATAATGCTTTTGAAGCCGGGTGTACAAAAGCACCGGCAATGAAACAATAAATCTCTTCAAAGACCGATAATTGATTGTACAGAATTTGAAATACAATGAGGACGTTAACCGCAACTAATTTTTTTTTTTTTTTTTTTTTTTTTTAATAATCAAAATAGGTAAATGTTTTTTTACACACTTTTTCTGAAACTAATATCGATTGGAAGTCATCCTTATTACTTCAGCTTTGGTCCTACTAAGATTAATCATTTGGTGTCATTGTATCCTGCATGACATGCTTGGGCTTTAATGAAAGTTTCTCAGAACTACTAACTTGTCCACCACAATTTGAAATAAAATTGTATGTGTTTCAAGATTTCTAGGAATTATTGTAATATGTATAATTTATAATAGAACTAATATTGTCTCGTATGATTGTGTGTTTATACACTGATTTCTGAAAAACTGAAAAACTAGATTTAAAACGTTTCATTATATATATGAAAGAATCATTGTGAACCAAGTCTCCTTCAAAATTTAGAATTTCCTGAAAAAAAAAATCAATGGCTTTCCGCTGTTAAAAAACAACTTTGTTGCAATGTAAAAGGATGATACAGCAGATTTTGATTTTTCTTT
>NC_090725.1:248076738-248084238 GCF_036898095.1 Palaemon carinicauda | reverse complement strand
AGATACTACTCACTCACTTCATTTTCTATCATCCCAACAGATGCTTTTCTGCCGATTTATAAACTCTTCACTGCTTGCATCAACCTTCCACATCTTTTTCCTGTCAACTTTATCATAAGCTTTCTCCAGATCCATGAGTGCAATATACACCTCCTTACCTTTTGCTAAATATTTCCCGCATATCTGCCTAACTGTAAAACTGTGATCCATACATCCCCCTATCTCTTCCAAAATCACACTGTACTTTTAAGATTATATTCTCTGTGTTATCTTTAATCCTATTAATTAGCGTTCTACCACAAACTTTTCCAACTGCGCTCAACAAACCAATACCCCTGAATTACAATACTTGTACACATCTCCCTTACCTTTGTATAGGGGAACAACACACGCACAAACCCAATCCACTGGTACCATGGACAGCAAAAAGCATATATTAAACAATCTCACCAACCATTTAAGTACAGTCACACCCCCTTCCTTTAATATCTCAGCCCTCACACCATCCATACCAGGTGCTGTTCCTACTCTCGTTCCATGTAGTGGTCTCTTCACTTCCTCTCTTGTAATCTCCATCTCATACTCATCTCCAATCACTGGCACCTCAACACCTGCAACAGCAATTATATCTGCCTCCCTATTATCCTCAACATTCAGCAACCTTTCATTATATTTATCCCATCTTTTCCTTGCCTCCTGTCCTTTCAACAACCTTCCATTTTCATCTTTCACTGTCTTCATTTCTTTCCAAAACTACTGCTTATTCTCTTCATATGAACGACCCAATCCCTGATCACCTCTAGTCAGCTGCCCTCTTTGCCTCAGCTGTCCTACATTTTACTTCCACATTTTTCTCTCTTTATCTTTCACACTTCTCTACACTAGTACTTTGCAGCCATTCTTCAAATGCCAAAATTTTCTCTTTCACTTTCATCTTCAATCCTTCATTCCACCATTTACTTTACTTCCTCATTCTGCTTCCACTAATCCTCTTGCCACACACATCACTTGCATTCCCAACAAAAGTTTCTTTTACCAACTTGCACTCTTCCTCTAGATCACCAGTTTCACTTATTTTCACTCTGTCTCATAACACTGCCAACCTTCAACCTTCTTGATATTCACTTTTTACCTATAATGTTTTTTCAACTCTTCAACCTTCACTACCCCCCATTTTACATCCCCCACTCTATTTCATTTCCCTTCAACCAAAAAAAAAAAAAAATGATCAGTCATACCGTTAGCCATACGGTACCCCTAAACACGTTCACATCTTTCAGTCTTCCAAACATCCTTCTTGTTATCAACACATAATCCATTAATGCCCTTTCTACCACTCTTCATGTAGGTGATATTTATAATGCATCTCTTAGATCGATTTTAAAGTTTATGCAAATGAGTTAGAGTAAGATTTTGTTCGTTTATGTTAACTTACTAAATAAGGCTGAAGGGTGTTATAATTTTAAGTAATCTTCTATAGAGTAGAATACCAATCGATGGGAAAAGAAAAGTCAATATTATTATTATCAGCATCTTAATCTTTATTATTGTTGCTATCATTATTATTATTATTATTATTATTATTATTATTATTATTATTATTATTATTATTATTATTATTGTTATGATATAATTCCACCCATTCTTATAATGATGTATTCACCTTCCTGTTCTGTTCCAAGTGCCATAATTCACCTATCATCCAAAAGCTCGTTATTTTATAATTAGCGGGAAATGGACATCAATTGACATACGTCAAGGACCCATCTGTTTTTTATTGTTAGTCTTCATGATATGACTTGCATAAAGGGATTCAAATTGCAAGAAATTATTTAATCCTTAAGTAACCTCCCATGACTTTTACAGATTATTTATAATGACAATTACATTTTCTAACTCATCAGATATGTTTGAAATAATAAATAATTACTCTTAAAGCAAAGTCCATCGGGACGTGCACCTGAGTTTCGTTTTCTAATACAAGGAAAGGTAGAGGTGAACCTGTCTCTCAGTTAAAGAAAGAAAACAAAAAATAGAAAAGAGACGAGGAATAAAGGTCAAAAGTATTCTTACTGAAATAGAAAATGAATTGATATTTCAAAACTGTAATTTTAGACTGACCGTACAGCCGTGAAATAGGACTCCAAAGACGATTTGTAGTATCTCTCAATCTCAGTGAGCTAAATGAAAAAGTATCCCCAACAATATTGATAGTGAAAGAAACAGAAAAGTCAACTTATGTCATAAATAAAATGAGTTAAATAGCGGATTACTTATCAGGAAAATTGCTGAATATTGGACCCAATTGAGATAAGCAGCAAAGGAACGAGCGCTCCTAACATGAGAACGGTGAACCAAACAATGATGAACAACGTCCTTAATAAAGCTTTCAAAATGTGATTAAGATATTTTGAGGACGATAATGGAAGTCTTCTGCGTAACAGAAATGATTATTAAAAAGTGGTAAAATTACAACAGGATTTGGCTTAAACCCCATATAAAAACGAAGCCACCTTAGAAATGTTAGGTTTATATCTTTTTATTACACCAATAACTCCACCAGATATCAGGAAGCCCGTGGCAGGGGGAAGTGCCGCCAGTGCAACTCAGGTGGTGTACTGTAGGAATTACTAGAAAGACTTTTGCAGTGTCCTTTCGACTCCTAACTGCACTTACTTTTGCCCTTTTACCATACTTACGTTCCCGTTTCATGTCTTTCCAATCCTTATAGCCAGCCAGCAACTTTTCCTTTATACTAATACTGCCGGTTTTTCCCCCTAGTTGCACATGAGTGGTGAATGGCCTCCCAGGCCTCAGTGTCAGGCCATATGGCTCAAACTCATAAATGCAATCCAAATATGAGTAACATCTTTTGTAGAATAGATGTTCTTGAACCATATGATACTTTAAATGGACACTTCACTTTCAGTTATTCACTAGTCCTCAAGTTCTGATTTTTATTTATATATTACTTCCTTTATATTTCCTTTATAATTTTACATGGACGATGATGAAAAAATTTAAGTGATGGACATGGATAACATTTGAATAATAAAAATTAAATTGTTTAGCAGGTGTACAGCAGAATAACAAGTAAAATAGCCAAGTTTATGAAGGTGAACCTCTGATGGAAAATACTTAAATCTTGGGTTTTGGATTTGTACCAACCGTGTGTCACACGATCGTACATAATAATGACATTTCATTTTGTGTATATATTATGCTTGTATCTTCGCTCTCCTCTCACACTGATAAGAGCCTGAAATAACATGTCTGTTTTTCTCACCGTTAACTGTTAACCAGTGCGGTGTCGGTTGAACATGAAATTGCCTGTTATGTCTTTTGTGCCCTTTTTGCCTGTAGTTTATGTATATAAAAACGGATGTTCTGTAATAAAGTTACTCAGTTGCTTTCATCCTGCCTTTGAGTCACAACCTTCTCTAGGCTCATCACATTGGTGACCCCGAAAGTCGACTCGCTCCTCCTGCCTTCCACCCCCACTCCCCGCCCCTCCATCATTGGTACTATGGCGGACTCCACGGAAGTTGGCGCCGCCCACCTCCTCACGTTGTACCCGGAAGTTTTCTGTCCAGAACTTCGCCAAACACCCACATCTCCTGCCAAGCACGGTATTTATCACCATATGAAGACGACGGGACCCCCAGTCTTCACAAAATTCAGACGTCTGGCACCGGAACGATTGGTCGCCGTCAAACAGACATTCGCCAAAGTGGAGGAAATGGGCCTTTGCCAAAAGGCCTCCAGCCCATGGTCGTCACCCTTACACAACGTTCTGAAGAAAGACGGCTTCCTCTGTCTGTGCGGGGATTACAGGCGTCTGAACATGCAAACAGAACTGGATCACTACCCCCTCTCAAACATCGCCGACGTGACCTCCTACTTGCACAAAGTGAAGGTTTTCTCCATGCTCGACCTCCTGAAGGGGTATTATCAGGTGCCTATGAACCCAGAAGACATCCCCAAGACTGCCATCACCACTTTTTTTGCTACATACACCTTCAATTACTCCTGTTTTGGCCTTCGTAATGCTGGGGCCACTTTTCAACGTCTCATGGATGGCATCTTAGGGGACCTCCCCTTCTGTGTATGTTATGTGGACGACATACTTGTGTTCTCTTCCTCAAAAGAGGAACACCTCCATCACCTGTGCATCGTGCTCGACCGCCTGCAAAAAAAAACGGCCTTGTAGTCCGGTACGACAAGTGTACCTTTGGCGCCAACGAAGTGTCGTTCTTAGGGCACCGCATCACTCCTGAAGGAGTCTATCCCCTCCCTGAGAGGGTAGCAGCTGTTCAGAACTTCACCATGCCCTCGACCGTCAAAGCTCTGCAGGAATTCTTGGGCATGATCAACTATTATCACCGTTTTCTGCCAGCCATTGCCGCCACTCTTGCTCCCCTCTATGCCTCCCTCAAGGGTAAGCCAAAAGACCTGAAGTGGGGTCCCTTTCAAGAAGCGGCCTTCTGCAATGCAAAGAAGGCCCTATCAACCGCTGCAGCTCTCACTTTTCCTATCCCACATGCCCCTCTACTTCTCTCTACCAATGCCAGCGACGTCCCTATTGGTGCAGTACTCGAACAGGTGGTCAACGGCTCGCCCCGCCCACTGGCCTTATTCAGCAGAAAACTGTCCAAGGCAGAATTGGGTTATTCTACCTTCGATTCCGAATTCCTGACGGTGCACTTGGCTGTCCATCACTTTCAGCATTTCTTAGAAGGTACGCCCCTCGTCATTCGCACAGACCACATGCCTCTGGTGCACGCCTTCACTTGAAAGTCTGACTCCTAGTCCGCCCGTGTACGCCGACATCTCTCCGCCGTGGCTGAATACAATTGCACCCTTCAACACGTCCATGGGAAAATTAATTCCGTTGCCAATGCTCTGTCAAGAAACACGTTGGCTGCCGTTTAACTGTGATTGGATTACAATGCCTTGCCTGAAGCTCAACGACGGGATCCAGAGTATCAAGCATGTTGGGCATCCTGCACATCCCTCCGGTGGGAAGACATCCCCCTCGACGACTCCAACACCACCCTCCTCTGTGACGTCAGTACTGGTAGACCGCGACCTTGGATTCCTTCTCCCATGCGCTGACAGGTGTTTGATTTCATTCACGGCCTTTCACATCCCTCGTGCTGTTCTCCTGCACAGCTGCTGAAGACGAAGTTCATTTGGCACGGCATTTCTAAGGATGCTAAGGATTGGGTCCGCGCCTGTACTTCTTGCCAAACTTCCAAAGTACATCGACACACGAATTCAAGAGTGGGCATCTTTCCTCAACCTCAGCGTCATTTCGCCCACATTGACGTCGACGTTGTAGGCCCCCTACCCACATCACAAGGACAATGTTACCTGTTTATTGTCATCAACCTCTCCACTCGTTGGCCTGAAGCCATTCCCATGGAAACAGCAACGTCCGCCTCATGTACATCTGCCTTACTCTCAGGATGGATTGCAAGATTTGGTATCCCTGAGCATATTACTTCTGACAGGGGTACCACTTTCACCTCTCAATTGTGCACATCATTAGCAAATCTCCTGGGCATCACCTACATCAGACAACTGCGTACAACCCCGCTGCCAATGGAATGGTTGAACGTTTTCATCGCACCCTCAAAGCAGCTTTGATGTCCCGCTGCAAGGATTGCAACTGGTTTACTCAGCTTCCCTGGGTCCTCCTTGGACTAAGGACCACTCCTAAAGACACCCTCGACGTCTCAGCAGCTGAAATGGTGTATGGGAACCCGTTGGTCGTCCCTGCCGAATCTTTTCCTTCTGCAACCTCCTCCGACGATCTCCAGCGCATACGTCACATCGTGGGAAAATTTACTCCATGCCGCCAGACTTACAAGCCCCCAGCGAAGCATCACATACCAACAGACTTGCACTCTGCAATGCACGTCTTCTTACGCAATGACACTAGCAAGCCAGCGCTAACGCCCCCTTACACGGGCCCTTTCCTTGTGATCCGACACAGTCTGAAAGCGTTCCTACTAAACCTTCGTGGCAAAGAAGACTGGGTCTCGCACTGATAAGAACCTGAAATAACATGTCTGTATTTCTCACCGTTAACTGTTAACCGGTGCGGTGTCGGTTGAACAGGAAATTGCCTGTTAAGTCTTGTTTGCCCTTTTTGCCTGGAGTTTATGTGTATAAAAACGGGTGTTCTGTAATAAAGTTACTCAGTTGCTTTCATCCTGCCTTTAAGTCACAACCTTCTCTTGGCTCGTCACAGATTCATGATGGTCTCTCAGCTTTACTGTGAAATGATATATGGAAAGATGACAGGTTCTACTTTGCCTGTTAATTACCAATTTTAATTTCTTAGTGTCCACGTTATATGTAAATAAAAAGAGAACCTTTTTGCTGTAATAACAATTACATGTCAAAAGATTTAGCTTAGGAAACAATGTTAATTATACTAAGAACCCTCTACCCTGAAATTTAAGCTGATTTATTGATGTTTGGCAGAAGATACCCTGCGTTACCAGTAGCTTTGACTGCCATTGACGCCATGTGTTTTTAGCAAAACAGACCAGAGAAATTGAATGCCAGGGGCCATTTACCCTCGCAAGACTTCATTCTAAGTTCAGGGACTACATTAGTCATGTTAGGCAACACATGCCTAGCTTAAATTTAAACTAGTAAGGTGGTCTGTTTAAATCCTATTATCAAGCTACATAGAAGTAGCCACTTCTAAATATACTAATAAAGCAAAAGCATTATGGATAAATCGGTAATAGTCTTATTATTGGAGTAGAAGTTTATCCTATCTTGAAATGACCGTAGCTTCTATACCTCCACTAACAACAATTTGGTAAGCACGAAGGAAGGAAGGGATAAAAAATCATAATATTGATAAGGTAAAGGAATAACCAAAGCAAAACACAAGAAGAATTGGAAAATATTTAACTCTATTGTATTTAGTCATGCTATTAGCATAGAGGAATTATAGTAAGAGCCTTATGACATATAAGGATTTCTGATGACCTGCAATCAGAGTTTAAGAATAAACACTAAATCTAACAACAATAATCTTAGAACGAAAAATGAACACTAACTCAAAATGAATAGCAAAACCACATCTAGAATTACCTATACAATTGTCGAAAAAAATCGGAGGGGCTATATTATTATCAAGATTCGAGTTGGCGAGTCATTCAACTATTTTTAACAAATATAACCTGGTAGCAGAAACGAATTATTAAGGAAAAAAAAAAACATCAGTTATCTTTAATGCATGCAGTTCCAACTTTGCCATCACAAAGTTAACTTTGATTAGTTCCTAAGTAAATTTTTTAGATTGAATTAATTATATCAATTGCACACTACATGTAAACAGTGTATTGCAAATTACAAATGTAAGAGTTTACCAAAGAAATTATTCATGTGTAAGCATTAATTGTTACAAGTGGAACTTAGATATAAAAAGGAGAACCTAAATGAGTATTACCCATCAAACAATTAATCACTCATAAC
>NC_090725.1:248036738-248074238 GCF_036898095.1 Palaemon carinicauda | reverse complement strand
TCATTGATTTCGACACACACATTGACTCTCTCTCTCTCTCTCTCTCTCTCTCTCTCTCTCTCTCTCTCTCTCTCTCTCTCTCTCTCTCTCTCTCTCTCTCTCTCTCTCCCTTCTAAAGGTGCACAATTAAGGAATAACTTGGAGTAGGAAGTTTTTTAATGGTATAAAAATATGGCGGAGGTTTATTGTTCATTATCACTAGAATATGATTTAAATAACATTCTTCTTTAATGCGTCATTAGTATGAAGGCGAGGCATATAAAAATTTACCTCTGTACCTCAAAATTAATTATTGGCTTAACCTGGAAAAGGAAATCTCTCTCTCTCTCTCTCTCTCTCTCTCTCTCTCTCTCTCTCTCTCTCTCTCTCTCTCTCTCGTGAAACCTTAATTGAAAACTTTTTTCTCCACTTTCGGCAAAGCAGAGAAATTTACTCTTCTGTTGACGTTTTGTCCATTAATGTATCTGTCACGCTTACCTTGTATCGCAGTTTTATGTGTACGGTTGAATAGATTTTTGCCATTACATATACTTGATAAATAAGCAGATCTACATGTTTGGATGGCCATTAAGATAGATCGTTTCAGTGCCTCTCTCATTATCCTCTCTCAGTCAACTTATTATTCCAAACCCTTCATGGTCTAAGAAAAATTTAAAAAACTATACATTGATGGAAATAAAAGAATATGTATACTGCACACGTTTTGTAGGTATGAAGGTGATGATATTAAGGTCCTGTTTTCAAGAGAAGAATATCTCTCGGTGTTAGGACTAGGCAATAGTGTAAAAGAAGTACGTATTCAAGCTTTGATACTTCTCCTACATTTTTATTTTCATTTTGATGTAGAATATTATATCTCCTCCTGGGAAAGGGTCTCCAATGATTTGCAGATCTATTTCTAAATGTTGTTGTTGTTAGTTTTTATTTTCTTTTTTTTATGAATGTGGTTTTAGCTTCACCATCCATGTTACATTAATCATTCTCCCGTCTATGGTGTTATCCTGTCCTTCTCATTCATGTGTATTTTAAGGAATATTCGTAGATTTCATTCTATCAGAAATTATTCTATTAAACTGGTACCATTCTCTCATTCCATTGTGGTAGGCTGATGTTTTTTTTCTAGTTACCCTAGATTACTATTTAAACTGCAGAGATAATTTTATTAACAAAGGCTATCCTTCAATACTTTGTTTGCTACAAACTATTAGAGGTTTCAGGTGCTGAATATTGTGGTATCATGAATGGTAGAGATATTGATAGAGTAAAGCGAAAAAAAATACTGTCCTCCCCCCCCCCCCAAAGAAAAAAAAACCGTAGCCGCAGGAAAAATGTAGATCAACTTAAATTTAAGACGAACGTGAATTAGGAAGAATAGTGATTGTGCAAAACGGAAAATGGACATATTTGCGTTGAATAAGCATCCGTGTCCTACTAAATTCATTAATATACTTATACTTATACTTATACTTATACTTATACTTATACTTATACTTATACCGAGAGACCATTTTATAAACTTATTAATGGAAAGGAGCATTGCCCCTTTAACTGAAGATATTAGAATGCAATTAAAATGTTACTAATTGACGGAATACCGCAATTATGGTGATAAAAGTTAACAATAAGGAGCTTATTGAATGGCTTCAAGAAATTTTATGGCCCACACTTCTTGAGAATTCGATTGGAGGGGCTTTTATTTCGTGACTCAAAGGCAATGTTTTGAAATATTATTGGATAGTGTGGGATCACACCGGATCAGATTGGACTTGTTTATTGCACTTCGAGTTGTTTTTGCGAAGATATCTTGAAGGCTTTGGATAAATCATTATTAATATTTCACGGAACAAGCACTATTTCCATAATTTATATTTAACTGTTGCAAGATCCAAAACACACGTTTTATATGTATGTATATATATATATATATATATATATATATATATATATATATATATATATATATATATATATCTGCGTGAATGTGTTTGTATTTGTAAGTCTGTGAGTAGTGTGTACGAGCGTGTGTTATCACACTCTTCCCTAGTCTGACTGGATGACTAACCGGACTTGTATTATCATCATCATCATCATCATTATTATTATTATTATTATTATTATTATTATTATTATTATTATTATTATTATTATTATTATTAGCCAAGCTACTAACCTAATTCCAAAAGCAGATTTCTCCAACGTGGAAAGCATCCTAGTACTGAAAGGAAATAGAACAGTTACGAATACACGTTCTTTCATCCGGTTTTATTTCCTGTTCCCCTTAGCCTCTTCGACCCCACCGCTGGGTCAAATGGCTTGAATTCATAATTCCTTATACTCTTAGGTTTATATATATATATATATATATATATATATATATATATATATCTGCGTGAATGTGTTTGTATTTGTAAGTCTGTGAGTAGTGTGTACGAGCGTGTGTTATCACACTCTTCCCTAGTCTGACTGGATGACTAACCGGACTTGTATTATCATCATCATCATCATCATTATTATTATTATTATTATTATTATTATTATTATTATTATTATTATTATTATTATTATTATTATTATTATTAGCCAAGCTACTAACCTAATTCCAAAAGCAGATTTCTCCAACGTGGAAAGCATCCTAGTACTGAAAGGAAATAGAACAGTTACGAATACACGTTCTTTCATCCGGTTTTATTTCCTGTTCCCCTTAGCCTCTTCGACCCCACCGCTGGGTCAAATGGCTCGAATTTATAATTCCTTATACTCTTAGGTTTATATATATATATATATATATATATATATATATATATATATATATATACATATACATATATATATATATATATACATATACATATATATACATACACACACAGACATATATATATATATATATATATATATATATATATATATATATATATATATATATACAGTATATTCATATATATATATATATATATATATATATATATATATATATATATATATATATTTATTCATATATATATGTTTATATATATAGCTATATTTATACTTATGAAATTGTATGTATACACATATTTTATATACGCACAGATGTATATGTGTATATAAACGAATGTAAAGATAAGGAAATTATAGGCAGAAATTGTTTTAACAGGAGAATGTTATTATTATTATTATTATTATTATTATTATTAATTATTGTTGTTTATTTATTACTATTATTATTATTATTATTATTATTAATTATTGTTATTTATTATTATTATTATTATTATTATTTATTTTGTCTTATTATTATTATTATTATTATTTATTATTATTATTATTATTATTATTATTATTATTTTATTATTATTATTATTTATCATTTATTATTATTTGATAATATTTAATATTATTTATTATTATTTATCATTATTTGTTTTTATAACTTTTATTATTTTTATTATTTGTATTATTATTATTATTATTTATCATTATTGTTTGTTATATATTATTATTATTATTATTTGTATTATTATTATTATTATTTATCATTATTGTTTGTTATTTATTATTATTATTTACTGTTATTATTTATTGTTATTTATTTTCTATTATTTTTATCAATTATTATTATTATTATTATTATTATTATTATTATTACTATTATTTATTATTATTATTATTTATTATTATTTTTATTTAATATTTATTATTATTATCTATTATTTATCATTACAATTTATTTATTATTATTATTTTTTATTATTTATTATTAATATTTATTATTAATATTTATTATTATTATTTATTATTTAGTAGTATTATTTAGTATTTATCATTATTTATTATTGATTATTATATACTATTATTATTTATTTATATTATCTATTATTGTTGTTTATTGTTTATTGTTATTTATTATTATATATTATCATTTATTATTGTTACTTATTACTATTTATTATTATTATTTATTGTTATTAGCTGAGCTACCACCCTAGTTGGCAAAGCAGGATTCTATAAGCCTAAGGAATTCAACCGGGAAAATACTCCAGTGAAGAAAGGAAATAAGGAAATACATAAACTACAGAAGAAGTAACGAACAATTGAAATATTTCAAGAACCGTAACAGCATCAAATAATGTCTTTCATAAATAAACTAAAAAGCTTCAAAAACAAGAGAAAGATAAATGAAATAGAATAGTGTGCCCAAGTGTACCCTCAAGCAAGAGAACTACCCCAAGACAGTGGAGGGCCATGGTAGAGAGTTTGTGGCACTACCCAGGACTACCCAATTTAAATTTTTAATTATTCGAGTTATTAACCCTTCCAGTCATACATGTACATATAAATATATATATATATATATATATATATATATATATATATATATATATACACATATATATATCTACATATATATATATATTTATATATATATATATATATATAAATATATATATATATATATATACATATGTGTGTGTGTAAATTTATATATACTGTATATATATTTATATATATGAATTTATATATACCGTATATACAGTATATATTTATATATATAGTGTATATATGTAATAATTATATATTACATGTTTAAAACACATGACGTAATAAGTCATTGTGGAAGTAGAAGCTAGTGTGAGAAGTGCTGTAGTCAGATCATAGCAGGATGCGAATACCATATCTCAGCAATGTAACATTTTTATGAAGAATAAACACAAATACGAATCGTGAGAAAGAGTTGTGTCGCCACCGGATGCAGGTGTCTTCCTATACTAATGTTTAGTTTACATTATGTGTTTAAATGCTGAGATAACTGACTATACGATATCTGTGATATCGATATTTTAGCCAGTTATTACTAAGACATCATACGGAATGGTCATCCGACCAAACCAGCTATACTCCTGTGATGGAGATGTTAACACTGTTGTTTTTAAAGAATAAACCATTTAAAGTTAACTTACTTGACTTTACTTGAAGATGTAACATACCAACTAACATACTTAATGTGTGTTAACAACAGTAGCACACTAATAAATGGTGGCAGCGGTGGGATTACCTAAAATATCTTGATATTCATTAAGCCTATCGGCTATGAGAGCTGCTCTCTCAATAACATTAAGCTGAGTCATAGTGGCTTGATTAAGTGTATTTCTTAACGTTAATACTACATCCAAGGCTTCTTCACCCCCATAGACTGCGCGTAACCTAACTTTGAAATCATCCCAGGTAACTGCTTCTTGAAATGAAACACCTCTTAAATACGTACTCGCATCTCCTTTAGAAAAATCTATAAAACTTTTAGCTTCTTTTAATTGTACAAAAGGGTCTAGGATTTGTTTGGCATTTAAATGGGCATCGACGGATGAAATCCATGACTCCACATTCTGAGGCAAGAACCCATTAACCCGACCCTGAAAAGGAAGGATTGCTGATCGAGCATTTACAAGTGTCACAATCGGGAGGGGTTAACCTGTCCTGCTGTTGCGTTACTCGGTCCAGGGGCTGGGCTCACAGGGGGCGTCATGTTTACGGTATTTCTTTTCCTATCTCTTCGACCCCTTGCAATTCTATCAAAATATCTATATGAATACAGACGTCCACTGCGTAAACGCATAAGCACTAAATGATAAAGATTATAACAAAATTCCCCAAAACAATGATACTAATACAAAGATATTTCCCGAGAATTTCTGAAAGAAAACGGAACACAAAGATATTTCCCGAGAATTTCTGAAAGAAAACGGAATTAGCACAAAGAGAGAAAAAAAATTCTAGATGAGAATTCGGAGTTGAACACAGTTTCCTTTAATGAAAGGAAATAGAAGATTAGCAAACAACTCACCCCAGTAATAATGGACTATCGACTCGTGGTAACTACACCTCACTGCTCAATACTGAAATGAATAAGAAAATGTACTTAGCTTATATGGCGTTGTGTGATGTCGTCATTTCCTCTCTCTCTCTTGATGTTTGGGTGAATGTTTTCGGTCCGATTTCCTCTCTCTTGATGTTTGGGTGAATGTTTTCGGTTCGATTTCCGTTGAATGTAGTGCTTCCTGGATATGTTTTGTAAGCGTTGAACGTCAGTCCTTGGTTTTCTTAGGATGTTGATTGAAGATCCAGTTCATCAGTTTGTATGTATAACATTCATTAAATGTTTCATTCTTCGATGGACTATGATACTTAGTCAAAATTGTAGATTCATTACTGTTGATTTCTTGAAGATCTTTCTCTGGTTTTTAGAGTTTTATTCGCTGGTTCTTGAAGATCTTTCTCTGATTCTTAGAGTATTATTCGCTGGTTCTTGAAGATCTTTCTCTGATTCTTAGAGTTTTACCGCTGCCACCATTTATTAGTGTGCTACTGTTGTTAACACACATTAAGTATGTTAGTTGGTATGTTACATCTTCAAGTAAAGTCAAGTAAGTTAACTTTAAAATGGTTTATTCTTTAAAAACAACAGTGTTACAATCTCCATTACAGGAGTATAGCTGGTTTGGTCGGATGACCATTCCGTATGATGTCTTAGTAATAACTGGCTAAAGTAATTGTAGATGCTTTAACTCGATATACAGAACTAATAGCGCTTAAAACTAAAACTGCGATTGAATGCGCTAGGAGGTTTTACGAGTGTTACATTTGTAAACATGGAATTCCACACATGATAATCTCAGACTCGGATGGAGAATTTAATAATCACTTTCTTACCTCATTGTGTGAATTCCTTAGCATAAAGAAAATAAATACCATGATATATCACCCAGAGTCGAATGGGCTAGTGGAAAGAGCAAATAGGAAGGTTTTAAATATATTAAGAGTGACACTAGGGGGATCAGACCCCAACTGGGATATTGCAATACCTGCGGTACTGAGTACTCTGAATCATTCATATCATATATCAATTAAAATGTCACCGCACGAAGCATTGTATGGTACCCCAGTTAGAACGCCTTTCCATGTATTAACGCCTACAACTAATCTATCAAATCATTTAAAAGAATGTATAAATGCAAGCAAAAGTCGTTTTGATATCCTTCAAAAGAATTTAGAAGAATCACAAATCATAATGAAAAGGAATCATGATAAAATAGCGAAGCCAACTAAAACATATACCGTGGGTGATAATGTATAGATACAGGTAAATGTACGTAAAGGACTCAATTATAAACTAACACCTAAGTTTGAAGGCCCATTTAACATTTTGGAAACATTAACGGCCAATAGGTTTAGAGTTCAAAACGTATCCCAACCCACTGATGAGAGAATCGTACCATTGGCTCACATAAGAAATTAAAATAAGAGGGAAAGAAGTGAGGGAAAGATTTTTATTTGTATGTTAAAAGTTTTCTTCTTAATACAGGAGTAATTACATATATTTTTCTCGTTACAGGTTTCCAAGATGAATTTTTTGTTGTTGGGAGTGATATTGTTTGCTCAGACATTTTTCTCGTGTGGGATGAGCTCTAAAACTAAAAGTTTAGATTTTAAATATGGCACTATAGTTGAAAGACAAGAAGACGTTTTTATTACATCAAGTAACGTAGTTGTTGAAGTGTGAATGCAAGCAATTTTTTTCCCAGAGAATGACGTCACTAGCTTAAAAAGCGCCATTTCAGGGTTTGCTGTCTCATTAAATGAATTGCATAGAAGACATTTTCCTTTTAATACAGATAGTTCGCTTGCATCGACATTAAAAGTTGCAGAGATGCTATCTGAAGACTTGCAAAATAAGACTTACGAGACAAAATCTTTGGCTCGTGACCTTTTGATGTGGACTGTAGGACATGATGATATTGAGAAACGTAATCCGTTTATTTTTGCTGCACTAAACATCTTTGGTTCTATTACAAGTTTAGGTTTAGGAATTTCCAATCGTCTTAAAATTAGTAATCAAAATAAGAAAATTGAGTTCTTGACTCATGAAGATAAATTGGTTATGTCAGAACTAAGGAATCAGTTAGCTTCAATCAATCAAATTATGAGTTTAGTAAATGAACATTCAAGTAATATCAATCAGATTATGGAAGTACAGGATTTGTTGGCAACGTTAACGTATTATGATTCAAAAATAGATCACATACATAACAGAATTGCACATTTCATTGAGAAATCAAAAGATTATGTGGAAGCTATCATGTTAGCGACTAAAGGTGTACTGTCACCCCATTTGTTGTCAATAAAATACTTATAGTTAATTGTGGAGAACGGACGGGAGAAACTAGGCTATATTCCTTTGTTAGACGCACGTAGGTTAGAATTTTATTACAGCCTAATTACAGTAAGCGTTGAAATAACAGGATTATGATTACAATTCCCTTTGATTCTTCTGATGCCTGGCAATCTTACAGGATATCACCATTTCCGACTTTCATGACGAATCACTGAAATCCAGTAATATCCAGTTTGACAGGACACATATTGATTTCCCCAGACAAGGAAACATATACGGTCATTAAAGACTTAAATCAATTAACTCACTGTTCAGACACAATGGATAGAAAAATATGTACAGCTGACTCATTTCAATTCCATAAAAACTTAATGGATTCATGCGAGTTAGGTATAGTGCTAGACGGTGCTCTCTCCCATACAAATGAAAATTGTCTGGATAAGCTTTATCCCTTTGACAATAATGAGTTCAATTGCAGACTGAACAACGGCTCGTGGATACGATACGACAAGGCCGGCTTCAATGTATCATGCCCGGACGGATCCACGTCCTATTCCCAAATCTTCGTTGCAGCAGATGGTTGTATCGGGACATCCCCTAATTCCATGGTGAAAGGTATCAAGACTATCATCAGAGAACGAGCCTACTTCGCGAACTTCATGTGGTCAACAACGGTTCCATCTTTACCTCTCCCATACAACAAACAGGTAGCCAAGCGGTTGATGAAATTGACCGAGATGGACCACCCGTTACCGACTTATGAAGAAAATCTCTTCTACATACTACTAGCAGGATTAAGTGTGACGGTGATGATATTTATCCCCGTTAACATCTTTGTTTGGCGTAGGTTAAGGTACAATAGTTTGCAGCTCAAACAGAACGTTTTGCCATGTCCAGACAAAACTCCTTATTTAATTCAATTTAAAGCCGTTTGAAAGTGGCCCCTTCATTCGCTCAATGGAGTAAAATTGTCTTGGAAAAGTGTTGTTTAAGAAAAGCAGTTAGTATGCTAGCAATATGTAATTGAAGAGACTATAGAACATTTGCATTTTTAAAAAACATTTAAAAAAACATTTAAAAATAAATCATTTTTTTCGGCATCTAATAAAATATATAAGCCGGAATGTTAAAAAAAAAAAAGAATCTATGGGCATCTAATAAAATATATAAGCCCTATATATAAATATATATATATATATATATGTACGAAACCGTGGTACGTGTACGTACCAGGAATTCGTGTTTGTGCACTAAAATTGTATCTTTACCAAGGTAACAAATATTTTTATTAATTACTGTATTATAATAATCTATATTTCTCACAAAGGTAACAATTATTCTTTAACAATGTTACCGAATCATATGTATATCAGTATTTTTTTTCTTGGTACCATATAATCATTTGCTAGCAATGTACCATATATGTGATCTGTATTTATCATGCATTTTTTCTTTGCTTTGGTAATATCTGTTATATGCATTATTGTTATTATTTTTTTTTAATGTGCCTATTTGAACATTCATCCTCATTTGCTTATGGCTAAAGTTAAACAAAAAATAATATATATGTCCAGTCACACTCCTAGTAAACATATTTTGACGTGTTGTTAATTTTTTTTTTTTTTTTAATTGAGATAGCTGGCCGAGCTTATGTAATAATTATATATTACATGTTTAAAACACATGACGTAATAGGTCATTGTGGAAGTAGAAGCTAGTGTGAGAAGTGCTGTAGTCAGATCATAGCAGGATGCGAATACCATATCTCAGCATTGTAACATTTTTATGAAGAATAAACACAAATACGAATCGTGAGAAAGAGTTGTGTCGCCACCGGATGCAGGTGTCTTCCTATACTAATGTTTAGTTTACATTATGTGTTTAAATGCTGAGATAACTGACTATACGATATCTGTGATATCGATATTTTAGCCAGTTATTACTAAGACATCATACGGAATGGTCATCCGACCAAACCAGCTATACTCCTGTGATGGAGATGTTAACACTGTTGTTTTTAAAGAATAAACCATTTTAAAGTTAACTTACTTGGCTTTACTTGAAGATGTAACATACCAACTAACATACTTAATGTGTGTTAACAACAGTAGCACACTAATAAATGGTGGCAGCGGTGGGATTACCTAAAATATCTTGATATTCATTAAGCCTATCGGCTATGAGAGCTGCTCTCTCAATAACATTAAGCTGAGTCATAGTGGCTTGATTAAGTGTATTTCTTAACGTTAATACTACATCCAAGGCTTCTTCACCCCCATAGACTGCGCGTAACCTAACTTTGAAATCATCCCAGGTAACTGCTTCTTGAAATGAAACACCTCTTAAATACGCACTTGCATCTCCTTTAGAAAAATCTATAAAACTTTTAGCTTCTTTTAATTGTACAAAAGGGTCTAGGATTTGTTTGGCATTTAAATGGGCATCGACGTGAAATCCATGACTCCACATTCTGAGGTAAGAACCCATTAACCCGACCCTGAAAAGGAAGGATTGCTGATCGAGCATTTACAAGTGTCACAATCGGGAGGGGTTAACCTGTCCTGCTGTTGCGTTACTCGGTCCAGGGGCTGGGCTCACAGGGGGCGTCATGTTTACGGTATTTCTTTTCCTATCTCTTCGACCCCTTGCAATTCTATCAAAATATCTATATGAATACAGACGTCCACTGCGTAATCGCATAAGCACTAAATGATAAAGATTATAACAAAATTCCCCAAAACAATGATACTAATACAAAGATATTTCCCGAGAATTTCTGAAAGAAAATGGAACACAAAGATATTTCCCGAGAATTTCTGAAAGAAAACGGAATTAGCACAAAGAGAGAAAAAAAATTCTAGATGAGAATTCGGAGTTGAACAGTTTCCTTTAATGAAAGGAAATAGAAGATTAGCAAACAACTCACCCCAGTAATAATGGACTATCGACTCGTGGTAACTACACCTCTCTGCTCAATACTGAAATTAATAAGAAAATGTACTTAGCTTATATGGCGTTGTGTGATGTCGTCATTTCCTCTCTCTCTCTTGATGTTTGGGTGAATGTTTTCGGTCCGATTTCCTCTCTCTCTTGATGTTTGGGTGAATGTTTTCGGTTCGATTTCCGTTGAATGTAGTGCTTCCTGGATATGTTTTGTAAGCGTTGAACGTCAGTCCTTGGTTTTCTTAGGATGTTGATTGAAGATTCAGTTCATCAGTTTGTATGTATAACATTCATTAAATGTTTCATTCTTCAATGGACTATGATACTTAGTCAAAATTGTAGATTCATTACTGTTGATTTCTTGAAGATCTTTCTCTGGTTTTTAGAGTTTTATTCGCTGGTTCTTGAATATCTTTCTCTGATTCTTAGAGTATTATTTGCTGGTTCTTGAAGATCTTTCTCTGATTCTTAGAGTTTTACCGCTGGTTCTTGAAGATCTTTCTCTGATTCTTAGAGTTTTACCGCTGCCACCATTTATTAGTGTGCTACTGTTGTTAACACACATTAAGTATGTTAGTTGGTATGTTACATCTTCAAGTAAAGTCAAGTAAGTTAACTTTAAAATGGTTTATTCTTTAAAAACAACAGTGTTACAATCTCCATCACAGGAGTATAGCTGGTTTGGTCGGATGACCATTCCGTATGATGTCTTAGTAATAACTGGCTAAAGTAATTGTTGATGCTTTAACTCGATATACAGAACTAATAGCGCTTAAAACTAAAACTGCGATTGAATGCGCTAGGAGGTTTTACGAGTGTTATATTTGTAAACATGGAATTCCACACATGATTATCTCAGACTCGGGTGGAGAATTTAATAATCACTTTCTTACCTCATTGTGTGAATTCCTTAGCATAAAGAAAATAAATACCATGATATATCACCCAGAGTCGAATGGGCTAGTGAAAAGAGCAAATAGGAAGGTTTTAAATATATTAAGAGTAACACTAGGGGGATCAGACCCCAACTGGGATATTGCAATACCTGCGGTACTGAGTACTCTGAATCATTCATATCATATATCAATTAAAATGTCACCGCACGAAGCATTGTATGGTACCCCAGTTAGAACGCCTTTCCATGTATTAACGCCTACAACTAATCTATCAAATCATTTAAAAGAATGTATAAATGCAAGCAAAAGTCGTTTTGATATCCTTCAAAAGAATTTAGAAGAATCACAAATCATAATGAAAAGGAATCATGATAAAATAGCGAAGCCAACTAAAACATATACCGTGGGTGATAATGTATAGATACAGGTAAATGTACGTAAAGGACTCGATTATAAACTAACACCTAAGTTTGAAGGCCCATTTAACATTTTGGAAACATTAACGGCCAATAGGTTTAGAGTTCAAAACGTATCCCAACCCACTGATGAGAGAATCGTACCATTGGCTCACATAAGAAATTAAAATAAGAGGGAAAGAAGTGAGGGAAAGATTTTTATTTGTATGTTAAAAGTTTTCTTCTTAATACAGGAGTAATTACATATATTTTTCTCGTTACAGGTTTCCAAGATGAATTTTTTGTTGTTGGGAGTGATATTGTTTGCTCAGACATTTTTCTCGTGTGGGATGAGCTCTAAAACTAAAAGTATAGATTTTAAATATGGCACTATAGTTGAAAGACAAGAAGACGTTTTCATTACATCAAGTAATGTAGTTGTTGAAGTGTGAATGCAAGCAATTTTTCTCCCAGAGAATGACGTCACTAGCTTAAAAAGCGCCATTTCAGGGTTTGCTGTCTCATTAAATGAATTGCATAGAAGACATTTTCCTTTTGATACAGATAGTTCGCTTGCATCGACATTAAAAGTTGCAGAGATGCTATCTGAAGACTTGCAAAATAAGACTTACGAGACAAAATCTTTGGCTCGTGACCTTTTGATGTGGACTGTAGGACACGATGATATTGAGAAACGTAACCCGTTTATTTTTGCTGCACTAAACATCTTTGGTTCTATTACAAGTTTAGGTTTAGGAATTTCCAATCGTCTTAAAATTAGTAATCAAAATAAGAAAATTGAGTTCTTGACTCATGAAGATGAATTGATTATGTCAGAACTAAGGAATCAGTTAGCTTCAATCAATCAAATTATGAGTTTAGTAAATGAACATTCAAGTAATATCAATCAGATTATGGAAGTACAGGATTTGTTGGCAACGTTAACGTATTATGATTCAAAAATAGATCACATACATAACAGAATTGCACATTTCATTGAGAAATCAAAAGATTATGTGGAAGCTATCATGTTAGCGACTAAAGGTGTACTGTCACCCCATTTGTTGTCAATAAAATACTTAAAGTTAATTGTGGAGAACGGACGGGAGAAACTAGGCTATATTCCTTTGTTAGACGCACGTAGGTTAGAATTTTATTACAGCCTAATTACAGTAAGCGTTGAAATAACAGGATTATGATTACAATTCCCTTTGATTCTTCTGATGCCTGGCAATCTTACAGGATATCACCATTTCCGACTTTCATGACGAATCACTGAAATCCAGTAATATCCAGTTTGACAGGACACATATTGATTTCCCCAGACAAGGAAACATATACGGTCATTAAAGACTTAAATCAATTAACTCACTGTTCAGACACAATGGATAGAAAAATATGTACAGCTGACTCATTTCAATTCCATAAAAACTTAATGGATTCATGCGAGTTAGGTATAGTGCTAGACGGTGCTCTCTCCCATACAAATGAAAATTGTCTGGATAAGCTTTATCCCTTTGACAATAATGAGTTCAATTGCAGACTGAACAACGGCTCGTGGATACGATACGACAAGGCCGGCTTCAATGTATCATGCCCGGACGGATCCACGTCCTATTCCCAAATCTTCGTTGCAGCAGATGGTTGTATCGGGACATCCCCTAATTCCATGGTGAAAGGTATCAAGACTATCATCAGAGAACGAGCCTACTTCGCGAACTTCACGTGGTCAACAACGGTTCCATCTTTACCTCTCCCATACAACAAACAGGTAGCCAAGCGGTTGATGAAATTGACCGAGATGGACCACCCGTTACCGACATATGAAGAAAATCTCTTCTACATACTACTAGCAGGATTAAGTGTGACGGTGATGATATTTATCCCCGTTAACATCTTTGTTTGGCGTAGGTTAAGGTACAATAGTTTGGAGCTCAAACAGAACGTTTTGCCATGTCCAGACAAAACTCCTTATTTAATTCAATTTAAAGCTGTTTGAAAGTGGCCCCTTCATTCGCTCAAAGGAGTAAAATTGTCTTGGAAAAGTGTTGTATAAGAAAAGCAGTTAGTATGCTAGCAATATGTAATTGAAGAGACTATAGAACATTTGCATTTTTAAAAAACATTTAAAAAAACATTTAAAAATAAATCATTTTTTTCGGTATCTAATAAAATATATAAGCCGGAATGTTAAAAAAAAAAAAAGAATCTATGGGCATCTAATAAAATATATAAGCCCTATATATAAATATATATATATATATATATATGTACGAAACCGTGGTATGTGTACGTACCAGGAATTCGTGTTTGTGCACTAAAATTGTATCTTTACCAAGGTAACAAATATTTTTATTAATTACTGTATTATAATAATCTATATTTCTCACAAAGGTAACAATTATTCTTTAACAATGTTACCGAATCATATGTATATCAGTATTTTTTTTTTTTGGTACCATATAATCATTTGCTAGCAATGTACCATATATGTGATCTGTATTTATCATGCATTTTTTCTTTGCTTTGGTAATATTTGTTAATATGCATTATTGTTATTATTTTTTTTAATGTGCCTATTTGAACATTCATCCTCATTTGCTTATAGCTAAAGTTAAACAAAAAATAATATATATGTCCAGTCACACTCCTAGTAAACATATTTTGACGTGTTCTTAATTTTTTTTTTTTTAATTGAGATAGCTGGCCGAGCTTATGTAATAATTATATATTACATGTTTAAAACACATGACGTAATAGGTCATTGTGGAAGTAGAAGCTAGTGTGAGAAGTGCTGTAGTCAGATCATAGCAGGATGCGAATACCATATCTCAGCATTGTAACATTTTTATGAAGAATAAACACAAATACGAATCGTGAGAAAGAGTTGTGTCGCCACCGGATGCAGGTGTCTTCCTATACTAATGTTTAGTTTACATTATGTGTTTAAATGCTGAGATAACTGACTATACGATATCTGTGATATCGATATTTTAGCCAGTTATTACTAAGACATCATACGGAATGGTCATCCGACCAAACCAGCTATACTCCTGTGATGGAGATGTTAACACTGTTGTTTTTAAAGAATAAACCATTTTAAAGTTAACTTACTTGACTTTACTTGAAGATGTAACATACCAACTAACATACTTAATGTGTGTTAACAACAGTAGCACACTAATATATATATATATATATATATATATATATATATATATATATATATATATATATTGTAAATTTATATATACTGTATATGTATATATATATATATATATATATATATATATATATATATATATATATATATATATACATATACATATATATGTGTGTATTTATATATACTGTATATATACAGTGTGTATATATATATATATATATATATATATATATATATACATGTATGTATGTATGTATATATATATATATATATATGTTATCAATCCAGTCCAATCCTTCTCCACCTTCCCCAACAGTTCCATTCCTTACAAAATCCATATGTATGTATCTATCAATATATATAGGCATATATATATATATATATATATATATATGTATATATATATATACACATACATATATATATATATATATATATATATATATGTATATAAATGTGTGTGTATAAATGTCTGTATATAGATCACGTAATATGAGACTTGAGGATCATAGAATTTGTATTATATCCACGAAAGAAAAAGTGATAAGATGATTGGAGTAAGTACTGTCATTTTATCGATGAACCCGTTGATGTCGCTAATAAGTTGGAAGTCTTACTTTCGGGACTATAATACATTCGTAAGAGAGAGAGAGAGAGAGAGAGAGAGAGAGAGAGAGAGAGAGAGAGAGAGAGAGAGAGAGAGAGAGAGAGAGAGACTATGGTGATAATTTAAAATAATTTAGCGTTTGCTAAACCGTACCAATGGGATGCACATATATCAAGAATGATATTGATAAGAAGAGGAACCTGTAGAGCAAGACGCGCACATCCATTCAGCGGAAGATCACATCATTACGCAATACCGAGAACTCGTCTCAGTCTTTTATCACAACTTGTACCGGTAATGAACCAAACAGTGGTTAAGTCGGCCCATAGAAAAATGGATGGAAAAGTAAAAAAAAATGCTATGACTTGAGATGCCCGGTTCAAGAGCTTCTCAAAAGGTGCAGGGATGCCAGTCCCGTTTGATTCTCATTAGTACAGCTAAGCTGAATAAGGGCGTCTACCCTTCTCATCCTCTGTGCAGCCTAGAGAGGATGAGTGGCTCTCAAGTCTTGAGTAGTCCCTTTCTGCCTCTTCATCTTTTCTACATTCAAGTAAGAGAATATTGTAAGTGGATGCCAAGTACAAAAGCATTTGCAGGATTGGAGCAAAATGTAGATAGTGTACTTGCAGTCTGGAAAAGTCTTATGTAGCAATATATAGTCTTTTTTATTATAAAAATCTTCTCTCTCTCTCTCTCTCTCTCTCTCTCTCTCTCTCTCTCTCTCTCTCTCTCTCTCTCTCTCTCTCTCTTTATATATATATATATATATATATATATATATATATATATATATATATATATGTATATATCTGTGTGTGCGTGTGTATGTGTGTGTGTTTGTTTGTTTTCAAACGCTCCCACAGACGCACTCTATTTGGAGTGGCCCTGATAGATCTCGTCTTCTTGTGGAGTCTCGGTGAGAAAGCAATTTATTTTTTTTATTTTCTAATTCATATACCAAATAATTCATATACCAAATAATTTCTTCGTAAATTTTTAAATAAGTAAATTTATTCCACAATATTCAAATTTTGTTATTAAATTTCAGTATTGCTACTCTTTATAAAGAAGTGTATTCCATTGTTTAATGTAGCTCTGATGAAAGCCAATATAATGGATGAAACTGCAGTCAATTGAATAAATGAAAAACAGAACAACATAAAAGATATTCTCGCTTTCACCTTCCCAAAATTTAAGTGTTGTGAGATGACGAGCCGCATGTTCATCTTTATACATTGATAGTTACATACGTCAAAGATCGTGCCTAAGATTATATACTCGGGTGTATATATATATATATATATATATATATATATATATATATATATATATATATATATATATATATATATTTATTCATTTATTTATATTTCTATCTAGATATAATATATATATATATATATATATATATATATATATGTGTGTGTGTGTGTGTGTGTGTGTGTGTGTGTGTGTGTGTAGTGGTGTATTCTTGTATGTGTAATACTTTTTATCATTAAATCTGCATGAATCTAGATTGATGTTTTCTCCTTTTCTGTTGTTCAATGATCCTTACTCGACTTATTTCGAATGTTTCTATTGAGCGCCATTACGTTTCGCCAAGTTTTCTCAATCATTAAAAAACAAGATTAACTTCATACAATAAAAAACCCGTGTTTGACGATCTTTAACCATAAGAAAGTCAGCATCATCTCGTTCAGTTTCTCCAAAGAACTTAGTTGAAAGGAAGCAACAATGACGGGGGAGATTGAAGGGGTAAGGGAGGTGTTGAGAGGGAGGTGTGTAGGTGGCGAGAAGGTGAAAATAAAAGACAGGAACTCCTATAGGGTCATTAGGTCGTCTTCGGACGGTGCTGATGCTGTTTGCGTGGGTCGGAGATGAAGTTTTGCTCCCCATTAATGTTGTCGTTTTATCGTTTTATAGTTCAGGTGGAAGAAATGAGATATGAGGCACGAGAGAGAGAGAGAGAGAGAGAGAGAGAGAGAGAGAGAGAGAGAGAGAGAGAGAGAGAGAGAGAGAGAAATAATGTTAACTGACGCAGATTATTTTTTTGTACATTGATCGTCAATCTCCTCTATGAATATCTATGAAAGGAGTTCCGTATAAGGAATATGAAAGAATAACGTCATATAGTAATGATGACATCGGTCTCAATATAAAGACCGCGTACAGGCGATTCATGATGATGAAAACCACATTGAGTTTAAATGAAAGTAGACGATAATGATGGTGAGGACGAAGTTTTCGGATTTTAGTATTTGAAATTGACGAAGATAGTAATGTCGTTACCCTTAGCTGAACTTAGGACTTCATTTGGACTTAACAACGGGGAGTGGCGGTCAAAATATTATAGCAATTTGCCAGTAAAATGTTTCAGGATAAAAGACATTAGATGCCAAGATAATGATGTTCATCGAACAATGGGAGATTAATAAGTTCATGCACAATTATATATATATATATATATATATATATATATATATATATATATATATATATATATATATATATATATATATATATATATATGTATATATATGTATATATATATATATATATATATATATATATATATATATATATATACACACATATATATACAGTATATAACGGATTTTGAGCGAAGCGAAAAATCTATTTTTGGGTGAGATAGCCATGTTGTCCTGATGGAAGTTCCTATAGGGTAGCTTCCTAGGGTATATTACAACTACGGCGATATTCCCAGAGAATTTACCTTAAGGTACCAGAATTCTAACTCCTGGAGCGAGTATCCCTCGTGAAAGGGATATCGCGACATATCAGAGGACGTATTCTAGACACGTCACATGGCAATCTACGACCTGAACAGAGATTCGTCTCGTAGGAGGGAGATTGACGAGATACGAATTCGGGAAAGAAAAAGGGGAGCCGCTCCCAAGGCTTCCCTATCCCCCGATTCGTATGCGTGCCTGGCGCCAATCCTGGCGCCATCTGTATTCCTTGTAGCGTACACGAGGTGCTACAGATACTGTATGTAGGGAGGGGTCCTACAGCCCTTTCTTAGAAAGGCAAGGGCGGGTCCATCAGGACGACATGGCTATCTCACCCAAAAATAGATTTTTCGCTTCGCTCAAAATCCGTTTTTTGGGCTCAAGCCATGTCGTCCTGATGGAAGTGTACCAGAGCATTACTGTATCTGTGGATTCTCAGAACGTGCCGTACTCCCCGGAGATATTTATTCCCGGTCGACTAGACCTAGAGACCTAAGATGTTACCGTTATACATCTTTTCAACTAACTATAAACTATGTTAGAGCTTCCTGCCCCCTACAGGGAAGAGTCCTACTAGACTCTGGAAAGTCTCGAAGAGTACATATATCTATGTATGAATACCAGGCAAGCTAATATAGTGGTCTCGCCCTATATTAAGTAAAGCATAGTTTGTATAGAACCACTGCGTCAATATATTGACCAGTAATCCGCACAATACTTGTATTGGACAAAGGTTTATATCCGCATAGGAAGAAACTAATAAAACCGCCCTCGTCCCTTTATGGGACGGAGTCCTCCCATTAGGGGACTTACATAAACCAATGCAACATAGCTTGCAAAACAGAACAATTCTATCAGAATTATCCCAGATAAGATACATAGAATTAAAATGCTCAATTATACCAATAAATTGACACAGGTGAAAGAGACGCAAGGTTCTCAAGAACAAGTTTATTGACAGATAATAAACAGACAGGTTAACAACAAATATATATATTTATATAAAAGAGGGTAACCCAAAACTTTGAGCATAAGTATGATAGTAAACAGAACTTGTTTATCTGAAAGAAAAACCATTAAACACCACTTTAATGAGATACCAAGGTATCAAGTCATAAAAAATCTGTATTACAAATCAATCACATTAGCGTTAGAAACGCTTGGCACACATGTCTGAACTTATGCAAGGTTCACCTTTGAAAGAAGGAACAGTCTATATGGGCACTTGGTGCCCTTATTTAGTTTGTAGTACAGTATGTACCTACACACTCACCCTGGCCTTAATCGTCCCAATTAAGACCACTGTTCCTCGCAGAGTTAAACAGTAGGGTTAACTACACGACCCACTGCTACCACAGATCTCTTAAGTTCCTCTACTTGCTTCGCATAGTGGCGAAAGAACACCCTGGAAGACTTCCAGCCCGTGTATGAACGGAGATGTTCAAAATCCATACAATTAAAGAAATTTAGGGATGAGGCAACTTTCCTCGGATCGTGACCTGCGGGTGTACTGTCAGGATCCGCTCTGCGAATAAAATATGTCATTTTCGCTCTGAGTTGATTCAGAGATAAATTTGAGCCTGATGTTTCTCCCCTGAATAGTTGACTACCCTTGAAGTCTGAAGTTCTACGAAGATAGACCTTTAGGCATTCTACTGGACATAGAGATGCATCTTCTTTCAGAGGGCAGATTCTCCAGGGACCCCACCTGTTGGTGGGTAACTCATTCTTGGCAAGAAACGTAGGATCCGGAAACAGGTTCAGCTCCCCCCCATCCAGGAACTGAACACGACCTGCCTCTCTCGAGAGGGCTACGATCTCACTAACCCTGGCCCCGGACGCGAGTGCAAATAGGAAAATAACTTTTTGCGTCAAATCCTTTAACGCACATTCTTCATTGCTCAACAAGGAGGTGAAATGAAGAACTTTGTCTAAAGACCATGAGATGGGCTTTGGAGGTGCTGAAGGTCTGAGCCTAGCGCAGGCTTTCGGAACTTTATTAAAGATCTCGTTACCTAGGTCGATCTGGAAGGCAAATAAAATGGGTCTCATCAAAGCCGATTTACACACTGAAATCGTGTTAGCTGCCAATCCTTGGCCATGGAGGTGGATGAAGAAAGATAAGCAGAAATCTGTTGAGATCTCCTGCGGATTCTTTGCCTTTACAAAGGCCACCCATTTTCTCCAAGATGACTCATATTGCCTTCTAGTCGATTTGCCTTGTATTCCTCTAGGAAGTCTATGCTGGCTTTCGAAATCCCGAAGCGCTTTCTCACCGCTAGGGCGAGAAAATCATGAGCTGCAGGGTCTGGGTTTTCTGTAATCAAGCGCAGACAGTCGACTTCTGGACTCGCTGGGTCAGAACTGGATGTGGTAGCGGCACGAACTTCATCTGTAGTTCCAACGCCAAGGGGAACCACATACTGTTCGCCCACTTGTGGGCCACTATTGCCGCTACCCCCCTTGAAGGATCTCAGTTTGTTGAGGACCCTCAACAGAAGGTTGTGAGGAGGGAACAGATAAATCCTGGACCATCTGTTCCAGTCGAGGGACATTGCGTCCACTGCTTCCGCTAAGGGGTCCTCGTACGGGGACACGTACAGGGGCAACTTCTTGTTGTCTTTCGTCGCAAAGAGGTCTATTTGCAGTTCTGGGACTTGATTCAGAATGAAGGAAAATGATCCTGCGTCTAAGGACCATTCCGACTCTATCGGTGTGAACCTGGATAGAGCGTCCGCTGTCACATTGCGGACTCCTTGAAGGTGAACTGCCGACAGGTACCACTTCTTCTTTTCCGCCAATCGGAAAATGGCTAACATCACATGGTTGAGAGGTGGTGACCTCGACCCTTGTCGATTCAAGCATCTCACAACCACCTCGCTGTCTGTCACCAATCTTATGTGGATCGAGTGACACGGGGAGACTTTCTTTAAGGTAAGGAGCACTGCCATAGCTTCTAGAAAGTTTATATGAAAGGTCCTGAATAGCTTGGACCAAGTCCCCTGGACTTTTTTCCGATGAGAGTGACCTCCCCATCCCTCCTTTGAGGCGTCTGAGTGAATCGTCATCGACGGGGGAGGTGGCTGAAGAAGAACCGACTTCTTTAGATGTCTGGCTTGGGACCAAGGTCTGAGAAGAGTACGTAGCCGAGGCGGCACTGGTCTTCTCAGGTCTCTTCGCGCGTTTGATGCATACCTTCTCCAAACTCCGGTTGCATCCTTTAGCTGTGCTCTTAGCACTGGGTCTGTCACTGAAGCAAACTGGAGAGAGCCTAGTACCCTCTCCTGTTCGCGTCTTGATATCCTTTCGGAATCTAGAAGTCTCTTGACAGAGCCCGCTATCTCCTTCCTTTTCTTCATTGGGATGGAGAAACTGTGTGACAAAAGGTCCCAGTGGATTCCCAGCCACTGGAACTTTTGGGATGGAGAAAGTCGAGACTTTTTCTTGTTGATCTTGAAGCCTAGGTACTCTAGGAACTGGATCACCTGACTGGAAGCTTGCAAGCATTCGGTCTCGGATGCTGCCCACACCAGCCAGTCGTCCAGGTAGGCTACTACCTGAATTCCCTTTAGGCGTAATTGTTTGAGAGCTGCGCTCGCAAGCTTCGTGAAAATCCTTGGGGCTATGTTTAGCCCGAATGGCATGGCTCTGAAGGCGTACAGTTTCCGTTGTAGCCTGAACCCTAGGTAGGGGGAGTGTCGACGGCTGATTGGAATGTGCCAATAGGCGTCTGACAAGTCTATAGAGACTGAGTATGCCCTCTTGGGCAGTAAGGTCCTTATGTGTTGCAGTGTTAGCATCTTGAATTTGCAATTCACTATGAACTTGTTGAGTGGTGACAAGTCCAGAATGACTCTGAGCTTTTCCGAGTCTTTCTTGGGAACACAAAACAGCCTCCCTTGGAATTTGAAGGACTTCACCTTTCGGATCACATTTTTCTCCAACAGTTCTTGAACGTACTCCTCCAAAATGGGGGTGGAGTGTTGGAAAAACCGAAGGCATGGGGGTGGAGTGCTGTACCAGCTCCAACCCAGTCCATTCTTGAGTAGGCTTTGGGCCCAGGGATCGAAGGTCCAGCGATCCCAAAATTTCATCAGTCTCCCTCCTACCGGTATCATTTCACTTGGACTGCCGTCCTGAGGTCTTGCCTCCCTGACCACGACCACCTCTGAATCCCCTTCCCCTTGAGGGGCGCCTAGACGAGCCTCTGGCTGCTCCTCTAGGTTTTGCACGAAAGGAAGAAGACTGTCCTTCGAACGTTGGGGCGAATGTGGTTGACTGACCTGGCACAGCCTGGGGTACCCACTGAAAGGCAGTCGGGGTTTGTGCCACCATCTGGGGCACTGGAGGCAAAGGCAATTGCAGTTGCTGTTGCTGTCTATAAGGCTTGGCTGGCCGAAATGGTAGCCTAGTCTTCATATTCTTCCTCTTTGGTTGAGGACCCTCATCCGGGGAAGATTTTCTTTTGATAGCCAGGCCCCACTTCTGGAGAAGATTTCTATTCTCCACGGCGGCCTTATCAACAACCTCTTTGACCACATCGGTAGGGAAAAGGTCTTTTCCCCAAATGTTGGAGGAGATTAACTTCCTTGGCTCGTGTCTCACCGAAGCCCCGGTGAACACGAACTCCCTGCAAGCTCTCCTTGCCTTGACGAAGCTATAAAGGTCCTTCGTCACTGTGGCTAAGTGAGACTTAGCCACTACCATGAACATTTCATGGACCTTGGGGTCACTTGCCATCGTCTCGAGAGTAGTCTGATGAGACATTGAGGCAGCCAGTCTTTCTTTTGTCTCGAACTCTCTTCGTAAAAGAGATTCGGACAGCTTGGGGAGGTCCTCGCCGAATTGCCGTCCGGCAATATCAGCCTCCAACTTTCCCACTGAGAATGTCAGATGGACATCCTTCCAGTCTTTGTGGTCCATAGGTAGAGCCAGCGACAAGGGTTTACACTCCTCCAGGGAGGGGCAAGGCTTGCCGGCCTCGACTGCCTTTAGGACAGCCGCAAACCCTTTCTGTAAAAAGGGGAAGGCTCTATCAGGAGAGGACACAAACGAAGGGAGCTTCTTGCTCAATGCAGCTACCTTCGAATTCGAGAAGCCCCTCTCTTTCATCGAGGATGAAAGTAGGGCTTGAGCCTTAGCGTGGTCCATAACAATGACCTCCTTCGGCTCTGTCTCCTCCCTTGAAGCTGGTTCTTTTCTCAGCCGGACATAGCAGTCCGGATATGATGCCTTGCTGGGCCAGAATTCTACCTCCTCTAGGGGAACTGAACCCAGCTTATCCGAGATGACGATCTTTCCAGTCGTCATCGGCATGTGCTCAGCATACCTCCATGGGTTAGCATCTGAGCATATGGGAAGGTCTTTCACATTGAGCCTTTTCCGGGGCCCATGTGATTCTGCCAGGGACTGCATACGCAGTTCCATTGCAGCCGCCTTCTCCTGATTCTCCTTCTGCATTTGTTGGATCATTCCAACAATCGAAGAGAGGGCCTGTCCCAGTTCTACTGGGAGGCCAGCCGATGTTGAGGGGATAGGCTCCGGCATCTGAACCGGAGTAGCCGACACCTCGTCGACCTCATCCTCTACGACATCCGGGGTTTGAACTTGATCCTGACCTTCTGCCAGGAGGTCTTCTTCCAAACGTTCGTCCAGGTCAGACATCCTGTCACACAACTGGATGTCTTGCATCGCATCTGCGACTTCCTCGTCCACCTGGACTTGATCTTGAAGGATCTCCTCTTGAGGCTGGGGAATCACTGCCTCAGCTGATGCCTGGGGAAAAAGATACGCCCTCATCTTCTCACTTGGAAGATAAGGGCCAGAGGTGTTCTTCTTGAAGCCCCTTACCCAAGTACGAAGCTTTTCCCTAGCTATATCCCTTGATTCCGCCGTTCTAGGGGAATCAAAAGCCTCAGTAATCAGGTTAGTGCATACAGTACATACCTGAGGGTCCCAATACTGGAGATCATCCTTGGAGACAGCGCATGCTGCGTGTCTCCTACAACACTCATGTCCGCAGAGGTTCTTGCTGCGGACATTGCAGAAAACATTTCCGCACTTCGGAGGGTCCTCCTGTAAAGAGAAGAAATTTCCATGAGTATCAAGTGAACTATGTATCACTGGATATGCATAGTATAGCATAACAATTCATAAATGAAAGACACACGCTTGTGTTTCCCTCACAACCCATTGTTGCAGCCTTCCAGATAATAAAATCAAAATGGTTTATCTCTACTAGAGTAACCAATGCAAGGTTTCCAGAGGAAACAGGTGGAGCTCACACCTAGGCAATGATTTTAAAAATCCTGGATAATAGACGGGGAAGAACTCTGCTTCCTGTCTGAGGGCAACAGCAAAGGGCTGTGTAAGAAAACACAATAGTGTTAGAAGATACAGTGCTGTACCTAAACTTTTACTATAGTTTTCTTCTTACTGTATATGCTATACAGAAGAATACTAGTACAGTATAGGAGGATGTGTGCCGGCCTGCCTTTGCCGGCCGGCACACACCACAATTAGCTTTAAAGTATACTACTTAACAGCTATAGGGCGGCAGCCCTCTGGTTCAAATGCCTGTGCCGGCGGCAGCAGCTGCCGGCCAGCAACAGCCAGTGTTGGCCGGCAATGATTGCCGGCCAGCAACTACACAAGGTAGTACCCAGCTGCCGGCCACACTCTTGGTGACCGGCAGACAAGGACTGACATAAGCCGGCCGGCAAAGGTACAAGACCGATGCCAGCCGGCAGCAAAAGAACCAGAAGACTACACCTGCCCGGCTGCCGGCCTCATAGGCCGGCAGCCGGCCTCATAGGCCGGCAGCCGGGACAGGTACAGCACTAGAAGAAAATAGAATGGATGCCGGGATAAGAGTGTACACAACCCCCCAAGCCCGGCAACCGAAAGAGTGCATATAAGGAAGGGGAGAAACTTAATTCAGGCTTCCTTGACCAATGCCGTCCGGCTCTGCCGGCAGGCATGGATGAGGGACCAAGAGAGGTCCGGGCAGCACTCGAAAACATAAGACCCTTGCCGTCCAGCATCTCTGCCGGCCGGCAATGGGCTTAGTCAATCCATATCCCAACCTATACTAGGTCCAGAAGTAGAATGACATACGGTACAGTAATACCCCTGCCGGCCAGCTCTGCCGGCCGGCAAGGTACAGTACAGTAATGGCTAGGCCATTACGGAGATAGAGGGGGAAGGGACAAGAGGGTCCTGCCAACCTTGCTTTAGTGACAGATCACCCGCAGCCAAGAACTTTGTCTTAGCCTAAGGGAGATCTAAGGGAAAGGGCCAGCGCAGTAGTATAATACCTGCCAGCTTCCAGAGCACCAAAGCAAGGAAGGCGTTGCTACTCCCAAGGGAAGATTTATCCTCCCCGAGAACAGCAACAGGACTTAGTCTGGTCGATCACACAAGAAGGAATCATAACTACAGAAACCTTCGATAGTGACCTAAGGGAGCTCAGCTCCCTTTGTAAGTGTTAGGTCAGCGAGGGAGACTCTGCCCCAAGCCAAACAACACGGACTCAGACTAAAAACTCTGTTGTTCTGTCCCTCTTTGAACCAGACTCTGCTGGAACAGGAAGGTACAGTAACACCCTAGTATAGTTTTATCGAAAATAAATTCGGAAAAAACCACTTAGGGATAAGCCCAAGGCTTAAACAGAGGGAAAGGGATTGCATACCTTCTCCGAAGAAAAGAAAGCAACCGGGGAGTATAATAAAGTATACTAAGGCTCCATAAGCAATTAGCCTAGGCACCAAGAGAATCGATTACCTAATTCACCGAAACTCTCACGTATACAATCTTGGAAATATTCCACACAGTCTAAAATGTATAAAATATAGCCTAAAGCTTCAATAAAATTTTAATTACACTCGGAAAAACCAAAATCATGCATTAAGTACTAGGACCAAACGACTAGGCTACATGGCCTAGCGTAGGCCAGAATGGCGAATACTTCGCCAAATAATACTAAGCACGAAAGGAAATCCTATGTAAAGCTAAATAGCTAAATTTTATTAAGCAAAACAACCAGGAATGTCACTCTGACTAACTAATTTATACCTAGCGAGTGACAGTGTCCAGGACACCTCTGGTAGGCTACGGCTCTTGTATCAAAGATTAATCCTATTAATCACTCAAAATTTTACCAAGAGCCTACATTTATACATAACAGACACTATACTCAACTTATCCGAGGCCAGCGAAGACGAAGAAGCCATGAAAAGCTGAATAAATCCAAGATTTGCGAGAAAAACAGGAAAAAACACCGAGTTGTTAAGCTACGCAAAAAGGAATACAGATGGCGCCAGGATTGGCGCCAGGCACGCATACGAATCGGGGGATAGGGAAGCCTTGGGAGCGGCTCCCCTTTTTCTTTCCCGAATTCGTATCTCGTCAATCTCCCTCCTACGAGACGAATCTCTGTTCAGGTCGTAGATTGCCATGTGACGTGTCTAGAATACGTCCTCTGATATGTCGCGATATCCCTTTCACGAGGGATACTCGCTCCAGGAGTTAGAATTCTGGTACCTTAAGGTAAATTCTCTGGGAATATCGCCGTAGTTGTAATATAACCTAGGAAGCTACCCTATAGGAACTTCCATCAGGACGACATGGCTTGAGCCCAAAAATATATATATATATATATATATATATATATATATATATATATATATATATATATATATATATATATATACGATGGGTGGTAGGAGGTTTCCTTTAGTTTTGCGCCAGAGTTTGTGGCCAACCCTCTGAACCCATCAGCCCATGACCCCAGGTTTGAGATCTTCTCCATTCCCTCTTCACATAAAGTGTCGGTTGGTGAAGTTTTTGTGTCCTGTGAGGGCTCTAGGGTGATATTTGAAAGGACCCGACACCTCAGGCCTGAGTGTCAGCGACTTTTTGTTACCACTGGCCAGACAGAGAAAGAAGTGTCAAGGAACATGATCTCCTTCTGGCTGTGTTGGTAGGCCAAGTACTGAAGGCCGTAGCCTGGAAACAACAGAATACCTTCACAGCGTTTTATTTACAGGATTTTCTCCACAAGTCCCTTGACATATTTTTGCTTAGTGCTGTGGTACCTGCTCAATTATCTGGAAAACCTGCCCAACTCCCCACATGGGACAGGAACCATCTCGTCTATGGTAGTGTGTAGATGTAAGTCTGGAACAAATGGTGAAATGACTGGATCTTCTCCATTTTCCTATCCCCCGTCTCAGGGACAAAGCAGTCGAAACCTTAAGTGCTGGATCGGACCTGATGTAGGTAAGTTACACTTCTGAGCTCCATTCTTATCTATAACGAAGCATCTCCGTCATCCTATCTAAATGAGGCAGAAGTTAATGGAATCTATACCAACCCATTAATCATCATACAGGTATATTGTTCTAATCCTATATCCTCTTTGGGGAAAGGGTTTCTTCCTTTCAGCAAGTACATGTCTCCATGTACAGTGCATGCCAGTTCCTAACAGTCTTTTCATATCTATGAAAGACAGTTAAAAGGTTGTTGGAGTCACCGCTTTAATCCTGTACGGAAGAACTACCACCCAGTTCCATTGTAAGGGGACTGCTAACCCACCAGTCAGTGAATTTCCCTATTAAAGGACAATGGTTTGTATATTACGTTGGAAAAAATAAAATATTTTAAAAGTAATCTGTATCTTATCTAGCCATGCAAACCTGAGTTATTTAAACTAACCTTCATCTTCAACCACCTCTGTCAGTCATGGGTCGAAGGGTCAAAACTCAAAAGTGAAGCTTTCAAACTGGATAAGGGCCGGGGTTCCTCACCCACACCTTCCACCAGTTATTTAACCACTGGTTAAACCATTCTAACGACCCTCTCCAGGACATAATTAAGTAATATAACAAACGTCCAGTAGCTGTAGTCAATTTGTCATAGATATGAATTAGTTTTGAGAAAAATTCTTGGTGTTCTTAAGAAAGTCAAGGTACTGAACCCTAGCTTTAGAAAAAAAAAACTTAAGGAAATACATAATGGGTTGTTCGAATCATCCGGAACTGTTAGTGATAAATTAGTTTTAACTAATCTTATAGAGCATGATATTGAATTGCAGGACACAAAACCCATTAGATAAAGTTCATATCGTTTAAGCACAGAGAAACCAAATTCTGTAAGAAAGGAAATTCCTGGCAGTCCTTGTAAGATCGAACTTTATTCTAAATTCTTTTAATGAGTCTTCCTCCCGTGCTAGGAATTGAACCTGTGGCTGAGAATCGAAACCAAACCGGAGTGTAGACATCGAAAGCAGTGAACAATCAGAACGTAATCCGACTCTGCCGTACATTTCCTGGTTTGTTCAATATTATCCGTTGCCTGAACCACCCAGATTTGATATATATGTTCGCTCTTGTTTGGTTTGAAGTGTGGCCGAGATCTGGCATCGTTACTAGAATTATTTGAGCTTGAGAGAATAGCCAGTCACTTGAGAGATGCGTCAGATTTCCTAGATTTCCTGGTTAACTACGAGTCTTTCTATTTCTTTGATAATACATAAGGATTTCCAGTATGAATCTTGGAATAGAATTAATTTTGTGGAGTTATTTAGCATGTTTGACCACCCACAAAGATACATATATATATATATATATATATATATATATATGTATATGTATATGTATATATATATATATATATATATATATATATATATATTTATATTTATATTTATATTTATATATATACATATATATATATATATATATATATATTTGTATTTATATTTATATTTATATATATGTATATATATAATTTATATCTATATATATATGTGTGTATGTATATATATATATATATATATATATATATATATATATATATATATATATACATGTATGTATGTATGTATGTATCTATGTAAAATACCCTTACCATTGGTTTTGTGAAATTTCGCGGATGACATATCTACATATCACTCCTTCCCTCTCTCATATACGTATATTCCTTTTAGTATTCTGTACAACATTATAATGATCAGTGTAAGAAAATACAAATACTTCATCTTGCTGCAGTAATAGCATGTTACTTTATTATTATTATTATTATTATTATTATAATTATTATTATTATTATTATTATTATTATTATTATTCTTGACAATATCATGTTATTACATCAGCAACATGAAGTATTTGTATTTTCTTATACTGAACAGTATATTGTTGTTAAGAACACTGAAATAATAATAATAATAATAATAATAATAATAATAATAATAATAATAATAATAATAATAATAATAATGAGGATGATAGAAAACACTAATAAAAAACAAATACACAATATCTTTATCACCAATACCTGCAAGCTAATTGACGATCATGTCATAAATTACCCATATAAAAGTATTACCAATGGAAATTATTAAAAAAAGCCTCTAAACATATATGATCATGTAATATTTTACAAAATGAAATGTTTAATAGAATTTATTATAATATGTGATCAGTGATAGGAGGACTTTGATACTCTCTCTCTCTCTCTCTCTCTCTCTCTCTCTCTCTCTCTCTCTCTCTCTCTCTCTCTCTCTCTCTCTCTCTCTCTCTCTCTCTCAAATAAAGGCAAAGTTGTAGGAATTCAATTTATTTTATTTTATCACAAGTTTGCATAAGCTTGAAAAATAAAGAAGTTAGAATTTATATAGGATTTGTGATAATCTGAAAGATTATTTGTTGACAAAAAACGTGCACTCTTTATGAAAGAAAATGCTTTAAAGGTGTTATAACAAGGTAACAAGGGAATTCACGTATACTGAATATTAGTTTTATATATTTGTATTAAGTAAAAAAATATTTCCATGACTTTAAGATCAGGTCACATGTAACCCTCACTTCTTTATGTGGTCAAAATGTCTTGTCACATGTAACCCTCAGATCTTTATGTGGTCAAAGTGTCTTGTCACATGACAAATGGCCAAATTGGTTGTAGGAGATACAAAGTAATTTCCTTTCTGTTGTAATATAATAATGCTAGTAGAGTTTAACAAATTTTATGTTAAGTTGTGATTTTTTTATATGTTTCTTTTGAATAAAGGGCAGTTCTTTTTTGTTAACATATGAAAGTTAAAAGAAAATAACTAAAATCTCAAGTTTACGCACTAAATTAGAGAAAAGTGAGAATGAGGGTACAAGAAGGAGGGTATGTAGTTATTGTTAGGAATGAGAAGGAAAATTAGACACTTGTGAGGAATCTTATTAAAGGCAAAAAACATACATACACACTTAAATGAACAGTAAAAGTGGGAGAATAACAAAAATTAAGTGGAAAGAATGAGAAAAATCTCTTAGCCTTTTAGGCAACATTCTTTTCACTTCAGAAACGTTTAGGAGGCATCACTTTACATGGATGTATATAATGACTTTGTACTTCACGGTTTAGCGGTTGCGTATAAATAAATTTTAGATAATTGCAACAATACTTCAACAACGTATAGTGTAGTCTGCAAATGTAGAATCCGGGGTTGAGGAGGTCTTACTGTGTGTATATATATATATATATATATATATATATATATATATATATATATATATATATATATATATATTATATGCATAAATACACATGTAAAAGTAAATCCCTCTCTGAGTAAGGATAGGCTAATGCTGTAAAAGGGTTTATGTACCATCTTGATCAGCAGAGCGGTACTAGTCAGAGCCACACATAATAGGTTGGTTTGCTGTGAGTGATCAGACAAAAGTCTACCACCATCACTAGTATGCAGTGGCCAGCGTGGTGATGAAAACTTGCCAAACCCCAGGCATGAATAAGGACATGTCAGAGGCCTTTGTCCTGTCTTGGACTAGAAACGGCTGCATTTGTTGTTATTGTGTATATGCATATAAGTTTACACATAAATATATTGAAAACAAAAATCAGACAATGGCTAGGTTAAGTAAAATTTGGAAATCAAATCGCCTGAAATTATATATAAAAATCACTATACTGTAAATCAGTTTAGTGAGATCGGTGTTACTCTGTGGACATGAGTTATGATATGAGAATGAAACAATCTCCAATAAATTTAGTAGATTTGAGAACAAAGCCCTCAGAAGGATATTGGAAGTTAAAGGGCAGGACGGGATTAGAAATAAAAATGTAAAAGAGATGAGATCATGATGAAGGGTACGTGGAGATGGTTTGGGCATGCTCTTCGCACTCCCCAAGAGAGATTAGTTCACTAAACGATCAGCTAAGCTCCACTAGGCAATAGAATAGTTGGAAGTCCCAGGCCTACATGACTGAGGACTATGAAGCGCGAAGTAGGAGATGATGAATGGAGAAGTATCGATTTAAAAGCTCAAGATAAAGACGACTGGCGAAATCTAACCGAGGTCCTTTGCGTCAATAAGCGTGGGAGGATATATATATATATATATATATATATATATATATATATATATATATATATATATATATATACATATACATACATAAGCACACATACATACATATGCATACTTACATACATACATACATGATACATATGCATATTATCATCGTGACAATAAAATTGACGTCTGATTTTGCAAGTGATATAATTGCTATTGATAAGACAGACTATGACAGGATGACAAAACTATTTTATGCAAGGAATGAAATTACTTATCCTAACATTATTGTGAGTTTTGAGTAATTCTAACAATCGCCGGTTTAGGAAGCAGGGAACTGAGGGGAAAAGAGGGGAGCTTTGGATAATAGGTATCGAGTAAAATTGATAATAACAAAAAAAGGGAAAGGGAATATTGAATAACGAAGAATGAAGATAAGATGGGGATGGGTGATGTTGACTAAATTAGTATAAGAGATTTAATCGTGATGTTCTGATTTGTGGAATATCGTCTTTTATTCTTCTATATGCCATATGAACAGTGCTTGTGATCAGGAAGAGCAGGGGTGGAAATGCGCTATATATTTTTAGTTAGAGCAAACACTAGGGATATATGGATGAACGATCTATATATTGCTATGAATTGATAGAATAAGATATTGAATGATGTTTAAAATCAAAACATTTCTAGTTCAAGTTCGAAATATTATCATCTTCAGTTTAATAATGGATTTAAGAATATCGTAATGTGATTAATAGTGTCAATTATTTTTATTATATTTACTATTGGAAATTGTTTACATGTGGTATGATTTTTTTTCCATAAGAACCATCAAGAATATAAATTAATACTTAACAAAAGTCATTTCCAGCAACTGGTTCATTCATGAACAAAGTTAAAATTTAGTCCTAAACCAATGTAAACTTTGGGAATCAGCCTTCAAAAACAAAGTTAATCCTTGGCGGGATAATTTTTTTATTGTAGTCGTAATGACTGTAATGTTTCTTCGATTTTAAACAAATATTTCTGATGCAAATCAAGATTCAGAAACCCTGAACAAAATTTGAGTTAATACTTGAATTTATACTTCCCGTACTATGTTCAGAAGTTTCTATGATTCTTTAAAGGAGAAGGGTTGACCTATATCTGTTCTTGCCGAAATACTCTAGTTTCACAGATACCTAAGGATATGCTAGGCACCGTGGCGTCGGAGCTGTGTCTTTGGGGTCGGAGAATCTTTTGATGTTATAGCTGCGTCTTGCAACTTGTCTTAAATGAAAATGGGATTTTTTTATTTCTAAGAAATTTGGACAGTTTTATATACGTTCATAACCGGATTGCAATGTGAGTGTTATTTGCAGATAGCATTTTTACCTTTTTATAATGTAGTATTATTCATATAGACTAACGTGCAAGAAAATTATATTTTCTTATAAATACTAAATAAATATGATAACCAAAAAATTATTTTAAACTTGCATTACCCGGTTTGTGTTTGTTCCAAGATAAGTATTCTTGAAGCAAATGTTTTAATGATATGAATTCAGAATTAACAATCAATACTACGGTTTTTTTTTTCAGACACCTTACAACATTTAATTTAAAAGGCGTCTGGCATTAAGACCTATTTCCCATGCATTATAAGTAGGTAGGTGGATGCAGTAATGAACTTTCCCACATCCATAACTGTAGAACTAACTCCTAATCCATAGTGACAGGTCCTTAAGGATAACAATTCTTTAAAATCAAACTTGAGTAGAAGGTCCTTGCAGGATAAGCAGTTCTTCTCACTCCGAAATCAAATTATTGTGCTCCTGTTATGGGCAGTGCTATTGTTTTTGTACCATGACCTTCCATTGTCTTGGATTACAAGTGTTTTGCTTGATGATAATTACAATCGTATCTTTTTGTCAATTTTCTCTTCCTCTTGCTTATCAAATGGCATGTTGTGTAGGCTCAAGGGTGCCTGAGGTGGTGTCAAGAGGTTATTATCTTTTTCTTTATGTTCATATATGACTTGCATAGTGCGTCGTCTTAGATTTGAGAATCAGTTACTTCTATAATTTCAATATTTTTTACATGGATTTTGTTACCATTTTTATATAATGCTTACTTTGTTTTTTCACTATTTTTGTTTATTTTATTTTCAATCATTATCTAACTTTCATTTGCGATTTTCTTTTAAAACTGAAAGTAAGTAAGAACAACCAAGAGCCGTTGTATCTTGATACAAGAAATCGGGGACTATAGTGAAAAATAAATATCATTATCATAATAAAATAGTGTATATATTTTTTTTAACTAACTTTAATATCTTAAATGAAGCACTTGCCTAATCTCCTCCTTGCTATGTGATCCATCTATGTTATTAATGAATATCTTGCTTCTCTTACAAAATTTTATGACTGGATCCCCTGAGATCCAAGTTATGAAGAGTGGTGACAGGCAAAAAAAAGTAGTCGGTCTGTCGATATCTAAGGCTGGATTTGTGTTTATTGGTAATTTTAATACTTAATATTGATAGTGATTGAATTCTGTTTCTAATGATTGTCATTTCCTCCGAACATTTGACCATTGAATTCCTCTTTGAGCATATTTCATATACGGTCCATTCACAAATCTGACAATATTAGTATTTAACGAGTATATCTTTTCAAAATTTGATATACTTGTATAATAAAGTTGCGCCTCTTTATGGTGTAAGGGAGGAGTTTTGTTAGAATAGATAGTTGATAGGCGAATTTCCTCTCGTTTGTTTAGTGGTTTTATTAAAGACAAGTTTGGTTCTGTGATGATTGTAGGCATAATTATTCGAAGTAACAAGAGACTTATCATATTTGGAAAAGGGTTGAATAGATTTGACATATGTTTCAATCAGTCTAAATCAGTAGAACAGAGAGTTTATGGTAGAAATCAATAGAATGGTACTAAAAGTAAACCTTTCATTTTCTAAATAAAGACCTTAAATGACCGGCTCTTCTCAATTCTGACCATTTTGATGTACACACCTCAGTCTACCTTGACTTGAACCATAAGGCTGCATCACTCACTGTGCAGAGGAAACCTCAGCTCTTTGCTTATACTGTATATTTGACAGTAAACAAAGCGATTGAAAGTTAATCTTCCTCGTTCCTTTCTTTCCTGAAGCTAAACTTGATGGTTTTAGAAGCTTTTGGAAGTGTAGAACCCAACTAGGACGTTTTCTCTACCTTTGTGAAGACTGCTGATTACTCTAATCTGTTTTTTTCCTTTTGAAAAGCTTGCTGAATGTTTAGACAAATATTAATGTTACGCCACCAGGTTAATGTGGGAGTGCTAGATCATACATGACGATTACTACCCACTTTTTATAATTGCCTCCTATCTAGAGTTGTTTACATCTGCTGGGCAAAATGTTTAAAAGAGTGTGCTTTGAATTAATGTATGTAAATTATTCTCTTTTATAGGTTTCACAAGAGCATGGACACTCATGATGCGTGTTTTTCAATTTCTATTATTCTTCCCAGTACTTCTATCACAGCAGCTTTCCTTACCTTTCCTTCCCCGCAATATTTTATAATTGTATAAACTGATTGCCAAAAGATTATCCTCAATTTCTTCAACTTAACCGAACCATTTACCTTTAACCCTATTAACGTTCTTACAAATGTCTGTATTGCTTAACCTTTCAGTATTTCATCTGCCTGAAATACATCATAAACAATTCATGTCTGAGGACCAACATGAATACATGGGCATGGCTGATACAACTATTGGCATAAGAAAAATATGTTGGGAAACGTAACAACTATTTATGTCATTTTGTTTAGCGTTTTGTCCTTTAAGGTAAGAATGTCAGTAAAAATATTTTATGAGTGAGGATATGTAAACGCGTTGAAAGGGTTTGTGTATCGCCATGATCAGCGAAGCTGTATTAGTCCAGGCCACCCATACTACTTGGCTTGTTGTGAGCTATCAGAAAAAAGTCTCCCACCTTCACCAACCTGCATTGGCCAACTAGGTGATGAAAATTGGCCAAACCCCAGAGGTGAATAAGGACATGTTTGAGGCCTTTGTCTTACAGTTGACAAGAAACAGCTGTATTTCTTGTTGTGTCTATATACAATATATATATATATATATATATATATATATATATATATATATATATGTATGTATGTATACATACATACATACATACATACATACATACATGTACAGTATATATCTACACGAGTGTTTTAGTGTTTAAAATGAAAGGTATGTCTGACCGCATCTACAAATAACATGACATTTCAGACAGTTTGTTAAGCCCTTCGTATGTTTTCGTTGTGATAACGTCATCATTGACGTCATACATTTGTGTTCTATGCCATTACTAAATGAAAAGGTCTGTGCGTTGGACGTCTATCTTCTTGAAACAGTTTGGTAGATTAAGTATTAATATTTATATATTAGAAGAGTATCATGATGCACTTTTTTCAATTTCAATCTCAGCAGCTTTTCTTACCTTTCTTGGTTTTCTACTTCTCAACCTCAATATTTTATAATTGTATAATTTATGTTGAAGAAAAGTTTTCTTCTGTAATTAACGAGTTGTTTAATCAGCTTGACTATCCACAGAGAATAATTCTCTTATTTATGTAATCAATGAAATGTATGCTTAAGTATATTAACTGTATTCATAAACATCATTATCATCAACTGCAACTTGTTTATGACAAAAACCTTCCCTTGTCTTTTCTAAGTCATTTGTTGCTGTTCACTCTCTATAGCCCTTAACCTGTGCCCTTATGTCATAATTAGAATAGTTATTATGCGCACCTGTTCCCCATTTAGCTTAAGTAAGTGTAATTCTAAATGAACATTGCATTACGTATGTAGTTTTTTAGGAAGTAAATTTTCAATCACCTTTATTTCTCTTTACATTATTATTATCTTAGGCCATCGTTCTCCTTGACTGATTGTTGTTTAAACATAGTATTTGACTTGAATAGTTTGTCTTTAAGCTTAAATCTTCCCTTTCATACTATTTTCTGTGCCCATTTACATTTCCTAAACAGCTCACAACTGCAAAGCTGCATATGTATACCCTGCCATTTCCAAGTCACTCTTTCTTATTAACATCAGTTTCTCAAAGTCATAATAGAATTATGTTGTAAAGTAAACAGTTGCGTGGTGTCAGGTATACCAAGATTATATTATTGTTACGATTTCAACTTAGAAATTTTACTTTGATTAAGTTGCAGAA
>NC_090725.1:248026738-248031738 GCF_036898095.1 Palaemon carinicauda | reverse complement strand
GTTATTACCAACTTTGGTATTTAAATTTACTGAGACCCTCTATCCTTGCATTAGAAGCAAGGCATATTGACGTGAATTAATAATGATATGACATATTTGAAGATCCTTCATTCTTAAGTCGATCCCACAGAGTCTAGTATTCTACGGTGTACCCATTGTAATTTTTCGTGATGGATATTTAACTAGGAAAAAACTCTTTTATGCTATAAAATTCCAATTGATAGAAGATTTTCGGTTCTTTCCGCCTTATCGTGAGTTTATTTTGTCGGGAATAACGGCAAAATTACAACTTTCTTTTCCTGCGATGTATTTTATTTGTTCTCTACAATTTCTCCCGGAGGAAGCAACGTTATTTTCAGTTTGCCAATTTCGATGTATATACAGCAGTCATTTCATCGCCACTTTTTAGATATAAAATGGTGTTCTGCTTAAATACTTATAAATTTGGATAGGCCAGATATATATTCGAGAAAACCTTTAAGATAAGAAAATTCGATGGTTTTATTTTCAAAGACTAAGTTCATAATACGAGTTATTGAAGTAATGAGTAAGTTTTAATTGCGAATAAATGTGTTGAATTAATGTGCGTTTAAAATTATTAAATCTATACAATAAAGGAATATGTTTATGGAATATTAATCAAACCATGTAAATTGATAACGTAAGTCTTTGTGACCACTGAATGTCCAACATCAGAACAAAGATGTTGAATACTGTTCAACACACACACACACACACACACACACACACACACACACACATATATATATATATATATATATATAATCATCATCATCATCATCATCATCATCATCATCTCCTCCTACGTCTATTGACGCAAAGGGCCTCGGTTAAATTTCGCCAGTTGTCTCTATCTTGAGCTTTTAATTCAACACTTCTCCATTCATCACCTCCTAGACCTCCTACTTCATGCTTCATGTAGGCCTGGTTCTTCCAACTCTTCTAGTACCTTGTGGAGCCCAGCTAAAAGTTTGGTGAACTAATCACTCTTGGGGAATGCAAAGAGCATGCCCAAACCATCTCCATCTACCCCTCATCATGATCTCATCCACATATGCCAATTGAGTAATATCTCTTGTAGTTTCATTTCTAATCCTGTCCTGCCATTTAACTCCCAATATCCTTCTGAGAGCTTTGTTCTCAAAGCTAAAAAATCTATTGGATAATTGTTTCATTGTCATACCATGACTCATGTCCATATAGTAACACCTATCTCACTAAACTGATATGTAGTCTGATTTTTATATGCAATTTTAGGTGATTCGATTTCCAATTTTACTTAACCTAGCCATTGTCAGATTTGCTTATTTAAATCTTTCACTAAACTCTAATTCTAAAGACCCTGTATTGGAGATCATAGTTTTTAGATACTTGAATGATTCTACCTCATTAATCTTTTCTCCTTCCAATGATATTTCATCTTCCATTGCATACTTCGTTCTCATTATCTGTCTTTCTTCTATTTATCTTGAGCCCAACCTCATGTGAATTTGCATCCATTCTGGTAAGTAAGCATTACAAATACTGTGGTGTTCTGCCAATAAGAACAGCATCATCAGCGTACTCTAGGTCTGCTAATTTCCTATTACCTATCCAGTCTAATCCTTCTTCACCATCTCCGACTGTTCTATGCTATACAAAATCCATGAGGAGGATAAACAACATAGGCGACAACACATTCCCTTGGAGTACTCCACTGTTCACTGGAAATACATTTGATAGGACTCTATTAACATTAGCTTTGCACTTGCTATGCTCATGAACAGACTTAATCAAATTTTATATATTTAAGAGGAACTTCATAATAACGCAGGACTCCACATAATTGGCCGGTGCACAATATCAAATGGTTTGTCATAGTCCACAAATGCCATCAAAAGTGGATTTCTATATTCTACACATTGTTGTACAACATGTCTCAAAATGAAAATTTCGTCAGTAGGCTACAATTTCTACTTTTTCGAAATCCTGCTTGTTCATCTCTCAGCTTTTCATCAATCTTTCTCTTCAGTCTCTTTAGAATAAGCATACTATATATTTTCATAATAACTGGCGTAAGTGTGAGGCCTCTATACTTATTGCAATCAGTCGGGTGTCCTTTATTTGCAGTTTTTACCAACACTCCTAACTTCCATTCATTATGTTTTGCCTCTTCATGCCACATTCTACAAAATAATCTTGTAAGTATTCTGGTCCTTCATTTTCAGCCAGTGTCATCTCTGCAGTTATTCCATCGTATCCAGGGGCTTTCAAACTCTTGTGTTTTTTAATGATAGCTTCGACTTCGGACACACTGAATTCATTCATGGACACATCAAGGTCTTCATCAACTTCAGGTAGATCAAACAAATTATTCCCTTTGTATCTCGTATTCATAACCTTACTATAGTGTTCCATCCAAGGTTGCCTTTCTTCATCTTCTGTTGTTATAACAGAGCCATCTCTCTTTTTGATGGGTATATGCTTCTTATCCTTCGCCCCAGAAAATTATTTATGTATGCTAAGTGTGGCGGTGACTCGTGTTATATGTATCGTTGTCTTACCATGTACTGTACGTAGTGCATGAGTTTGCAAGTACTGAACACTTACTGAAATGCGTTAAACTATGAACACAATACTTATACTGTGGTAGAAAAAAATAAAAACAATATTAGGCAATATAGTGGGTTACTTGTTGTGTTAATCGGCCTGTACTTGTTAGGTTTGAGTTAATCCACTCCTTGGCAGTAAGGATTCGTGAATTCTCACTTTTTGCGGTTGTCTATGTTACTCAACCCTTGCGAATAAGGAGGCTGAGTGTGTGTTTATATATATATATATATATATATATATATATATATATATATATATATATATATATATATATATACACAAATGTTCACTGCAACACAGATTATGCCATTATTATTTTCACCTACCATGGGATTAACTTCACACTCGATGAATAATGTATTGATAACTGTCTTAGGTATACAAATTTACAAGAATCATGAATACCTCTTCTCCTGCATGTCGATTGTCTCAAAGCTTAAGAATGAAACTCACTCAGGATACATGAACTGCCTAACCTTACTCTCAGAAGATTTTGTAAATCATAATATATAAATGTCTCATCCATAGCAACAATCCACTTCCTTCGGTCATACGATCTGTTATCGGGATCTGAATCTTTACCAAAAGCTAACGACTTACCGTAAGTTGCCAGAGCCAATTTGCAAAATTTTCATAAAAAAAAAAAAACTTGTTTAACTTTTCTCGTAGAACTGATAGAAAACCACACAAAAGAATGGACTAAACCCATAACTTCCTTTCGCGTAAGTAAATTGGGTAGAAATCTAGAAGCACAGTAGATGGAAGAAGGAAAGAGAGATGCTAGGCTTTAATCTTTTTCATTAACTTTTAAGGAGGCTGGTATGAGGATTTCTCTCTCGGGATCCAGCCCATTTTCCGAGGGTTTAACAATCCCGGGATTTCCCCGGGACGAACTATTGGAAATTGAATGTTCTTCCTTTTAGTATTAGTAGAAGTTGTAGTAGTAGTGGTATTAGTTCCGGTAGTAGTAATAGTAATGGTTTTTGATGAATATTTTGTTGTTAATGATGATGTGTGATAATAACGTGAGTCTCTCTCTCTCTCTCTCTCTCTCTCTCTCTCTCTCTCTCTCTCTCTCAATGGCAAAATGACTTATTACAAATTTCATAAGTTGTCGTCAGTGGTTAATTACTAAGTTGAAAATCACCACAAATTTTGTACTAAATATTACCTGAAGACAGTGCCCTTAATTTTATATTATACCTCACATTATGAGCTACTTTAATTAATATTATGTATTTACTATTCGATATTATAATTAATTATCAAATGACAAACAGTCACTCCAACTGAAAAGTCAACAGACAATATGCCCTAAGGCTGCGGGGTGAGCAGCTAGTTAAGAAAAAATTAAAGAGAGAAAGACGGTAAAGTGCACATGAGTGTACTTTCATCATCTCATGCAGATAAGTCGAGTAAAAGGGTAATGAAATACCTCAGTATAATGGCTATGGCACTACCCTATACTTGAAAACAACGATTATGTGGTTAAAAGCCAAAGTAGTGATAACCAAAATGAGTCATAAGGTCAATTCATAAAAATAGATATCAATTCCCGGTATTAAATAAAATTTTATCCTGGAATCCCGGAACAAAGACATCCTCCCAAAATGAGAAACCCTAGTTGGTATAAATAACGTAAAAACTCTGGAACGAAAACATTATACTTTTCCCGCATTTAACTTTTCATCACAATTCCTCCTGCCCTCTTAAAAGATGTCCTTCCCTATTAAGAGTGGTCTTAATATTTAGGACTGAGAAGCATAATGGATAAAGGTAGACGGCGCAATGTGTATAAAAGGGCTCGAGGCACTGCGGATAAGCTTTCTGTGTAGGTATATACAGGGACCAAGGCAATCGAAGATTTTTGAGCAGAGGATTAGCCATAATGCAGTGTTCAAATCGTGTATGTGACTGAGTTCAATGCATTTCCTTTTCTCGGGCGCCATACCCTTATCTGAGAGTAGAAACTACTTATGGATATATATATATATATATATATATATATATATATATATATATATATATATATATATATATATATATATATATATATATATATATATATATATATATATATATATTATATATATATATATATATATATATACATCTATATATATGTATATATATACATATATATATTTATATATATGTAGGTATATATAATTATATATATGTATATATATATGTATATATATACACAGTATATATTTATATATATGTGTATATATAAATATATATTTATATATATATATAAATATATATATGTATATATATACATATATATAGGTGTGCGTGTGTGTGTGTGTGTGTATTTGAATTTATATATTCTTTATTCCCTGTAGCTTTGGGATTAATGACCTTATCTAAGCACCGATTTACCG
>NC_090725.1:248019238-248021738 GCF_036898095.1 Palaemon carinicauda | reverse complement strand
CTATTTACATTTACATCATGCACATTAATTGTTTCATTCCAGTGATTCATGATATTAAACGTAGACTAAATATGCGTTTGCTTACACATATATAATTATTTGCTCAGTATTATGAATAAAAACATTTACCTACGTGGTGAATAAAACTTGCTATTGTCGGTATGATAACTGCCCCTGAACCATTACATAAAAAATTATGGTAGTGTGACAGCGCCGAGCAAGGGTGTGAACTCAAAGGCAGATTGGAAACGACTGAGTTATATATTAAGGAACACTCTTCTTTATATACAAAACCTCAAGGCAACAGGACATAACATGTTCGAGAGACAGACAGTGTTCAGAGCAAAACAGCAGTCATGAATTTTCATGTTCGTTTGAGTGCGAGGGAAGAGCGAAGATACAAGCATATTATATACGAAAGGAATTATGTACAATTGTGTGACACACGGTTGGTACATGGCTCCCCCTCTAAAAATGACATACTGAACATGTTTAATAGGTGCCCTGAATCTGGAGCGGTAGTAGTAAAAACTGCGCCGATTAGCGACAGTGAGTGGCTGTAGAAGTCGTTGGTTTGGGTGCGAGCGAGTGGTGGATGATGGGTGGCTGTTGTCGCCCCGGCTCGTCACGGGGTAGGCGAGTGTGTCCTACGGCATTCATAGGCGTGTGTGTCCTACGGCATTCATAGGCGAGTGTGTCCTACGGCATTCATAGGCGTGTGTGTCCTACGGCATTCATAGGCCTACGTCATTCATAGGCGTGTGTCCTACGGCATTCATAGGCGTGTCCTACGGCATTCATAGGCCTACGGCGTTCATAGGCGTGTTTGTCCTACGGCATTCATAGGCGTGTCCTACGGCATTCACGTCAGCTTCGGTTGAAGTTGAATAGATGTCCTCTTCGTCACGAGTGGAGGCGTTGATGGAGGTTTGAAAGTCATGAAGTGGGTTCACATCACGAGGAGAGCCGTCTGCGGCAGGTTGCAGGCGAGTGATACTGGTCATTTTCCCGAGGGTGAGCGAAGCCCTTTGGTCCCCCAACGGTTGTTGAGAGAGCTGAAAAGGCGTTGCTATACGGGCGGCTGGCGACGGCGAGTACTGCTGCAGAAGGTATGCGTTGACGGCGTCATAGTAACGGTGAGAGGCGTAGGGGGGATGGGGAGGCGGGAGGAGCGAGTCTCTCCGGGGTCACCAATGTGACGGGTCGAGAGAGGAGTGTGAACTCAAAGGCAGATTGGAAACGACTGAGTTATATATTAAGGAACACTCTTCTTTATATACAAAACCTCAAGGCAACAGGACATAACATGTTCGAGAGACAGACAATGTTCAGAGCAAAACAGCAGTCATGAATTTTCATGTTCGTTTGAGTGCGAGGGAAGAGCGAAGATACAAGCATATTATATACAAAAGGAATTATGTACAATTGTGTGACACACGGTTGGTACAGTAGTTTATTCAACCAAAGAATGGTTGGTATAATGAGCAATCAATTATATATCATTATAAACGCTTCTAAACTTATTATTGCATAATGCGAAGGCATTAACCTTTTTTGGGCTCTAAATTCCTATTTTTTAAACATATTTCGATAAACTGTAGGTAATGAGCTTGGAAATGGAATTAAACATAAATATCCATGAATGAAAATTATCTAAATGCCTAGGTTAGGGAAAAAAATAATGTAATCTATTTATCAATACAGAATTATCTAAGAAAAGTAATTTAGGTAGTGCACACACCCGCACACACACAAATATATATATATATATATATATATATATATATATATATATATATATATATATATATATGTATATATATACACATATATATACATATATATATATTATATATATACATACATATATATATATTATATATATATACACTATATATATATATATATATATATATGTGTGTGTGTGTGTGTATGTATGTATGTATGTATGTATGTATGTATGTGTGCTACCTAGATTCCTTTTATTTTATGTTTTTTTTTTTAGTCTTGGCCGGAGGAGGAAGGTTGTCTAACGGTTTTAGTCCTCTAAAAAGCATTCCAGTTTTCAGTATTGATTCCGGGGGACAGCGATGGTGGTAATGCTTGTCCCATGGAGATTTTTCAAGGGGAATTCTGCTGACTACGTCAAGCATAACTTTGCTGAGTGGGGGACCAGCAGTATATCGAACCTGTTATCGTTGTGTATGACTTAGATTGCACTGTAAATGATTTGTTATATTTTTATTGTGTTATTTAATTGTGCAATAGAGTATATAATCAATTTATTACGTAAAAAAATCTGTGATGTCTTAATCATTGTGTCGAGTGAGATGTTCAAATAATTTAGAATTGGTTACTGTAAATATGAAATGCTCCATAACTAGCTTCCTTTTTTCATCCAAACTTTCATAATAAACATCCCCCAAATCAAACGAACCTAATTAGCTCTCCTTATTTAGAATAAGATGAATGAGAACTAAGTTTCTTTTTATTGATGAAT
>NC_090725.1:247986738-248011738 GCF_036898095.1 Palaemon carinicauda | reverse complement strand
CAGGCCAACGAGTGGAGCGGTCGATGACAGTAAACAGGTAACGATGTCCTTGTGATGTGGGTAGGGGGCCTACAACGTCGACGTGAATGTGTGCAAAACGACGCTGAGGTTGAGGAAAGGTGCCCACTCCTGAATCCGTGTGTCGATGTACTTTGGAAGTTTGGCAAGAAGTACAGGCGCGGACCCAATCCTTAGCATCCTTAGAAATGCCGTGCCAAATGAACTTTGCCTTCGGCAGCTGTGCAGTAGAACGGCACGAGGGATGTGAAAGGCCATGAAGGAAATCAAACACCTGCCGTCGCATGGGAGCAGGAATCCAAGGTCGCGGTCTACGAGTACTGACGTCACAGAGGTGGGTGGTGTTGGAGTCTTCGAGGGGAAAGTCTTCCCAACGGAGGGACGTGCAGGATGTCCTACATGCTTGATACTCTGGATCCTGTCGTTGGGCTTCAGCCAAGGCGTTGTAATCCAATCCCAGTTGAACGGCAGCCAACGTGTTTCTTGACAGGGCATCGGCAACGGGATTCATTTTCCCAGGGACGTATTGAAAGTGCAATTGTATTCAGCCTCTGCTGAGAGATGTCGGCGTTGCCGGGCGGACCAGGCATCAGACTGTCGAGTAAAGGCGTGCACCAGAGGCATGTGGTCTGTGCGAATGACGAAGGGCATACCTTCTAAGAAATATCGAAAGTGACAGAGAGCCAAGTGCACCGCCAGCAATTCTCGATTGAAGGTAGAATAACCCGATTCTGTCTTGGACAGTTCTCTGCTGAAGAAGGCTAATGGGCGGGGCGAGCCATGACCACCTGCTCGAGTACTGCACCAATAGCGACGTCACTGGCATCGGTGGAGAGAAGGAGAGGGGCATGTGGGATAGGAAAAGTGAGAGCCGCAGCAGTTGATAGGGCCTTCTTTGCATTGCAGAAGGCTGCTTCTTGAAGGGGACCCCACTTCAGGTCCTTTGGCTTGCCCTTGAGGGAGGCGTAGAGGAGCGCAAGAGTGGCGGCAATGGCTGGCAGAAAACGGTGATAATAGTTGATCATGTCCAAGAATTCCTGCAGAGCTTTGACGGTCGAGGGCGCGGGGAAGTTCTGAATGGCTGCTACCTTCTCAGGGTGGGGGTGGACTCCTTCAGGAGTGATGCGGTGCCCTGAGAACGACACTTCGTTGGCGCCAAAGGTACACTTTTCTTACCGGACTACAAGGCCGTTTTGTTGCAGGCGGTCGAGCACGATGCGCAGGTGACGGAGGTGTTCCTCTTATGAGGAGGAGAACACAAGTATGTCGTCCACATAACATACACAGAAAGGGAGGTTCCCTAAGATGCCATCCATGAGACGCTGAAACGTGGCCCCAGCGTTACGAAGGCCAAAACAGGAGTAATTGAAGGTGTATGTACCAAACGGAGTGGTGATGGCAGTCTTGGGGATGTCTTCTGGGTTCATAGGCACCTGATAATACCCCTTCAGGAGGTCGAGCGTAGAGAAAACCTTTGCTTTGTGCAGGTAGGAGGTCACGTTGGCAATGTTTGGGAGGGGGTAGTGATCCGGTTCTGTTTGCATGTTCAAGCGCCTGTAATCCCCGCATGGACAGAGGGAGCCATTTTTCTTCAAAACGATGTGTAAGGGTGACGACCATGGGCTGGTGGCCTTTTGGCAAAGGCCCATTTCCTCCATTTCGGCGAACGTCTGTTTGGCGGCTGCCAATTGTTCCGGTGCCAGACGTCTGAATTTTGCGAAGACTTGGGGTCCCATCGTCTTGATATGGTGATAAATACCGTGCCTGGCAGGAAGCGTGGGCGTTTGGCGAAGTTCTGGACGGAAAACTTCCGGGTACAACGTGAGGAGGTGCCCGTAGGCATCCGTGGGTGCGCTGATGTGGAGAGCGAGGTTAGAGGGGGCGGGTTGAAGAGGTGTCGACAAGTACGAGTCTGCGTTGACCAATCGTCGGTGGGCGACATCGACCAGAAGGTGGAAATGAGAGATGAAATCTAAACTGAGGATTGGCAATGTGACGTCAGCAACGAGAAACTTCCAATTGAATTTACCGTTTCCGAACGATAATGTGAGGTTCTCGTAACCGTAGGTGGGTATCGCAGATCCGTTGGCAGCTACCAAGCGGACGTCGGCAGATGTAGACAGACTACGTCGTGTCTTGAAGAGTTTCCTTGGCAAAAGAGAACGACAAGCACCCGTGTCTACCAAAAATCGCACGCCCGTTCCTGCATCATGTGAAAAGAAAAAATTAGAAACACGGGAGGCCACCGCCACAAGCGGCACATTTCTTGGCGGTTGCCCCGAATCTGAAGTGGTAGTAGCAAAACTGCGGCGGATCGGAGGTAGTAAGTGGCTGTAGAAGTGGTTTGTTGGAGCGCGAGCGATTTGTGGGTGGTAGGCGGCTTTGTCGCTGCTTCGGTACGTCACGGGGTAGGCGTGTATGTCCTACGGCATTCATGTCAGCTTCGGTTGACGTTGACTATGCATCCTCTTCGTCAGGGGTGGAGGCGTTGATGGAGGTCTTGAATTGGCTATCCATAAGGGCGTCGGCTTTGGTCATCAAGTCCTTTATGGGTAAACTATCGACATCGGGTATGGCAGCGCATATAGGTCCGGGTAAACGGCGTATCCAAAGGGCACGAAGTAGGTTCACCTCACAAGGAGAGCCGTCTGCGGCAGGTTGAAGGCGAGCGATACTGGTCATTTCCCTGAGGGCAAGCGAAGCCCTTTGGTCCCCCAACGGTTGTTGCGAGAGCTGAAAAAGCTTTGCTATATAGGTGGCTGGCGATAGCGAGTACTGCTGCAGGAGGTATGTTTTGAGGGCGTCATACGCTATTGGGGTGTCTTCTTGTTCACAAAGCCAGTCGGATATTTCCGGGAAGGTGTCCTCGGGTATCGCCACGAGAACATAATCTGTTTTGGTGGTTGAGCGAGTCACGCCCATGATGGGAAACTGGACTTCTGCGCACTGAAACCAAGCAAACGCCTCTCCGCTGGCGAACGGGGAAAGTTTCAATGGGGCAGCCGCAGCGTCAACTTCTGTAGAGTCCGTCATAGTACCAACAATGGAGGGGCGAGGGGGGTTGGGGTGGAAGGCGGTGGGAGCGAGTTGACTTCTGGGGTCACCAATGTGACAGCCGAGAGAAGGTTGTGAACTCAAAGGCAGTTTGAGAGAAACTGAGTTAATTTATTATAGAACACTCTCCTTTATATACAAAAGCCCAAGGCAACAGGAATTTTCATGTTCACAAGACAGACAATGTTACAGAGGTGATACGCAGACATGTTTATTCTGGTTCTTTTTAGTGCGAGGGAAGAGCGAAGATACAAGCATAATATATACGAAATGAAATATGTACGATCGTGTGACACGGTTGGTACAGTGTGCAGTTTTTTAACAAAATCGCTGGCCCGGCTGCTGATCCATTTTTAATTTCGCTTATAGCCTGCACAATATCTGCTTCATTAATATCGATATCCGTTAGATATTCACTATTTTCTCTCATTTCTGTTTCATTACTCTCATTCGCAATTCTTGGCGTGAATCCACTCATATTTTTCTGCTAATATGTTGCATATTTCCTTTTTTGTATTCGTTAACCGTCCTTCAATTTTTAAGAGGGCCTTTTTCTAATCCCTCTTTATTCATCTTTTTTGCATAGGAGTAAAGTACTTTGGGGTTTTTCTTGATATTTTGGAGTGTCCTCTCTTCTAAGTCCCTTTTTTCATTTTCTTTCGGTCGTATAATCTTTTTCTCTGCATTTACTATCTTACTTTTTATTTCCATCATTTTCCATACATTTTTTCTTTTGCAAGAGTTTTCTTCCACTTTCTAATTTTCTGAAATAAGATCCTTCTGTCTCTTGGTATGCATGTCGGATGTTTATTTTTTTTTTTTTCAGTACATATTTTTCATAGTTTTCTCCAGTATTTTTACCTGCATATTATCACTAACTAATAAATTTTTCCAATCTTTGTTCAATTCTTCATTTATTTTTGACCATTTTATATTCTTACCATAGAAATTATATTTCCATATCCTTCCCATCGTTTTGTGCTTTGTTTTTCTCTGCGTTCACTTGCTTTGGAATGGACTATTAATTTTATGACATTGTGGTCTGAAATTCCCGTGTTACACACTATTATTTCTTTAATATAATTCACCTTATTCACAAATACTAAATCTAGGACATTGTCCTTTCTTGTTGGAATGTGGTTTATTTGTTGCATATAATGTTCTAATAGCATATCCTGAAGCTTTTCAAACTGTTTCTTATCTTCTGCGCTACTTTTACTCTTTTTTTATATGTATACATACAACCACTTTCTTCTATCCGTTCTTTCCAATCCACAAAAGGAAAGTTAAAATCTCCTGATAGGAGTATATTCCAGTCTTTATGGTTTCTACATATATCATCTATTTTTTTCTATTATTATGTCAAACTTCTTAGTATTTGGGGGTCTTTAGACTACACTATTCACTAAATTTTCATATTCAAATTCTACCGCAATCAATTCACACTCTGTGTTGCTGTATTTTTCACAGACTTTTCCTTGATTTATGTCTCTTCCATATATTGCGATTCCCCCTTGACTAAACCCTGTGCATTTAGCACTATTATGGTTTGTGTTTCATCCCCATTATTTAATATTGGTAATAATATGGATTCCCCCATGCTTCCTTCCTGTTCTGATATGATGTTCTTTTCTTCATTTTCAGGAATTCTGCCATTAAAAAATCCAACTTTTTTATTATATTTGCTTTTTCGCCTTCATATTTATTTTTGTGTGTATACCTGCAATTATCCCCATATCTGCACCACTCCAGGCATTATAGATGCATTCTTTGTAGTTGGGCTCTAATTGTGCATATTTGGGTTGAAAGGCATCATATCTTGGGGACTTGTGTGCATAGCGCGTACATACTCGGCTTGTTTTTTTTTTTTGTTTCTTTTTTGGTTTCATTTTTGTATGGTATGGTACATGGTATTTTGTAACGCGATAATATTTCTCTGGATTTCATTTTTATTTTTCTACTGTAAAAACAATAAGATGGGTTAAAATTTTAAAATGAGTAGTAAAAACATATTTTATCTTTATTTGTATTATTAGTGTTAAGTATTTTGAAGTAAAATTGCGCATTCTGAATTGTAACATAATACATTTGCAAGGCATTTATTCTGGTTTTAGGATAGTTGAGAACATTATCAGGTAACACTTTTTTTATTCCACTTAAATGAGTCCTTTTGATAGAATTTCACTCTACCTATAAGAGAAGTAAACTAACTGTTGGAATTTTCGGAAAATCTATAGGAAGTTGCACTAAAACCAATTAATTTTGTTAGATTCAGCCTGCATTGTGGTTGACATCTTGTATTTTTGTATTTTATTTATTTAAGTTTTTCGTGGGATCAAGAAGATTCGATTTCTATATCCTAAGCTTAACAGTTTACCAAATGTTTATAAATCCTTTTTTTTTTTGAATAACTAATTGTAAACTTTGCAAAGAATTTTGTGCTATGAGTTTATAGTATCTTGCTTTATAGCTTACTTTTGAAAGTAAGAAAGCGTAAACATGTCTTTAAAACAAAGTAATACCTTAAAATGGTCAATGTTGAATTATTTTTTTAAAAGATTTCAGATGAAGCGTTTTAGGAAATAAGAAATGAAAGGCGAGTAAAGTAAATAAAAGATTTAGAAGGAAATGTGTTTGTCTTCATTCCGACAAAAGATACATTATAAAAGGGACATATTGAAACACCTTTGATGATTATCGACACCTGATAAAGTGAATGCATAGTGTTAGTTTCATTGATAATGAGAATTAGATCATTGCACGGTCAGTGTGATGTTAAAGAGAACCATATCATACATTTTAATCACGTAGCTTGTTAATGATAGTTTATTGGATTGAAATATTTTAGCTATGTAAAATTCTTTCTAAAATTCTATAAAACGTAAAATTTTACATAAAAAATACATAGTAATTGCTATACAATCTCTTGAATTTAATAAAAAAAAAAAAAATTAAATGCTCTTATCCACGTTGATGGTTTTATTTTGTTTCTTTAACATACTATTACCTTTCTAATACCTTATTAGGAAAAATTAGAGATTTGTCTTTGTTTTCCGTTGGAGTCTAAATCTTAACGACAGGGAGAGATATAAGAAAATTAATGTTAAATGAAAGCAATAGACGTTATTTGTGCATTAACGTTCAGTAAGAACACACACTGATACCTAATATATATATATATATATATATATATATATATATATATATATATATATATAAATATAAATATATATATATATATATATATATATGCTTATATATATATATATATATATATATATATATATATATATATATATATATATATCAGCAAATGGATAGATAGATTTGCATGTGTGTATGTAGTTGTGTTCGTGTATAGGGATGACACGAATAATCATGCTTATGTTCACACCATGTTGTACTGAATTCATTTGCATGTTCAAATTTGCCCTGATATTGAAGAGTATTAAAGAGAGTAGTAGTTGGTTTGGTTTAAAAGAACCGGATTACATTCACGTAGGAGTAACTTGCTCTTTAATACAAACTCCCTTTTTATTTTTTATTTTTTGCAAACACTGGTCATTTCTTTGTCTACAAAATGGACAGCTCTTGTAATATGTTCAGGGTTCAGAGAGAGGATAAACATCGGGACCACTCGTGTTCTGACTTCGCGTGACTTGATAAAACTGATAAGTTCCAATTTTTTATTTTTCCTGTTTTTCAAATACAGTGAATAGGCGAATTCGTTGCCGTCGTTTTAATTGGTCAGAGAGACGGATACCTGGAAATATCGATTGGAGGTTTATTCTGAAGAATTTTATTTTTACTGACTGGATGAGTAGTGAACGGGGTAGAATTATTATTCATGAGTATTCTATTTTGAGAATATTTCGGAACAAATAATTTGACACGATATGGAATATGATGTTTCTTTTCCAAAGTTATCTCTCTCTCTCTCTCTCTCTCTCTCTCTCTCTCTCTCTCTCTCTCTCTCTCTCTCTCTCTCTCTCTCTCAAAAGATGAACAAATTGAATTATTCCTGAGCCTTCTCTAGTGATATTTCAAAATAAAATCTGCCCTATCACATATCAATACTTTTTTCGGGAAAAATTGTTTGGTGCATTTGAAAACTGTCGAAAGCCTAGCTTACCTGAAAAACGAGTTTACTTCAAAGCAATTTAGTACATAGTATATGGGTAATCAAAAGTTGCCAATCGAAAAAAATGTTATATTTGTGCCTTTAGAATTCTCTCTCTCTCTCTCTCTCTCTCTCTCTCTCTCTCTCTCTCTCTCTCTCTCTCTCTCTCTCTCTCTCTCTCTCTCCAAGAAACACACACACACACACACACACACACACACACATATATATATATATATATATATATATATATATATATATATGTATATATTTATTGTGTGTGTGTGGTTCGTAAATATTGTTTTCACCTATATCTTTGGGTAATTTAGAGCTTTCATTGTATTAAAAACTGGCTTTTAGTATTCTATATTTTCATTTTTTAAGCTGTAAAAAGAATTGCCGATGAAGAAAAGTTTGCAATTCACCATAGGTTATAGAATATGTTTATTTTTTTCCTTTTAGTTCTACATCTAAGGAACTAATTACTGATTTGCTCTCATTGTCTAGTTCTCATCCCGTGAGTTTTCAAAGCAAAAACTGTCCTCATATTGTGCAGTAGAATTGAATATCCTGCAGACCGTGCTTGCAGGGCTCTAGGGTGAAGTGGTTTGTAGTATAGAATAAGGAGAAATAGTATTGATTTTAGGTTGGCCCCCTAATCCCGTCTCCACCTATTTTTACCGGATTTGATTTTTGCATTGGTGGATGGAAAATATTTCGTTACGAGAGAATTCGAGGTCTCGGGATTTTGCATCATCCTTCCAATATACATTTCCCCAGGGAATGTGACCCTTCTTTCTGTTATTGTTTTTATGCTTTCTTTCTTTTACATAATGAATTTGGCAGCGAAGATGTTGCTGATGAAACAGACTCCAATCGGGATATTCAGGTGAGCTTAAACATTCTAAGCCCTGTATTTTCATAGCTCCATGTTAATTTGGTTATAGTGTGGTCTGAACATATATTCAGTCATGAAATAAGAAAAAAGACAATCACGTTAGTAATCTACTTCTTATTAAATGATCTTTCCAAGAACTCTTCAGGAATAACAGCTGGAATAAAAGGGGATTCCGGTTTTGTACAACAAAAATTAGATGGGCCAATTTTTCAAGGATGGTGCTAAGGAAAATTCCAAATTTAGAATAACAGTGATTAGTTATTGGAGACATATTGAAGGCGAATAACGCAATTATTTCCAGAGAAAATTTTTATTCATTGCTTATATATTTTATGAAATTACATTTTAGTCGGTATAATCATTGCATCGTTAACACAGGTTTAGAATTGTGATGTGTTAACTTCTAACTCCTTCTCTCTGCCTCTGACCAAAGTTGTGACCTAAAATTTTTGAACGATCAAAATATTCCTTATTCACTGATTATATACAAAAATAACAGACAGTGAAAATAGACTTACCTAATTTCTTTAATCCATACCCGAAATGGACTCTTTTACTTCTAGCATATCAACGAAACCGATTGCTGAAAATACTCCATAGGAATTTAGTTGGTAAGTGAGCAAGATGTATGATACATCAGTATTTTTAAGGTATGAATTTTCGGTTTGATTTCTGTAAATTTGTTGGGAGTTCCTGAGTATGGATTTTTAATGGGCGTTTTTTGTGGATTCAATAAAGAATTTACTTTGTTCCTTTGGAGAAAATTCCAGGATAACTTTGGGCGACTCGTCAAATCTCCGGGTTTAGTGCCATGCCAAAGCCTTCCTCTTACGTTGATAGCTTCGCCGGCCAAATGCATACAGTAGATCCTCATCATCATATGCTGGAGAACTGTTAATGCCGTCATGAGTTTTTCAATTTTTATTAATGTTTTACTCTTCCTTGCAAGGTATCAATATTACTTTTTTTCCAATGGTTAAACAATGACTTGATAAACAGTTTCCTAGGTATCACATATTGTAACTTAGAAGTGAAAATATGTAAACGTAGGTTATATGCACATCAAATTAATTACATTCACTCATGTAAGTGCAATTATTAAACTTATTGTTTGCTTTAGAATATGTTATTCTTGAGACAAAGTTTTCGTTGTCACAGTACAATAATGTAAATTAGAATAACATTTTGATGCCCGTAATAAGCTCTACCTCTCCATAGCTATCAACATTTTTCTTTTAAATAAATCCTGACTTAGAAGGATTTCCGGTTGACTTGGTTAAATTTCCCTCTAGAAATCTGGTTTGACCCTAAGTTGCTGAATGAGCTCATCGTAAAAACACTTCCTTCAGATTTGTTAGACTTTTTCTGGCCTCTATAATCTAACCTTATTGGTCCGCATGGTATCCTCTTGGTATACATGTCATAATATTGAAAATGTTAAACTTTGATTACATATCGAAAATATATTTCAAAATCAAACATTATTCATGAATTGAGGTCTTCATGATAATTTTTATCATTACATTTTCGTTTCATTTTCTTTTATATCCCTTTTTTTCTATCAAGGTATTGTATCCGTTTTAACACTCGATTTCTGGAAGGTTGTATATTTTTATAGCAACGAGAGGAGGCGTTAGCGCTTCTTCAAGACAAATTTCACAACACAGTTTTCAAAAGGGGAGGACAACGATATGTCTGTATTTTTACTCTATCTTATATATTTATTTTCTGTCGTATATATTTCACACGTGACAATAACAACAATATTCTATTACGTTTTGAACTGTTTTGTGGTAAACACATCTAAAATATATGACGCAAATTTGAAGAAAATAATGTTGCAGTTGACAAAACACGCCTTCTCTTTCATCCCACTTCTCTCTTCAAGCTGCAATTGCCTGTGGTATGATATGTCTTCCCAAAGGAAGGTTTTTTTTTTTTCTTTATAAATTCTCATATCACATTCGTACTGGAGTCTTTTGCTCTTTCCCGCGAACGCGTTCACGTTTTCATGTTCCTCTTACAGGCCGAAAAGTGAGATATTTTTACTACTAATGGAGTTCTTATTTTGTTTTGTTTTATTTTTATATGTCAATGGTATTGAAGAAAAAAAAATGAGATCAGATAACAAAATGTACAATTTCGTCGTGTATTTTTTTTTTTTCCAGCATCTTATTCACCAAACAACGTCTTACCCTGAAGAGTAAGGATTGATGGAAAGAAAGCAGAAATGAAGGACTGAAAATTAATAAGAGTAAAACTAAAATAATGTTTAATGAACATGGAGAGACAACTAATACGAGTTATGGACGAGCATCTGGAGATTGTTAATGAATATACGTATTTAGAACGGACAGTAAGTGTTTCCCCAGGACACGAGACCGAAATTAAAAGAAAGATAAGCATGGGTTGGAAAGCATTTGGTGAACAAAATGAGATTATGAAAAGTGAAATTCTACTTTCTCTTAAAAGAGAAGTATTTAATGAGATGGTCTTACCAGTGTTAACTTATGTATGAGAAACTTGGAGCCTTACTAAAGCTTTAGAACATAAGCTAATTATAACTTGAAGAGCTATGGAAAGAATAATGATGGGAATAACATTAAGAGGCAGAAAAGGAGCCACATGGATTCGAGAGCAAACTAAAGTAGAGGATATTCTAACAACTTGTAAGAAAAAGACGATGGATCGAAAAACTATGGAAGTTTGCGGGTATGGACGGGTACAGAAAGACCATAAACAAACACAAGTGGAAGGACATGTCTGAGGCCTTTATTCAGCCTTAGACTAGTAATGGCTGATGATGATGATTTTATATATATATATATATATATATATATATATATATATATATATATATATATATATATATATATATAGATATAGATATGAATATATATATACTGTATATACATACTGTATATACACACACACACACACACACACATATATATATATATATATATATATATATATATATATATATGTATATATATATATACATATATATATATATATATATATATATATATATATATATATATATAATTTTCTTTCCCACCGTTATCCCTATATTATGGGGTCGGCTGCATGATGCCCCCTAATAGCATCGGGTATAGCCAATAATTACGATCACATGCCCTTGGAGTCATCAACCACATTTATTGGTGGTGGGCCTAACCGTTGACTAAATAGTCCAACTGCAAGGCAACAATTTCCATAGTTATTGGCTGCTGGCTTAGCCTTTTGCTAAAAAGCAAGACTAGAAGGTACCAGCTGTCCTTTTAGTCACTTTTTACGGCACGCAGGACATACAGTGGTAGTATTCTTACGACCCTACCACAATGTGTGTGTCTATTTACGCATGTATGTTTGTATGTGTATGTATTTTGCCCTATTACACAATGATATAAGAAGAAGAGTATCCAATGAATTGATGTGTATTTGCAAGTTACGTGGAGCACATATGTAGTTTTCTTCCATCAACTGTAGACTTCACCACAAAAATAATGATCAGTTATCATGATGGAAGTATGTTCTTTGAGTCAAAAAATTAATTCAGGAAGAGGAACCGCATCTCCCCTGGAGGAAGTTTTCCGACTTGTGTCCTCCACCCACCAGCCAGTAATGTTTTGGTTATTTTGCCCACCCATCACAGCCAGTGTGTGAGTTCTATTTTTATTATCTAATTATTCACTTAGTTTGACTGGTCTTTGCTCCGCCATGGCTCACTTCTCTGGCGATTTAACCTTATTTCATTGCTCCTTTGTTATGGCAAGCAGTCCCTGTTATTTTCAATATCTTATTAATCACTTAATTCATCTGGTCTTTGCTCTGCCATGACTCACTTAGCTGGCAATTTAATCTTATCTCATTGCTCCTTTGTTATGGGAAGCAGAACATTTTAGCTATGCGAGTTAGCCGCGTGGGCTAGTCAATTGGTTTTATTTTAATTACCTTATTAATAACTTAGCTCATCTGGTCTTTGCTACGACATGGCTCACTTCGCTGGCAATTTAATGCTATTTCATTGTAGCACCGTTTTCTTTTTCTTTCCCACTGCTATCCTTTGAAGGATCGGATGCCCGATGTGCCCTCTACAATGCTTCATATCAAAGTCACCCACTTTTACCTGACTTCTCTCCATATCATCTTTCACCCTATTTCGCCCTCTAATTCTCTGTTTCTCTCTCAATCTTCTCAACTTACCGGTTCATCACCACCATCTTCAACATGTGCGTAGGCGAATCTCACACTTATGACCACTGTAATCTTTGCTACTCTTGCTATTGTTATTTCATAGTTTTCCAACCTTTCAAACTATGATGTTCCCAGAATCCATTTCTGCATTCTCATATCAGTTTTCTCAGTCTTTGATTACTCTTTTCGTCTTAGAACCCACGTTTCTGATCCATGCATTAACACTGGTCTTATTACCTTGCTATATATCTTGACTTTTAACTTAATTGGCATTTTCTTATCTCATACCACTACTGCTACCCTCCTCCATTTCTCCCAGGCTGCTTTTACCCTATTCTCAGCTTCAGCCTCACATCCTCCCTCCTGACTTACAGTATAGTAGATCCCAAGTACCTAAATTGTTCCACCTGTTTTATAACCGAGCTTTTACTTTCATGTATGGCTATCCTGTCCTTACCTTTCTTATTGCTCACCATCACCATAGCTTCTTTCTTATCCGCATTCACTCTTAAGCCACCCCACTCCAAAGTCTCTGACCACTTTATAACCTTTCTCTGTAAGTTTTCCCCATTTTCAGCGGTATTCACCAAATCATCTGCATATACAAACTTCCAAAACTCTTCATTTGTGATCTCTTCACTTACCACATCCATGACCACCACAAATAAAAAAGTGCTTAATGCTGACTCTTGGCGTAATCCAACACTAACTTCAAAGGATTTTGTTTCCCTAACAGCTGTTATTGCTTTTGTCCACGTTCTTTTATACATCATGTTCACCATTCTACCCAACTTCTCTAAAAGTTTCTCTTCCTCAAACACCAAAACATCACTTCTGGTATTCGATCAAAAGCCTTCTCTAAATCTACAAAAGCACTGAAGGACTTCTGGTTTCCTTATAGCCTTTTTTTTTCCTGTAGCTCCCTTACTATAGAAATAGTATCCACAGTCCCTCTCCCGCTCATGAATACATACTGTTGTTGCCCAATCCTTACAATCTCTCAAACTCTCATCTACTATGCATTTCAGGGCCGTTTCCAATTGATTTTCGTTGATACAATCCTACCAAAACATCGGATATGGGTCACATTTTGGAAATAGGTATTTGAAGCCACCGCCTTATTGGCAAAAATATGCAGTAATGTCTAATGTGAATAATAAAGGCACTCACCAGAGTAAATCTAAGAAATTGAAAGGGTAACTTAGCTAAATTTGACACACCCTGAGAGAGACTATGTAGACGTCATTACTGAAGGCCCTCCCACTCATTCATATTCTGTTATAGTATGACGTAGTTACTGTACACTCCAGTCCAGATTGGCTTTGACGTATGAATGGTCTGCTGTCCTCCGCCTGTTATCGGCGTGTTTACTATTGTGAATGGAAAGTTTACTGGGTATTACGTCTGATGTCATAGTTCACGTCACAACTAGCCTCTCTCTGGGTGCGTCTAAATTTAGCTAAGGTACCCTTTTAATTTCTTGGATTCATTCTGGTAAGTGCCTTTATTATTCACATTAGACATTATTGCATATTTTTGCCAATTACGCTGTGGCTTCAAATACCTATTTCCAACATGTGACCCATATCCGATGTTTTGGTAGGATTTTATCAGCGAAAATCTAGTGGACACGGCCAAGAAATGCATAGTAGTACCCTTTCAAAAATTTTCAAACCTCTGTTAGCATAATTCCCTGTAAATACCACATTCCATGACATCAACTCTCTGTTTAAATATAGATACCATTAGATTCTCCTCTGAGTCTTTAGGCATTATTTCTTCTTCCCATACTGCTCTTAATAAATCCAGCATACAATCTTCCCCCTCTGTAGCTAGTACCTTGACCATTTCAATTTCAAACTCGGATTTTAATTTTATGCAATGTCTGCTTCGGCTATATATTCCTTATCTCCATCACTGGCCCCTCCGCCCTTTGTTTTTCTCCCAGCTCCTCTCTCGTTCATTTTCAATATTCAGTAGTGGCTCAAAATATTCTCTCCATCTCCTCCTGTCTTCATCCCTATGTAATATATTTCCATTTCTACCTTGATAACTTCCAGTTGCTCCAAATCCTGACTTTGCCTTTTTCTCAAGTTTGAAATCTTAATGAATATCCTTTTCTCCTTCCCTTGTTTGTAGTCTTTCATTTAATTGCTCTACTGCTCTTCCAGTAGCTATACCTTCTTTCCTCCTAGAATCTTTTCCCTCTTCCCTGTACCGTTCCTCTGCAAACTATGCATGTCTTAATTTCCAATCCTTACATGCCTTCGATTTTCTTTTAACTGAATCTTGCACCTCTGTCCCATCACCACTTTTCTCCGTATAACACACCATATCCCCTGGTTCTTCCCACTAATTCCTGTTTCCCCTACACATCTTTCTTCCATACCACTCAGATATTTTCGACTCTTTTACCCTGTTCACTGTGTAAGTTCAACCTTCCCGGTCGTCTCTCACTCTCTCACAATCCACCTAAATTGCTCACTCTATTCTCCTTTAAGGTCCCAAACCTTAAGTCTAGATCTCTTATTTCTCTCCATGGGGTTTCTACCTCTCAATTTATAATCCATCATTACTAGTTTATGTTATTTAACACATGCTTCCCCCAAAATAACTTTACAGTTCATCACATTGTTTTTTATCAACTCTTCTAACCAGGATGTAATCTATTTGGCTTTCCACTCTACTTTCATAGGTTATCAGGTGCTTATCCAACATATGAAACCAGGTATTTATATACGCCAAATCAAAACTCTCAGCCATTTATAATATAAGCTCTCCATCTTCATTTCTGATTACAAACCCATGGCTTACATGTATCTCCTCATATCCATCTCTTCTCTTTCCCACTCCTATGATTAGTTTCTCCTCTTTCAGTGTTCTGATAGCTACCTCAAACTCTTGTCTAAATGATTCTTTTCCTTGTCCTTCACAACCCATCTGAGGGGGAATGTGCTGAAATTATATTTACTATCTGATCCCCTATTATCATTGGAATCTTTAAAATCCTATCGTTTATTCTCTATACTTCCACCACATTTTCCTTCCAGTTATTAATTTTGACCCAACTCCATTCCTTCTCTCTCGTGAACTGCTGTAATAAAACTTATACCCGTTTCCTATCTCTCTAGTTCCACTTCCTTTCCATCTTGTCTCCTACACACACAGGATATCTATCCTCCTCTCCATCACATCCACTATCTCCCTCAATCTTCCCGTTAGTGTACCGACATTCAAAGTACCTGCTCTGTCCTCCACTCTGTCTCTAGGTTCTTTGGCTGTAGTCGTGAACCCTGCAATACCCCTCGCCCATTTATCATGCCAGTAGAGAGATCCTGATGTGCGTTGCTTACAGAGGTCACCATATCCTAATCCGCACTAGTAATAGCATCAGGCATGGTTAGTAATTTGGGAGAGGGTTTTTACAATTGTATTCCCTTGCAGTCATCAAACGCAGTGGGCCTAATCTTTGACTATATAGTCCAACTGCAAGGTAACAGTTACCACAGTTATTAGCAGTGGGGCCAGCTTTTTGCTAAAAAGCATGACTAAAAGGCAGTAGCCGTCCTTTTAGTGGCTTTCTACGACACTCTGGAAGTACGGGGGTAGTATTCTTACATCTCTACCACAGTGTGTTTGTATATCTGTTTTAGGGAGCGGTAAATGTTGTTATCCACATGTACGAGTAAATTGGCTTTATTTTGATGAACTAATTAATCACTTAGTTCATCTGGTCTTTGTTCCATATTAATTCACACGAGGTAATAGTGTCGACTATATAGCAGCTATGTGACTATAATATCAAGCGTATGGTGCCTTTATCGTAACATACAAAATTAGATAATAATCTCTTAAGGATTCCCGCACGTACAATCAAGTATCTTTTATCATTATATGATTTTCTTGTCTTATGATTAATGAATTGACGTCTCTGATCGCATTTCTATTTTTCTAAGATTCGGATGACTTAGCATAAAACACATCATGGTTGTAGGATGGGGAATTAAATCCTGAATCGTACATGTTGACTCAAATCTTTGCAATTCGCATTATCATTCGAGATTAATTTATCCCGTGTGTTTCATGTTTGCCCTTTTACCGAATAAAAGACAAGGTATTTTAAAGCTATTCTAGATTTACTCCCAATTATTTGTTATTTGGATTGCTTAATGAACTTAACGAAAGCAAAAACCAAATGCTTTCTCAACATTGTTTCCAAATTCATCTACCAGTGAACTGTTTGTTTATTTTGTACAATCAGTTTTGAGGAAAATATGGGAGACTGGCAGACAAACTCGGTAAAATTATTGTTCATCAGATTAAATATTTTAATCCCTTGGCTTTCCTTCCATCATCCAATGTCGTGCTTGCCTTTGAAACGTTCCCCGCGATGATGATAAACCAGGTGAACTTTTCTCTCATTTTCAAATCGCCCATATGGATAATCAGCGAGGAAGCGGAACAAAGCAAAGCTCAGAGGAAGGGAAGTCCGCTTCTCCATCGAATTTTGAAACGTACGAAAGTGGGGTTTGCGATGTCTGCCAAGATCCAGTTATCGTGTTTCTTTACACAGTACATTGTATCATCTTAATCAAGTATTGTTAGAAGACATGTGCTATATTACAAAAACAAGAACCGCTCACTCAGACAAAATAGCTGTGAATTACTCAAGGTGATAGAAAGCATAACAAAATGCAACGGAAATATTAATTATGAAGACCTCGGGGAGTCCTTAGAAAGAAGTGATATATTTGTGTTTTACTTATATTAATTTTTTTGTTGTAACTCAATTGCAAATAAAATTTGAACGATTTTAAAATATCCTTATACCTGACATATAGAAAATCAAAGAATTCTTTTTTAATTGTGCTATTGGATGATATTTTTGTTCGTAGAATTTCCAATAGGTGGAATTTTCTTTGGATAGAGTTTTTTGAATGAGATTTTCGTGGGTGGAATTTTTAGTGAGCCCTCTGTAAGAGACTCGTACGTGTTATCAGCCGAGTTACAATTAACAAAGGATTAGCAGATTAGACATCCACGTTCAAATTGGCTTGAAATTTCTTGTTTATTCGCAAATAGTAACAAATAGAAATAGTTTCCTTTAACCCACGGCTCATGGCATTTAATCAAATCAAATTAGCACCGCAAACCCTCAATTGTTTATTTTCAAAACATTTTGACAACAAATTTTTGACGTGTACGGGTTTCTTTACTAACGCTGTAAGATATTTTACATGCTATGCTCAGATTGGTAATTTCTTTTAGCAATTTTTTGTTGTCTATTGTTTTTTAGCTGTCAATAACAATGGGGTTATTGATACTGGTATTGCGAATTAAAAAGTGCCCCCCGAAAAATCTATTATCAAAGGCTAAATGTTGAAACATGTTGTATTCCGATCCTTGTTAGTCTTTGGTCATGAAAAAGCAGATGACGCCGCTGAATGAACAGTAAATTTGTCATAGCTTGGCATTAAACTCCTGGTTAAAGATTGTGGAACTACAATAAAGCATTTTATAGCAAGAGAATGTCAAACTATGTGGAATAATGAACCAGAAAGTAATAAATTTAAACTAATTCAACCAATTGTTTCTCCATGGGAATTATCTGCCAAAAAGATAAAAAAATAACATGATTACGTATTCGTCATACGAGATCGACCCATTTAATTTTAATGGGCTTTTCATGTTCCAGGTGTTCCAGAAAGATGGGATCTATGGTCCAGCATTGGCATGTTCTATTTTTTTTTTCTTTTTAATAAAGAGTCCATTCATTGCTTTCCATGCACTCGTGAGATAGGTTCCAAGTGCAGTGAGTGTAAAACTATTCTCAGAATACATTTTCTATGAATGCAGAGACTTAGAAGACAAAGAATTTTGTGTCGGTTAGGAAACTGACATTTTATGATTCCTATTTACGGCAGAGTTTTTTCTCTATTTTTTTTATCACTTAAATATATTATTTCATACTATATTTCCCTAGAATTTATTTGAGCCAGCTCTGCAAGTGTTGAGTTCGACTCCTTAATCTGGATAATTTCCCCTTTTTAATGAGTAATAATAATCAAAACAAATAACATAGAATTAACTTAACTAACTTAACCCAGTCGCCTTTTTTACTCTTTAGTCCTCCTTCAATTCGGATTAGATGTTAGGGAATTTGTAATGAAAACTTACGATGGTATTTTCTTGTCGCTAAGCTCATATATTTAAATTCCTTATGGAAGTTTTACTTTCTCTGTAGAGCGACCTTCTTGATGTTTTGGAAAGGCGCCAGGTAATGAATTTTCTCCCGGAAGATGTTCCCATTTCAATTTAGTTTTGATATTTGTGATTATTTTACAATTAAGTATATTGGTGATAGAAAGATATATATTTTAAAGCTGAATTAAATATAACTAGATTATTTAGCCATTTCATCTATTTAGTTTCTTGTATCTTTTTTATTTTGATTCCTGTATTTTATCTAAATAAGATGGTTCCTTAGAATCCTAGCCCCCTAAGGGTTTAATATTTGCTTCGGCCTGTAGCTGTACTTGCCATACACTCTTGCACTTTACCTTCATTTCCCATTCCTTTAATCTATTCTTACATCAGTGTAACTGCAGGGGTTTCCCCGAGTTGCACATGGCCGCTGAGAAGCTTCATCATTCCCAGTGTCAAGGTATATAGACCGAATTCATGAAACATCAAGAAAAAACTAGAAACATAAATTTTGATATTCTGTACATATTTTTATTAAAATGTGTTGAATGATTCACATAAGACTTCTGGGAATTCGATGGCGGAGTTTCCTAGAGAAGTCTGGGAAAATATCTTTCTTTCCTTGAGAAATAGAAGCTAATTTTTACCCTATCTCTCTCTCTCTCTCTCTCTCTCTCTCTCTCTCTCTCTCTCTCTCTCTCTCTCTCTCTCTCTCTCTCTCTTTCTCTCTCTCTCTCAGAAGAAGAAGAAGAAGAAGGAGAAGAAGAATTTAGTTTTATTTTTTCCTAGAAAATCTCATTCCTAAGGATCTGAACATCTTAAATTTCAAATCTCTTTCTCTCTCTGCTACACATATTCACTAATTTAAAGTAGGCACTTTTTATTTCATTGGGGAAAATTTAATAGTTGTGAAGGGTCTTTGATTTTGTTACATAATCAAAACGGGATGAGCCTCTCATTTGTAATTGGCTGACCTTTCTTCAAATTGTAGAAGCTACTTACTATTCGGCATTTTTTATGTAAAAAACTGATTGACTTACCATCTATGATATATTTAACGCACATTGTTAAGATATTTTAATGCTGTTCCAGTAAATTTCTTTTACAATTGTGTATGTCTTTCTTCACATGTCATGAGTGTTACATTCAAGAGCTTTATGTGTAATTTTAAAGACATCCAGTTACCGTTATTTACTTCTCGTAATGTGTACTGGAGTCAGGAGAAAATGAGAGAATTGAGCATTTTTTTTTTCCTCACATTTCTTGGAGAATGTGAATCCTTAGTTGGGTACTGAATGGTTTTCACGAAGTAATGCTCCATTGCATTGATATTTATTTATCTATCATATGTATTGTTTTGACTTTGGAAGAATTCACCATTGTTAGTGATGTTGATACACTGACAGCATTTTAGAGGGATCATCTGCAAAAGTCATGTTTGAAATGGCTAATATTAGTCACTACAGCTTAATATATATTTTGAGGAAGTGACAGATGTAAGGTAGTTCATTTATTCTAAATTACTTAGGTTCTAAAGAGTTTCTTATCTCGACTTTAGGAAAATATTACCGCTAGCTATTCACTTCCAAACTTTTACACCGCCAAGTAATTCACAGTTGTGTGAATTATTTCTTGGAATGTGATAGGAATTGTAGACGTTAAAGTTTCATCAATTTAGAATTGATTTTTTAAATACAAATATGCCTTATCGATTAAATAGAATAAGGGTCTATTCCGGGAAGGGAAAAAAAATCCTAAAACTTTCGAAATATACACTCATTCTTAAAGTATATGTTTAAATGTTACGTGCTACTAAAACTAAAAAGTTCGAATCTGTGGCTTACTGACAGATGGTTTTTCCTTTTTTGCAAGTTTTGGACCAGCTATGTACTTCTCAATTAAAGCTTCATTTAATATGCGTTCCTTTTTAATAGATTCTACAAATTCCCAAATTATGTTATGTTATGTCACACTGTACATCGTGAAAAGTAAAGGAAAAAAAAAATCTTCCCTTACTCTGGTGGAATGTTTCCATTAAAATTTATTTATTGCCTTTTCGAAACCAGTTATCGTTAATGGGGATGATAACATATTACGATTTTTCGTTTTCTAAAATATTTGTAAGGTAAGAATCCTGATACTCACAACAATGAAATATTTTTTTTTTTTTCAATCGTCGATAGTATATAATTGATGGATTATGAACAGTAAAGTTTTAAACGTTGGACATACATACCAATGCTGGCTATAAGCTAAATTTTTAGATTTCAGTGATTACAGAATATTATCATACGTTTGCTTTACATCTCCCGATTCAAAATATAACAACTCATCCCCATTAGGGAAATTTATAAATCCTTCAGCGGAAAATATATATAGTATGGAAGAGAATGGCTAGTCCAGAATTCCTATATTTAGCTTTGTTCTTTTCAAAGTGTCTGAATTAGAATGTTTACCCTTTGGTACTTGGATGAGCACAGCGATGGGGGCTTACTGTATAATACGAACGAAATGAACCATTAGAATTCTTTGCTTTATCTCTAATTTTGGTCACAAATTCTTTGTGGCTTCAGCTCTGGGGGCATCCACAGTGATCATAGGAAGTTCTAATATTTTTTGACCGGCTTTTGACATTCAGGCGCGACCTGCCGTTTGATGCTTTTTCACATTAATGTACTTTTCTCTTCGTCTGTCTGTGGAACACTGATACTTATTAAGGATAATTTCCCTTGTTTCCTTTCTCTTTCTTGAATGAATTTAAGATATTTTTTCAAGGTTGTTTATACTATATCATACTACGATCAGAGTGAAGGACTTATATCCTTCTGTAGTCTTGATATACCGACGAGATATTTCTAAAGTACTAAAGATAATTGAAAACAGAGTAAGTATTTAAAAAAATTATTGATGATGCCTTGCTAGGTGGTGTAGTTTTTGCAGCGATAATGTTTGGCGAAGAATTGTTTGCTGTGAAAATGTTTTGGGGGAGAATTGTTTGCGCTAAATTATTTGTATAGAAATGATTTGTTGTGGAATTGTTTGTTGTGAAAATGTTTAGCGGTAAATTTTCCCGTTACGGATTTTGTCATAGAAAATATGCGTCATGTAATTTGGTATAAAAACTATATGATCGAAGATATCAAATTTATACAAGGTAAATGGAAAATTTCAATCATTTTACAACATTGATGATTTGGTGTTTGGATATTATGAACTGAAGAAAGGGTCAGATAAAGGTGATGGCGCCAAAGTATAAAAGGAGGAACGGCGGGATTGTTATGAGACAAAAGGTATCACTGAGTATTGTTGCAATTACATTTACGAAATTGCCCCAGGAGTTAATGGTAGTTCTACCTCTTCGTTATTGCTGTTGGTAGACCATATAATCTTTTTAACGTAGCTCGAGAGAGAGAGAGAGAGAGAGAGAGAGAGAGAGAGAGAGAGAGAGAGAGAGAGAGAGAGAGAGAGATCCTCGTTCACCCATTTACTTATAAAAAAAATTTTGATATTTGGTAGTGATATACAGAATGTTTCAGGTCTTAGAATAACTTATCAATAAAAGCTATATACGTAGCCTACTGTTGAATGTTAGGAATGGAATGTTTGTTTCATAAAAGGATCGAGTCTTTGGACTTAGTGAGTAGAGAACACGCATATTAAGTAGTGTCTCAAAGATGAAGTATAGTATCAGATTCATTGCAATGCCTACAGCAGATGTATTAGTCAATTAATTTACCTTTGCGCATTAGTTTATATGTGGAAATTAATTCAGTGAAATAAACACTATGGCCCTAGTGAATGATTAGCGACATATTGAACTGTTTGACAGAGAAGCAGTTGTGAGAGAGACGAGGACCTTTAAATTGATACTAGGCAGATAAAAGATCAGAAGCAATCGTCTGCATTTGTCGTTAAGAGTAAAGACGTTTAGGCAAGATATTACTTTAGATTAAGTCACAATTATAATATCAGCGTTTCTTGCCAAATAGACAATGCAAAAGTCTGGATTTTTACTGGAGCTCCCCATTAAGAGAGAGAGAGAGAGAGAGAGAGAGAGAGAGAGAGAGAGAGAGAGAGAGAGAGAGAGAGAGAGAGAGAGAGAGAGATGATAATGATGATGAAGCTGTTTACTGAAATATTTTCTTTTATCAGTAATTCATAAAAATCATTTGAGTCACCAGTGACGGAATGTCCACATAACAGGATTTTTTTTCATGATTTGAGATCCATCCAAGTTTTTATTTTTTTGTCATGTTTATGTTGTTTACCGTTCGAAATTTATGTCATTTGTTCAAGTATATCCAAGGCATTAAAAATATCAAAGACTCTCAATCCATGGGTCGGGAGCTTGAACCCACTCATATCTTGAAAGTTTTTTCTTCTGTCCACAACTTCTCTGTCTAAATATGCTAGTGATAATGGTTTGGGAGCCCATAGGTCTGCTTGCTGAGTCATCCGCAGCTATTTTATGGCCCTCCCATGTCGTAGGTTGGGTGAAGATGGGATTGCATACTGATATATGTTTGTAAGTTTGGTTTCTGGGACATTGAAAAACTCATGAGTGCCTTTTAAACCTCTAAATAGATAAACTAAACGAAATTAGTCGCTTAATGTAAAATTTGAGAGCATATAAGTTTAAAGCCATTTTTAAGAAGCCCTGAACATAAAAGGATCTTGAAATGAGAATTTCAAAAGCATTGACGACATTTGAACAGTGTATTTCATCACCAAATATTTTTGTAAATAGTTATTGTATGATTTCAGTTACTAAAACAATCCCTTCCCTGTCATGAGGAGTATATCGTTTATGAGAAATGAAATGAAAATAAATTGCAATGTCATGTGTGATGAATATGACAGTAATGATCTCATTATCAAATATTATTTAGACGTCTTTAAAGTTAACCATTCACAGGGGGAAGGTGTATTCAGGTGGAATATCTTCTACAAACAAATATATTCGTCAGTGTATAAAATTTTATTGTATTGTTTATGATTTATATTGGGTGTTGCTTTAGATTATACTAAACATGGTGATGTTTAGTGTACATTGCCTTTGGCATGATGAAAGAGAAAAAGTAATACAATTGCCCACTTGCCGCCTATTTTTCCTCACTTTGTTTCTCGACTCCCGTTGGCTTCACCTCCGATGAACAAAGTCATTTAGACAGAAAGTGTTTCATGTTCTTTAAGTTTACGTATCACAAAAGGGAAATTTTCTGTCCCTTTCTGGAGGAGAGATACATTGAGAGTTTGGATTTTTCGAATTGTTGATTTGCGTTTTGTTATTTGAAGACTATTTAGAATTTTGGCTGTTATGTAGTTGGGAGAGAGTTATAGGGAGTTACAAGGGTTTTGGATGTCTCAAAGTCATTTTAGTCCATCCGTGGAGACCCCATTTGCTCTTTGGTAGAACGATATAGTTTAAGCATTTAGAGAGTTCTTACGATCTTGTCTAACTTATTCGTGAATTACCGTGTTACTGTTAACTACTGTATATCCGCTGAAAGTCTATTTCAAAGAGAGAGAGAAAAAGAGAGAAAAACATTTAATTTATATTTTTTTATTATTATTATTATTATTATTATTATAGATCCAAATACTTACCGACACGTGCAAATAAGGTTTTGTCCTTGACCATCGTATTAGAAACCTAGACAGCTAATAGTCGTTGAAATATCATGAGGGTAATTGAGAAGGATGTGTAAGAAGTTCAGAGAGATTCACTATGTATAACTGTCTTCTTAATGGCTGAAGGAGCTTTTAACGAAATCTGTTGAGTCTGTTGCTATTTAGAGGATCTTTAAAGAATGGTTTCAAAAAATTAATTTTTTTCACCAGAGAAAATTCTTTGTCCATCTTTAGGAAATATGTCTTTTTCACACTTTCAAGTTCGCCTCATAGGTCCACTATCTTACGCCATTATTTTTTTTTCTTGGAGTAAATTAACTATAAACTTGTGAAAAGAAAAAAAAATCCATGAATACATTCCTTGATTACATCACCTTTAGAGTGAGAGGTGGAAATAATCTGAATTAAAAACTTGTATTGTCTAGTGTAAATCATTCTTTACTTACCATCTTTACTTGAATGAAGATAATTAGATATTTTTACCTTCTCGGACGAATTTTAGTTTTCTAAAAATCGGTAATGCTGATACTTTGAAATGGTGGTTTTGCCATTATCATTCGTGAATGGTTGCATAGATATTGACACATTTTGTGAAATTTTTTTTACATTATTTTTCCACGGGTGAATGATGATGTTAATTCATTACTGGAATGACAAGTGTCACAGGAAAGGGTAATAAAAGATGACATGTTATTTAATGTCTCGAGTAAAATAGCTTTTTAATATATCATGTTGAATAGCAGGATAATTTGACGTGAAAAATACGGTTTAATGTAACATGTAAGAAAACAATTTTACTGTGAAGCAAAAAGCCGTTTGCCTGTCAGATATATATAATCACAACATTATTAATACGGGATAATCTTTAGAATTGG
>NC_090725.1:247979238-247981738 GCF_036898095.1 Palaemon carinicauda | reverse complement strand
ACCAAGTTTATACATAATATGGTCTTCGACATGTCAATAACAAAATAAATCTAAATAATTGTGGCAGTGATTTGAAATGATCTAAACTGATTTTAAACGTGCTGTTAAGAATTTTTATTGAACGACATACTACAGAAAAACTTAAGAACTGTAAATATTCTATTTTGTAAATATATCTTATTGTTATTTTTGCATTTACGTAATGTAAAATAGCCTCTAGTTAATATTGCATTCAACTAATGTAAACAACAAATTGTAAATTTTTGAGGAATGAGATCTAAAGAAAAACAGTTACATGAGAATAGAAGAGATAAAATCTATTTCAAATATGGCAAGTCAACTTGACGATTGCCGGAAATTATTATTATTATTATTATTATTATTATTATTATTATTATTATTATTATTATTATTATTATTACTTGCTAAGCTACAACCCTAGTTGGAAAAGCAGGATGCTATACGCCCAGGGTCCCCAACAGGGAAAATAGCCCAGTGAGGAAAGGAGGCAGGAAAAATAGAATATCGTAAGAACAGTAGCAAAATTAAAATAAATATTTCCTATGTAAACTATAAAAACTTTAACAAAACAAGAGGGGAGAAATGAGATAGAATAGTGTACAGAGGCTATGGCACTACTCAAGACTAGAGGTTTTGGAGTGACTTCCTAGAAGAGCTGCTTACTGCAGCATTTGTTTCAAATGTCAACTTTTCAATCTGCTGATGATTTTTCTAAAAGAAGCTTTTCTTTATGAGCTGATAGTGTGTTTAATTTGTAATGTTGATGTACCCAAGAAATAATTCAGATTTAATCTCCTTCTTGGTGTGTCTCTTGTTATTGCCGTAGGTGAATGCTTAATCGTAATAGAAATTAAATTTAAGGCGAGGCCAGTGGAAATTCTTTTTAAGAATATTTATAATGTTAAAATCCTTCATGTTCTTATGTAGTTAATAATAATAATGATAATAATAATAATAATAATTATTATAATAATAATAATATTATTATTATTATTATTATTATTATTATTATTATTATTATTATTATTGATAGTGAATGTAAGTGAAGAAAAAAGGTCATTGTTTGGAATAATCTGTGAAAGGGTGAAATTTTGAAAGTTTTGAAAAGTTAAAATAGTTACGAGCTGAAGGTAAAAACATGACTTATTGTGCTCTAAGATGGTTTGGTCAAATGGAGGTGATGGAATTTGACAGTAGCTAGAGGAAGGAGGAAAGAAAGACAGCTGTTGTGGTATAGTTATTGGGACGTTTCATGAGGTGAAATCCGGGAGGTGGAGGGGCTGTTGGTAGTGCTGTCACTGATACACAAGCAGTGCACTATAGGCATGATTTAAAGGTCTATATAGCGTCCTTTCGGTATATGTAGATACACTCACTTCTTAGCTTTTTTTTTTTTATTGTACCTTTTTAGATACACTCACTTTTTACCTTTTTTCATTGTGCCTTCGTTCCCGCTTCCTTTCTTCCAACTTGTTTTACAACATATTTGCCATAATTTTTCTCCAATTGTATATGAGTAATAAATGTCCTTCAAGGCCCAAGAGCTAGATCTTATGGTCAATAATAATAAATGTATGTCAGGTAGTTAGACAGGGTAATGTTGCTGTTTGTATGTGTGGTGTTCGATACCCTTTTTATGGGCGTTCACCATTCACAAAGATCTAGCAACCTGATATCCTTTGGTCAATGTCCAAAGGATAAGGCAAAAAGGAGGAGGAAAGGGACGATTCAGTTTTAAAAGAAGCAGTAGACACATAGTGAAATATTTGAGTATAAAAGCTTCAGGGGAAAAGGTGTATGAGTGAGAAAATCAGTTTAGTGGTAGATGTAACACATCAATCCAGAGCTTATTGGTCTTTATAACTCAAGTATTTGTTATGATGATTGCAAATAGAAAATAATATCATTAGAGGGATCTTTTTCGATAAAGTATTTATGATCATTTGGTATCGCTTTTTGATTTTGTGAATTCAGATATAATGTGAAGCGGAAAAAGGAAGAATATTCTAATGCTTAATTTAGAGTTTATGTATCTTTTTAGTTAACTAGTATTAATGGATTTATGAAAACCTCTCGAAAAATCCATTTCAAAAGCCATGCCTAAAAGCAGATTTTTGCTATTCAGTTATTTCTGGAAATTTAATTTCCCCAATTACCAAAGTTTATTAAATATTGAGTTGTGCGTAATTGAATGAGGTAATATATATATATATATATATATATATATATATATATATATATACATATAGGTATATAGTTTTTTACTTCTTTCTCAACTGATTAATTACTAATTAGTTTTATTTATTTATTAATTGCAACGGAAGTTTAGAGTTCTGTTTTAAAAGATTTAAGTGTCCTTTCGAAATCACTGGCCCGTAACTTGCGCCAATTAGAGGAATGTTATCTTTTAAGTTTTTCTTTTGGATGCATCTTTTAAACAGATTCTGCTTCACTGCAACGATTTATATATATTTTTGAA
>NC_090725.1:247966738-247976738 GCF_036898095.1 Palaemon carinicauda | reverse complement strand
TATATATATATATATATATATATATAAATATATATATAAATATATGTATGTATATATATATGATATATTTATTTATTTATACTTGCACACAAAAGAGTATTCATAATTCTGTGCTGCGTTTAATATCCTTAGTTTGTAGATTACACTTGGCTATGTAATTTTCTGCCCTCGAGAAAATCCAGTGCCTCTTAACGTTATAGACGGCCAACTCTGTGTCTGCAAGTGTCCCCCCTCTTGATGTTGAAGAAAGTGTAGGAATCCTGAGAATTTTGCAAGTGGATTATGGATCAAATTGGTTCGTTGCGACAGATACAGATAAATATGAGAATATTTGATTCACGCTAGAATTATAACGATTTATCTCATTGTATCTCCTCAAACTGAATCATTTAAAGTAAGGAAAGTGTGTTATAAAGGTACTAATGTAAAAGGACGTAAATCTATCAGAAAATATTTCACGTTTGTAAAATGTAATTTTTGATATGAACTAGTAAATGTTCTATCATAGAAAAATATATAATTGAACATGGCTAATAACAAACATAATCTGGAACAAACACACTAAACACATTCAATGCGGGAGGGTAGAAAATTGCTATCATATTAATTTTGGTCATTAAAAATGTAAGTTTGTTTGATTTGAAATAGGATATAGAGGAAACCCATTTAAACTTTATTTTTATGTAATAAGGTTGAATGCCGGATCCCATACGAATTTAGTCAGCAATTGAAAGCTTGTAATTCGCTCGTTGGACACCGATAATTAGATTACTGGTTATAGCCGTAGTGTGCTTGGAATGACGGATTAAAAGTGAAATTTGATTAGGATGTATTGTTATTGTTATTCGCGCTGTTGTTGGATTAATTTTGCAATGTAAGGGATGATTATTGGGGCTTTAATCTGATACACTTCAAATAAGGATATATATATATATATATATATATATATATATATATATATATATATATATAATGTGTGTGTGTGTGTGTGTGTGTATTTATATATATGTCTATATATATATTTATATATATGTATATATATCTATATATATATATATATATATATATATATATATATAGATAGATAGATAGATAGATAGATAAATATATTATATATACATACATACATACATAAATATATACATAAATACATACAAGTATATATATATATATATATATATATATATATATATATATATATATATATATATATACATATATATATGCATGTATATATAATATATATAAATATATATATATATATATATATATATATATATATATATATATATATATATATATATACATATATATATACAGGGCTGGGGAGTCGGGACTCTGAACATCCGACTCCGACTCCAACTCCAATTTAAAAAATAATAAGAATAATTAAATATTTTCATATAATTTTCTTATTTTATGTTGCCTATTAGTCAAAATAGCATTTCATGATTACTAGCCTACTAGCCTAGTAAGTAATTGTTTTAATGAAAACATTTCATGTAATTTCTTGGATTCAGCTTTTCCAAGGCTACACGAAACTGTAATCAAAACACCCGTCATTTCGAGATGTTTACATATAAATAATGACTTGATTCTAAGATTATTCATATACGTGCTGCATAAAACTATGAATCAGTAACAACTCCTACCTTTTAAATGGCTAATGGTGATTAAATGAAGAGTTAATCATGAAATAAACTTTAATGTCCAGAGACTCGTGCGTGGAGAGAACAGCTGATCGCATGTATGATATTATTGTTTTGGTTTGGCTTATGGATGAGAGTTTGCAGGAGCTATATGTGTTTCCCAGTGACTGCCTTTATTCGAGAGGGAGTTGTACCAACCGTGTGTCACACGATCGTACATAAATTATTTTGTATATATTATGCTTGTATCTGCGCTCTTCCCTCGCACTAAAAAGAACCAGAATAAACATGTCTGCGTGTTTCCTCTCTAACATTGTCTGTTTCTCGAACATGAAAATTCCTGTTGCTTTGAGGTTTTGTATATAAAGGAGAGTGTTCTTTAATAAAGTTACTCAGTTGATTGCATCCTGCCTTTGAGTCATTACCTTTCTCTCGGCCGTCACAGTGTTAAAGAAAAGGGCGGGTAATATGAAACGTTTTTTGAGCGATCTTTGAAAAAATGTGACTTAGGATACCAAAAGAGAATATTTCTCCAGCGCAAAAATTTCATTTTTGAGGAGTCGGAGTCGGAGTCGGAGTCGGCGGAGTCGGTGGAATTTCACCGACTCCGACTCAGAGTCCTCTAGTCCATAAATTGGCCTCGACTCCGACTCCGACTCCGACACCTCGACTCCGACTCCGACTCCCCAGCCCTGAAAGGGACACCTATACTAGGTTGGTTTGCTGTGAGCGATGCAACTGAAATATCCCACCATCACCAATCTGCAGTGGCCAACGTGGTTATGAAAACTGGCCAAATCCCAGACATTAATAAGGACATGATTGAGACCTTTGTCTTGCAGCGAACTAGAAATGGCTGCATTTGTAGTACATCAGTATTTGCATATACATATATATATATATATATATATATATATATATATGTATATATATATATATATATATAAATACTCTATATACTCTATATATATACATATACATATATATATATATATATATATATATATATTATATATATAGATATACATATATATATACAGTATATATATATATATATATATATATATATATATATATATGTATATATATATATATATATATAAAAGTAAATAACTACAGTGCATATATATATGTATATCTATATATATGTATATATATATATATATATATATATATATATATATGCGTGTGCTTAAGTAGAAAGAAGATTAAATTAAGAAGTAGCTACTGTATGTATTTTATGTAATTGTTGTTTACTAAAATTTTGTTAATCATTAAACCAGAAGTGTGTGATTCAGATATAGATACGTGCGTATATTCAAGTTTTATTATGAATTTTCTATTCACCAATAATAATTGCAACGAAATTGTTGACTTGCATCAACAAATTCTTCAATTAATTCTACAGTAAACTTGGTTTAAAAAAATACATATACATCATTTATATATACTGTATTTAAAGTTTATATATATATATATATATATATATATACATATATATATATATATATATATATATATATATATATATATATATATATATATATGTGTGTGTGTGTGGGTGTGTGTATATATATATATATATATATATATATATATATATATATATATATAAACTCGTACAGTTGGTAATGCATGACATGATACTTCATATTTTTAATATGCCAGTCAGCTTGTAGACTCGGCGATTCACAAACTCGGTGAATTTTATTTCTTTTTTTTTCTATCCACGTTTCGACTGATTTTTATTTCTTGGCTAACGGCACATTTCTGGAAATAATTTTATTTCGAAATGAAACAGTGAACCAAAGGCCAGCATTGCAAGGTCGGCCTGACCTGCTCTCAGGGTATTCCTTTATTTTCCCGAATTGCCGTTTCAAAAAGGAATTTATGTCAAAGGAGGAGATCAAAATTGGGATAAACTTGAAGTATTATTGGAATTTCTACATCTTTAACTGCTGACTGGAATTTGAAATATCGAGAAAGCTTTAACAAAGATTTTTATCGACAATACTATATATATATATATATATATATATATATATATATATATATATATATATATATATATATATTTAAATATATATATATATATATATATATATATATATATATATATATATATGTATATATACATATATATATGTATATATATACATATATATGTATATATTTTTTTTTTGAGAGTTGAATTTCGACGTTTGCTTTGTATGTGGAATCATATATTCAGTTTAAGACCACAATTGTGGGAATAAACAATGGGAGAAGAAAAACAAATGTCATCTGACAACTAAGAAATAGACCAGCCTCTTTACGATAGGGAGGAATATAGGGGAGGAAAATACCTGGTGGAAGTAATCGTCAAGGGAACAAAGAAATCATCCTCTAAAATGTTCCCGATTTCCTACCATATATCCCCAAGCAATGGCAGCGGTCCTGCCCAAATCCCCGTGTCTCTTAAAATGTCCCTTTTCTTAGGCTCAAAAGATAGAGAACTTAAAATATACTGTGTAATTTTTATAGCTCTTTAATGGTTCCTGGTTAAATTTTTGGGAAATATATTGTAACCTGAATTTTTTGTTTTAAATATCAATCTTTCTTTGAATCACATAACGCGAAAACTGAAAAACAGTATATGTTAAGTCATAGTAAGTAACATTCAGCGGAGAAATCGAAGTTTAAACTTTTAGGATCACTATTAGAAAGTTGACGAGCAGATTTTAATGGAATTTCATGTCATTTCCCCGGTATCCATTTCATTATCATTGATTTCTAGAGAAAAGGGTCAAATGAGAAGTTAAAATTATTTTTGATTGCTTGAAGCTTTATTGCTTATGCTATCTCTTTCCTATTGGTAAATCATAACATTCTATGAAAAAGATAAAGAAGTGAAATTAGTAATATGTCTTAAAAACAAATAATGTTTTTTTGTATCCCAATAGAGGACTGCTAGTTGAGTAAAAATAAGTCTGGATTTGTAAGAAAGAAGTTGTTGGCCACAATATGCAATAGGTTCAAATAATTTTGCCAACTTCTTACAGCTATTTTTAACTGAAAAGTCGAATTCTTGCTCTCTCCCTTATTCTTCTTTAAAGGAAGATAGATTGGTGGCCAGTTTCTTGTGTTAACGTTCGCTAGATATACTCTTATGCTCCAATATACCTTAACACTGTGTTCTAAAATTCATAGAATTCACATGATCTTATACAATCAGCTTCACAAAGTTTATAATCAAATTTTATACAGTCATGATTAACCCTCTGATAATTTTGAATGGCTAAGTTTTATTAAAAAAATATAGATATTATTTGATATTGATATTTATTAGTGATATTTAAAGACTGAATTATAGTTTTATATTTTGTATGGAAGCAATATTATTTTGTAGCATTTTAGAGGTCGGATGTGGAATACTCTGTTGATCTTTTCATAAACTACGGATATTTTAGATGATGTTATTAATCTTGATTATTTTCTTTATTATCAGACCTTGTGCTCCTGTGTTGCGCAAGGTTGTTATAAATTTTAATTATAGTTATACTTTGTGTATACTTTTGAGTTATCAATGTTGTAATATTTACTTGCTCGGGTAGTTGTGTTCTGCAGTAACAATGTCGGCATTTAATCAAAAAGAACAATTTAATGCAATGAAAAACTGACGCGAGTCTTTTTGGTTGAAATTTTTTTTGTAATTACAGTAAATTACTTCGTCCCTTCAGGGTTTACGAGTCCCAGTAACATTACGTCATAACACTAGATTTTTAGCATTAATATTCCAGACTAAAGAGTCCCGATGTTCTTAGGTTAACTGGAAATAAGGTTTATATAATTTTAGATATCTCGTATTTACAGTAGAGATAACTTATATTCCGTTGCTTACATACTTCTTATTATTTTGTTATGGAAAGATGAGTAAATGAAAGATATTATTTGTATAGATTCAGTGCTTTTAGGACGGAGTTCTTTCGGATAAATTGTATTTAAAGACTATTTTCGATTAAATTTTTTACATTGTTATTTATTTTAAACTGTGAATCTTTGCGTCTCGTTCATTTCAAGATGCTTTGCATTCCATATAAATCAAAATCGTTTCTTTATGTCTATTCAGAGAAATGGTAATTATATTAATTCATAGTCTGCAGTTTTTGAAAAAGATACTCTCGAGTAAAATTTGAAGAAAACATTTCCATTAGTTCTACCGCTTAATTAGTGTTGAATGTGAATTATCAGTATGAAAGGGAAAATAAGCAAAGGAATGACTGATATTAATTAGAAATTTTCCCGATTTGTCCTCTCTCTCTCTCTCTCTCTCAAAGACAAGGACCTGCACAAATTAACAGGCTTTCCCCTCCATTAGGAATTGATAGAACAATGGAACTCGGAGTCAAGTGTCTGGCTTCTTTTATGAGATCTGTTGCTATCCACTTTACCTGTCATATAAGTTAGACCGCCATTAGTTGACGCATACTTTCATAGTCACTTCATTTACAAGTTTTGTCTACTTATAATTTCCAAAGTTAAACTCTCCTTTTGGGGCTTTTCGGTATGTTAAATAATTTTCACCTAAAGGTAACTTTGACCTTTGGCTGCCATCCATGTTGACCTTCACTCTGATAGAAGTAAAGTACTCTAATCTAGTTCTATTCCTTGATGCTTCAATCTACACTAATTGTGAAACATAATAGATGGGACTTTCGTGTAACAGATAGCTCACATTAGTCAACTTTGAATATTTCGTGAGGCTTTCGGGCACAATTTTCCTTTCTTCAGTGTTGAATCATTGCCAGTTAATATTTGATCGAGTAAAGAAGCCCTTGCTGTAAGTGACATCTTAAAAACAACTGCAAATACAGATTTGGGAAATTTTCAGGGAGATTGCTCCTCGAATATCTGTCAGTATAGCTGTGAGGAACAGAACATAAAACTTTCCTGGTAGTGCTGGAATTCATTGCAAGAGTTTACTGGGTCGTTCAAGACATTTACTGCAATAGTTTATTCTGTTATCTTAGGCCTCCTGGTAATGATTGTCGCGCCAATTTTGTAATGTGTGTAGACAATGAGATCTTGGGTATGACTCTAATCGTATCTTTGCCAAACCTTTATCCTTAGATATGTGGGATTGGGCGTTGGTTTGATATTCAATTCTTTGATGAGCTAATTTGTCGTGCATATTTATTTCTGTTAAAGTTTGTGCTTTGAATATTATCTAATTATTTGTTTTCTTTTGAATCATGTGTTGGAACGTCTGTCCATGTTTCTTTTTATTCTTCGTTTTGTCTTTTGTTAATCTTCTTTGCATTGACTCCTAAATGCTATTAATAAACTGATTACTATGCAGGTTTTTTTCCTTACATTATATTATATTCACCTGTATTTGTTATTCATTTTGCAGTTTTTGAACAGTATTTTATTATTATTATTATTATTATTATTATTATTATTATTATTATTATTGATGTTGTTGTTGTTGTGATTATATATAATGTATACACATATGTGTGTGTATATATATATATATATATATATATATATATATATATATATATATATATATGTTTATATACACATATATGTGTATATATATATATATATATATATATATATATATATATATATATCTATTTTGTATATATCTATACATATATATGTGTGTATGTATATATACACACTCATTTATATATAAATATATATATATATATATATATATATATATATATATATATATATATATATATATATCAATGGGATTCTGATTTTACCTATTATTATTATTATTATTATTATTATGATTATTATTATTATTATTATTGCTGTTGTTGTTGTTGTAATCGGTAGTAATAGTATTTTAGGTGGAACATAATCCTTAAGATGTAATCTTCCTCTGGCAGTTTTCCATCAATTTCTGCCCAGAGCTTTTTCAGACACATTCATAACTTTTAACACTGCCAGAAATCGTTAGGTATTACCTTGGTAGTTAACAAATAACGTACGATTCTTCTTTATCAGAAGACACTTGATTAAATTGGGAATTTTCTATTTTAAGCCGTATTTGAAAGGATGATTATTTGTTTAGATAATTACATTATTTTAGTTTATAATTTTTTCGTATGATATTGGTGTTTTTTAGGCAAATAGCCTATATATGTTAGTGTGTGTGTGAATATATATATATATATATATATATATATATATATATATATATATATATGTGTGTGTGTGTGTGTGTGTGTGTGTGTGTGTGTATGTGTGTGTGTGTATATATATACTATATGTATGTGTATGTGTATATTTACATAAATTAACAAGCATGGATTATAGTGTTATAATTTAAAAGCATATAAAGCTATATAAAATTTAGCAGGTTTTGTAAAATGGTTTAGCAATTTCTCATTTATCAGGGTATATCATAACCTTAATCGTATTGATAAACACAGCTCTGGATTATCTCAGCTTTATGTATTGGACTGAAGTTATTCATTCTTAGAATTTTTAACTTTATTCTCTGTTAATCTTAACACAATAAGCAAAGCTAAGTCCTTTTAATGTTAAAACCTTCAGATATTTTATTCCACAATTTTTACGAGAAAAAAAAAATGGAGACTTCAGTGCTGGGTTGGTGTAGGGAAAATGTGGAATCTCCCTTTTTTCTGTTAATGGTTCTTCAGAACAGGAAACTTTGGAAAAGAAGAAGCAGTTTACAGACGTTGTTTTGGAAACTTGTAACAAACTGCCAAGTTTGGCGACCGAACTTCAGTTCTCTTCAAGATGTATAGTCACATATATAATCTTTTTTATCGTTATTACTTTTAAAAATGAATAGGATATGAAAATAATTATAATGATGGTTATTAAGTGATGGTGATATTTATTGGTATTTTCAACTGTATGATATTTTCTTTGAATTCTTTAGTCCTCGCCGGTATGCCAAGTTCTTTCCCATTAATTTTCATTGGTGTTGATGAGATTGGATATATTGATGCAAACTCAAACAAATTTAATGCACGAGTATATAAAGTTTTTATCGATGAATGAATCGAAGGAGATTTGGAAAATTGGAATTGATTGGAGAAAATTCTTTTTGAGGAAAATCAAAGATATAACTGAATGATAACTTAATAAAAATGGAACACATTAATCATTCAGGGGTTGTGGTGGCCGATGTGGTAACGTCCCTGACTGGTGAACACCAGACTGGGTTTCAAGTCCCGCTCAAACTCGTTAGTTTCTTTGGTCGCTGCAACCTCACCTTCCTTGTGAGCTAAGGGTGGGGGTTTGCGGGAGCCTATAAGTCTATCTGCTGAGTCATCAGCACCCATTGCCTGGCTTCCTAGGTCCTCGCATGGGTGGAGAGGGGGCTTGAGTGCTGAGTTAATGCGGATATAAACTCGGAGTCACGTAAATGCGTAATTCAGTGAAAGGGAATAGAATATTCCATTTCAGACATTATGTAGATATTCGAGGTTGATCCATTTTACGCGATTTTAAGAGTAGAAGTAATGATGGATTCATGGCAAAGAAGCAGGTGCTTCATTCTAGCCATTTGTTGAAGAAACTTTATATTATGAGGAAGTGTGTAGCGATTTTAAAGAATAAAAGCTGGGAAATTATTTCTTTCACGAAAAACTGTACAAGTTAACGTTGTACTTTGACATCTTCAGTTAATTAATCTTTCAAAACTGGTGTTGAGACATGCGTAGTGAAACTGACAGAATATTGATGAAAACAGGATATGCGCCAATTACGATAGCAATTGATTTAAGAAATAAAACTATATGTAAAGTTTTAATGGAAGAGATATAAATTTTTTTAAACCTATAGAAACTGCAGTTAAGAAACACGGTGTAAAGAGAGGTGCACAATTCGGGCTTATGCGAATAGAAAACTTTACTTTTTGAAGCATGAAAGCGCAAAGGGTCGTCAGTTTGTGTGAGGACGAACGTTAAATTGCTAACGACTTTCAGTATTTCTAAATAAAGCTTCAGGAGGATAAGGGGAAACGTTCATTTCAGCATATTTAATGTCACTGCTGAGATTTTTACTGCGTTCTAAAACTTTCGTGCATATAAGCCCTATTTAACCTAGTTTTAGTGAATGCGACCTTTCTGAATCCATTATATATTAATGCTTAAATACAATTATCTTGTATAATAAGCTGTATGTTTGAAGTTCTTCCATGAATTACGAAGTACAATGAATATTAACTCGAAGGGAATATTGATATAAGTGGTTTCTGAGTTAAAGTTTAATTTCTTCGTGATGAGTCCCGGATGGTAAATTTAATCTTGAATTTGCCTGAAAAAAATATCGCCAAATCATATACGTCAGCAACAATATTACTACGCACCCACTAA
>NC_090725.1:247946738-247961738 GCF_036898095.1 Palaemon carinicauda | reverse complement strand
ATATATATATATATATATATATATATATATATATATATATATATATATATATATATATACTGTATATATAACTATGTATATACATATGTATATATATGCATTTATATACATATGTATATATATATATGTATATAAATACATATACATATATATATATATATATATATATATATATATATATCTGGGTATCTATTTATCTTTGTAGATAATATATGTACTGTGTATATAATATATACCTTATATACACAAACACACACACATACATATATATATATATATATATATGCAGAGAGAGAGAGAGAGAGAGAGAGAGAGAGAGAGAGAGAGAGAGAGAGAGATTGAAATTTTTGTATATATATATATATATATATATATATATAGATAAATAGATAGATATATATATATATAGTATATATATATATATGTGTGTGTGTGTATATATATATTGTATATATATGCATACATATGTATATATATGTATGTATATATATATATATATATATATATATACTGTATATATAACTATATATACATATGTATATATATGCATATATATACATATGTATATATATATATATATATATAAATACATATACATATATATATATACATATATATATATATATATATATATATATTATATTTATCTGTCTTTATGTTTATATATAATATATATACTGTATATATAATATATACAATATATACACAAACACACACATATATATATATATATATATATATATATATATATACAGAGAGAGAGAGAGAGAGAGAGAGATTGAAATTTCTGTGTATATATATATATATATATAGATAGATAGATAGATAGATAGATATATAGTATATATATATATATATATATATATATATATATATATATATATGTATATATATATTGTATATATATGCAGTGGACTAGACATGGCTGCATTTATTGTTATGCACATACACATTAATACCTCGGATAACGAATAACTCAGGTTATGTGCAATTTTGTATAGGAGCATGAAGATCAAGATTAACATACGAGCATTTTATCGGCCCGTGAATAGAAATATTCTTCCGTATTCGCATTTCACGTGAACAAATACTTATGAGACTAGCCTGAAAAAAAATAGAAAAAACTCAGGATTTTTACGCCATTTTATTGGCCTTGTGCATTTTATTTCCCCTTTGCTCAGACCCTAAGGCCTTCGTCTTTCCCTATCTCCACAGTACTTGTACCAACATTACTTAACGTTTTCTTGTGAGCATAATTTGGCAGTTCTTTTTATAAAGTTATAACCAAATATACCTTATAGAATTGTCTTTGCTATCGTCCACACCAAGTTAAAAGTATAAAAAGTATACAGCAGCATCTAGACAATGGTCCCCAAGATAATAAAGAAACAATGAAAAAGATGATAACCTTAGAGCTGAAGAAAAAAATTACTAAGAAACAAGATAAAGGTGCGACGTTTGGCAGCCCTTGCAAAAAATGTATAATCGGATAACATCTATAATTGTACGATTCTCAAGAAAAAGGATGAAATTAAAGCAATTGAGGTTGTGAAAGAGGTGTTTACTTAGACGAAACAACGGACATATGTTTTAGATAACTTCGAAATCTGGTTTCTCTTATGAATCAATGAGACGTACAGTAGTTAGGATGAGATAGGATTCCCGGAATCATAATTTGCAAAAAAGCAAAGTTTTTGTATGCTGCCCGTTTAAAAAAGGAGCCAGGTACTAAATTACATCACCAGTCCAAGGAAAATTAACATCGAAGAAAGCCGTGGCTGATTTGAAAACTTTGAGAAAATTGGTTTTCCATAATGTTGTGTGTCATGATGAGGCTGCAAACTTCAATGTCAAGGCAGGAGAGGGATTCTTGTCTAAATGTATAAGGTCTGTGGAATCCAAGTCTTACACACAGCAGCAAGTTTTTAATTGCGACGAAACTGGTCTATTTGGCGTGGGTATTCATGATTGTATATACAGTGTGTATACAAGTCTGAGGCCTTTGTCCTGCAGTGGAATAGAAACGGCTGCATTTGTTGTTTGTATATATATATATATATATATATATATATATATATATATATATATATATTTATATATATATATATATGTGTGTGTGTGTGTGTGTTTTTATGTCTGTGTGTGTGTATATATCTATATTGGGAATATATATCCACTGGAATTCATTTTATGGTAATAGCTTCTGGCTGGGGAGAGATTCGAACCCCTGCCTATTCAACCGAAAACCATGCCTGCGAGGACTCTACCAACTGAGCCATCAAGTTGGTAGAGTCCTCGCAGGCAAGTTGGTAGAGTCCTCACAGGCATGGTTTTCGGCTGAATAGGCAGGGGTTCGAATCTCTGCCCATCCAGAAGCTATTACCATAAAATTAATTCCAGTGGATATAAATTCCCAAGATAGAATTCGGTATTAAATACGAGTGTTATATATATATATATATATATATATATATATATATATATATATATATATATATATGTACGTATATATACTGTATATGATATATTTATTTATTTATACTTGCACACAAAAGAGTATTCATAATTCTGTGCTGTGTTTAATATTCTTAGTTTGTAGATTACACTTGGCTATGTTATTTTCTGCCCTTGAGAAAATCCAGTGCCTCCTAACGTTATAGACGGCCAACTCTGTGTCTGCAAGTGTCCCCCCTCTTGATGTTGAAGAAAACGTAGGAATCCCGAAAATTTTGCAAGTGGATTATGGATCAGATTGGTTCGTTGCGTCAGATACAGATAAATATGAGAATATTTGATTCACGCTAGAATTATAACGATTTATCTCATTGTATCTCCTCAAACTGAATCATTTAAAGTAAGGAAAGTGTGTTATAAAGGTACTAATGTAAAAGGACGGAAATCTATCAGAAAATATTTCACGTTTGTAAAATGTAATTTGTGATATGAACTAGTAAATGTTCTACCATAAAAAATATATATAATTGAACATGGCTAATAACAAACATTATCTGGAACAAACACACCAAACACATTCAATGTGGGAGGGTAAAAAATTGCTATCATGTTAATTTTGGTCATTAAAAATGGTAAGTTTATTTGATTTGAAATAGGATATAGAGGAAACCCATTTAAACTTTATTTTTATGTAATAAGGTTGAATGCCGGATCCCATACGAATTTAGTCAGCAATTGAAAGCTTGTAATTCGCTCGTTGGACACCGATAATTAGATTACTGGTTATAGCCGTAGTGTGCTTGGAATGACGGATTAAAAGTGAAATTTGATTAGGATGTATTGTTATTTTTATTCGCGCTGTTGTTGGATTAATTTTGCAATGTAAGGGATGATTGTTAGAGCTTTAATCTGATACACTTCAAATAAGGATATATATATATATATATATATATATATATATATATATATATGTGTCTGTGTATTTATATATATATATATATATATATATATTATATATATATGTATCTATATCTATATTTATATATATGTATATATATATGAATATATATATATTATATATATATATATATATATATATATATACATATATATATATATATATATATATATACATACATACAAATATATATATACATATATATATATATATGTATGTATATATAATATATTTATATAAATATATATACATAATATATATATATATATATATATATATATATATATATACATATATATATATATATATATATATATATATACATATACATATATATATATAAAATATGATTTGCCCTTTCTGTGTGGGAATTCCTTAATATGATGAAAAGGTTTGCGTATTGTCATGATCAGCAAAACTTTACTAGTCAGGGACACCCATACTAGGTTGGTTTGCAGCGAACGATGCAACTGAAATATCCCACCATCACCAATCCGCAGTGGCCAACGTGGTGATGAAAACTGGCCAAATCCCAGACTTTAATAAGGACATGATTGAGGCCTTTGTCCTGCAGCGAACTAGAAATGGCTGCGTTTGTAGTACCTACAGTATTTGCACATATATATATATATATATATATATATATCATACATACATATATATATATATATATATATATATATATATATATACTCGTACAGTTGATAATGTCTGACATGATACTTCATATTTTTGATATGTCATTCAGCTTGTAGACTCGGCGATTCACAAACTCGGTGAAATATTTTTTTTTTCCATCCACGTTTTGACTGATTTTATTTCTTGGCTAACGCAGCATTTCTGGAAATTATTTTATTTCGAAATGAAACAGTGAACCAAAGGCCAGCATTGCAAGGTCGGCCTGACCTGCTCACAGGGTATTCCTTTATTTTTCCGACTTGTCGTTTCAAAAAGAAATTTATATCAAAGATCAAAATTGGGTTAAACTTGAAGCATTATTGTAATTTTTACACCTTTGACTGCTGACGGGAATTTGAAATTTCGAGAAAGCTTTAACGAAGATTCTTATCGACAATACTTTTTTTTTTTTTTCTTTTTTTTAAATTCTGATGGTTGCTTTGTATGTGGAATTATATATTCAGTTTAAGATCACAGTTGTGGGAATAAACAATGGGGGAAGAAAATAAATCGCATCTGACAACTAAGAAATAGACCAGCCTCTTTACGATAGGGAGGAATATGGGGGAGAAAAATACCTGGTGGATGTAATTGTCAAGGGAACAAAGAAATCATCCTATAAAAAGTTTCCGATTCCCTACCATATATCCCAAAGCAATAGCTGTGGTCCTGCCCAAATCCCCGTGTCTCTTGAAACGTCCCTTTTCTCAGGCTCAAAAGATAGAGAACTTAAAATATACTGTGGATTTTTTATAGTTTTTTAATGGTTCCTGGTTAAATTTTTTGGGAAATATATTGTAACCTTAATTTTTTGTTTCAAATATCAATCTTTCTTTGAATCGCATAGCGCGAAAACTGAAAAACAGTATATATTAAATCATAGCCAGTAACATTCAGCGGAGAAATCGAAGATTAACCTTTTAGGATCACTATTAGAAAGTTGACGAGCAGATTTTAATGGAATTTCATGTCACTTCCCCGGTATCCATTTCATGATCATTGAATTTGAAAGAAAAGGGTCACATGAGTAGTTAAAATATTTTTTATTGCTTGAAGCTTTATTGCCTATGCTATCTCTTTCCTATTGATAAATCATAAGATTTTATAAAGTAGATAAGAAGTAAAATTAGTAATGTCTTAAAAAACAAATAATGATTTGTGTATCCCAATAGAGGACTGTTAGTTGAGTAAAAATAAGTCTGGATTTGTAAGAAAGAAGTTGTTGGCCACAATTTGCAATAGGTTCAAAAAATATTGCCAACTTCTTACCGCTATTTTTAACTGAGAAGTCGACTTCTAGCTCTCTCCCTTATTCTTCTTTAAAGGAAGATAGATTGGTGGCCAGTTTCTTGTGTTAACGTGCGCTGTAATAGAAATCAAAGTAATCAACTAAATATACTCTTATGCTCCAATATACCCTAACACTATGTTCTTAAATTCGTAGAATTCACATGTTCTTATACATTCAGCTTCACAAAGTTTATAATTAAATTTTAGACAATCATGATTAACCCTCTGATAATTTCGACTGGCTAAGTTTTATTAAAATATATATATATATATATATATATATATATATATATATATATATATATATATATATATATATATACGGATTTTGAGCGAAGCGAAAAATCTATTTTTGGGTGAGGTAGCCGTGTCGTCCTAATGGAAGTTCCTAAAGGGTAGCTTCCTAGGGTATATTTGACTACAGTGATATTCCCAGAGAATTTTACCTTAAGGTATCCAGAATTCTAACTCCTGGAGCGAATATCCCTAATTAAATCTAACAGGGATATCGCATAATATCAGAGGACGTATTCTTGACACGTCACATAGCTATCTTCACCCCAAACAGTATTAACGCTTCGAGGGGTTACAGTGACAAGAATCTGAAACGGGAATGAAAAGAGAGCCGTTCCCAAGGAATCTCTCCTATTCCCTTTACAGTGTGTATCTGACAAAGGTGGTGGCGCCATCTCCATTCCTTGTAGCGATATATGAGGTGCTACAGATACTGTATTATAGGGAGGACTCAATAAGCCCTTTTACAATAAAAGGAAGGGCGGGTCCATCAGGACGACATGGCTACCTCATCCAAAAATTGATTTTTCGCTTCGCTCAAATTCGGTTTTTTTGAGTCAGGCCATGTCGTCCTGATGGAAGTTTACCAGAGCATTGCTGTATCTGTGGATTCTCAACCGGTGCCGTATCCTCAAGAAAGTATTTCCTGGTCCGTCTAGACCTAGAGACTTATGATGTTACCGTCATACATCATTTCATCTAAGCATGAACTATGTTAGTGCTTCCTGCCCCCTACAGGGAAGAGTCGTACTAGACTCTGGAAAAAGTCTCGAGGAGTACATAATAACTATGGATGACCAAATGACAAGCTTGTATAGTGGTCTCGCCCTATACATCATAAAGCAAAGTTTGTATAAGAGTGACCAATGTCAGTATGAATTCCTGACATATCCCCAAGGTATCTACTCTTATTAAACTATTGGATAACAGTTGTATCCGTATAGGAACAAATTTTGCATCTCTACCACCAACCCTTTAGGGTACAATGTTAACCCTTCCTAAGGAAGGGTTAAAGAGAGTGGATTTTTGCTTGGAGAAAGGAACAATCTTAAAAGACGTTCCATGTTAAAATTATCCATATTTTAATTATAATGCTCAGTACATTTCTAATAAAATGAGTGTGGGCAAATAAGACGCAGGGTTCACTATGAACCAGTTTATTACATATCAGGTCAACATTTATAAAATTTATAAAATGTGGACGATATTCGTTAAAGCATAAAGAAAACAGTCAACAGAAAATATTGTTTCGTTTAACAGGAAACAGATTTGCCACCTCAATCGAATCATTAATAATAATGATATAGTCTGTATTACTGTTTATTTACACTAGCGTAAGAAACGCTTGGCACAAGTGTCCGTATTATGCTATAGTTCACCAAAGTCCATGGAACAGTTTGTAAGGACACGTTAGTGGCCTATCGCTCAGTGTGTAGTAACAGACTGTGACTACACACTCACCCTCTTAATTAATCGTCCCAAATTAATTACAATGTTCCTCGCAGATTTAAACAGAAGGTTTAAGAATTCTTCCTGCTGTTACCACAGACCTCTTGAGTTGCTCCACTTGCTTCGCATAGTGCATAAAGAACATCTTGGAAGACTACCAGCCGGTGTACGAACGAAGATGTTCAAAGTCCATATAATTAAAGAAATTTTATGGAAGAGGCAACTTTGCTCAGATCATGACTTGCGTGTGTACTGTCTGGATACGCTTTGCGAATAACATAGGTGAGTTTCGCCCTTAGTTGTTTCAGAGATAAAATTTAAACCCGAGGTTTCTCCTTTGAACAGCTGTCCTCCCTTAAAGTCTGAAGTTCTATGAAGATAGACCTTTAGGCACTCCACTGGACATAGAAATGCATCTTCCAAGTAGGCCACTACTTGGACTCTCTTTAGGCGTAATTGATGGACAGCTGCGTTCGCAAGCTCCATGAGAATAATTGGGGCTATGTTTAGCCCGAATGCTATGGTTCTGAAGGCGTAAAGTCTTTTTTGTAACTCGAACCCTAGGTAGGAGGAGATGTGACGATTAATTGGAACGTGCCAATAAGCGTCTGACAAGTCTATGGAGACTGTATATGTCCTTTTTTGGGCAATAGGGTCCTTTTGTGTTGAAGTGTGAGCATCCTGAACTTGTAGTTCACTATGAACTTGTTGAGTGGCGACAAGTCCGGAATGACTCTGAGTTTCTGAGTCCTTCTTTGGAACTTGATGGACTTTACTTTTCGAATTACTCTTTTCACTAAGAGTTTTCGGACATATTCTTCCAGAATGGGGGTAGATTGTTGGAAGAACTGAGGAAATGGAGGTGGAGGACTGTTCCAGCACCAACCTAGTCCATTCTTTATTAGGCTGTGGGCCCAGGGATCGAAGGTCCAACGATCCCTAAATAGATGTAGTCTCCCTCCTACTGGAAGCATCTTGCTTCTGCCGTTGTGGACCTGAGGCCTTGCCTCCTTGACCGCGTCCTCCCCTGAATCCCCTTCCCCTTGAAGGGCACCTAGAAGACCCTCTGGCTGTTTCTCTAGCTTTTGATTGAAAGGAAGAAGTCTGCCTTTCAAAGGCTGGGTTAAAAACTGGCGACTGTGTCGCCACATGTTGAGGTACCAACTGGTACGTGGTTGGAGGTTGTGCCACTATCTGAGGCACCGCAGTCACAGGAAGTTGCTGTTGTTGCCGTCGGTAGGGCTTAGCCGGCCGAGAGGATAGCCTAGGCCTTTTTGTCTTCTTCTTGGGTTGGGGACCCTCATCTGGAGAAGACTTCTCTTAAGGTTTAAGCCCCACTTTTGGAGAAGGTTCCTATTCTCCATGGTGGCTTTGTTTACTACCTCTTTAACTACTTCGTTGGGAAAGAGGTCTTTACCCCATATGCAAGATGAAATCAGTCTCCTCGGTTCGTGCCTCACCGCAGCCGAGGCGAACACGAACTCTCTACAGGCTCTCCTAGCTTTAATAAAGCTAAAGAAATCCTTCATAGCTGTGTAGCTGTGGCCAGATGGGTTTTGGCCACTACCATGAATGTGTCCTGTTTCATGGGGTCACTTGCCTTTTTTTTTTTTTTTTTTTTTTTTTTCAATCGTTTGTAACGACATTGATGCCGCAAGTCTTTCTTTCGTCTCTAGCTCTCTGCGCAAGAGAAACTTCAACAGCATTGGAAGTCCCTCACCAAACTGACGTTCGGCAAAATCAGCTTCCAACTTCCCGACTGAGAAGGTAAGGTGAACGTCCTTCCAGTCCTTTTGATCCAATGGCAAGGTCAGGGATAACGGCTTGCATTCCTCCATGGAGGGGCATGGTTTCCTTGCCTTCGCCGCCTTCAAGGCTGCCTTATATCCCTTTTCTTTGAAGGGAAAGGCTCTGGTTGGAGAGGCCACAAAGGAGGGAAGCTTCTTACTCAAAGCTGGCACCTTTGAGTTCGTGAAGCCCCTCTCTTTCATCGAGCTCGCTAGAAATGCCTGTGCTTTACTATGGTCAAGGACTATAACCTCCTCCGGCTCCGTTTCCTCCTTTGAAGCTGGCTCCTTCCAAAGACTGACATAGCAGTCCAGGTAAGAGTCTTTGTTGGGCCAAAATTCCACATCTTCCAGGGGAATTGAGCCCAACTTCTTCGATATAACAATCTTCCCGGTTGTCATTGACATGTGTTCGGCATACCTCCAAGGGTTGGTATCCGAGCACAAAGGAAGATCCTTCACGTCGAGTCGCTTCTGGGGCCCACGTGATGCTGCGAGTCTGCGTATCTCCAGTTTCATCACAGCTTCCTTTTCATCATTCTTTTTTTGTATTTGTTGAATCATTTCAATAATAGAAGAAAGAGTCCTTCCCAGATCATCTGGGATAGCAGACAATGTAGAGGGAACAGGTTCTGGGGCCGGAACCGATGTAACCGACACCTCGTCGATTTCTTCCTCCTCTTTTTCTGGAGCCTGGGTCAGCTCCTTCTCCTGACCTTCTCCCAGAAGGTCCTTCTCTGTATAATCCGACACCTCTGACATCCTATCGTCCAATTGGGTGTCTTGAAGGGCGGCCGAGACTTCAGAATCTACCGGATCCTGGACGGTTGGTATCTCCTCATGAGGCTGAGGGATGACTGCATCAGTCGATGCCTTAGGGAAAAGGTAGGCCCTCAACTTCTCGTTTGGAAGGTAGGGGCTTCTGAAAACTCCTCACCCAGGTTTGCAACTTTTCTCTAACAGTATCCCTTGACTCCACCGACTTAGGGGTGTCAAACGTCTCGGTAATCATGTTAGAATATATGATACATACCCGAGGGTTCTAATACCGGAGATCACCTTTGGAGGCTGTGCATGCTGCGTGCCTCCTGCATAACTCATGTCCGCAGAAGTTCTTACTGCGGACATTGCAGAACATACTCCCGCACTTCGGATGGTCCTCCTGTAAAGAGAAGAAAATCCATGAGTATCAAGTGGAGGCTTTTCACTTATTGTTAATACATGTAGCTTATATAGTAAAGCTAAAAAGGAAGAAGGAAAGACACATACTTGTATTTCCTGCCCAGCCAATTGCTGTAACCTCCCAAGATATTAAAACTAAGGTTAATTCTTATTCTAGAATACCTTATATATTTTCCTAAGCGGAAAGTTAAGGTGTAGCTCACACCTTGAAATAGAGTTTTAATATACTGGATAGAATGAATACAGAAAGAACTCACTCTCTATATATTGTACGGTCTCAACAAAAGGTGTACAAGATAACATTAAGTATGTTGGAAGAACTTTGGTGTTACAACAAACTCTGTACTGTAGCTTTATTAATGCAGTGTGTACTACACCACAAATATAGTAACTACTGTACATCGCATGCTGTCGTGCCGGCCAGCACGTACCGGCATGTGCCAGCACGCACCGGACGGCATTTACCCCTGTATAGTTCTAAGGTATGCTACCTTTAACTAATAGGCGGCAGTTCACTGGTTCGCAAATGTGTGCCGGCCGGCAATCACTGCCGGTCGGCAACTGAAAACACTAGCAGCCGACTGCCGGCCGCTAAACGTAGTGGCCAGCAGATCTCGGGATGTGCTTTTACTGCCGGCAGGCAAAGGTAGTGATACCCATGACGGCCGGCAGTGACTACGAACCAGAGAACCTCCACCTACCCGGTTGCCAACCGTTTAAGCCGGCAGCCGGGCTAGGAGTACAATACACTAGCAAGAGAAACAGTATGGATGTAAGGTTATAAGGCGGCATTGCCATACAACCTTCATCCAGAAAGAGTGAACATAAGGAAGGGGAGAATGTAGCATTCAAGCTTCCTATATATCCATAGCCTGCCGGGCTCTACCAGCAGACATGGAAGGGAGAAAAAAAGGGTCTCTATGCCGGCCGGCAGAGAGCTGAGCCGGTCCCCCATCCTGACCTACACTAGGTACAGAAGTAGGACTGCAGCTAAGAGATGTGATGGCTAGGCCATCACTAAGAAAGAGAGGGTGGGGAAACGGGATAAGGGTCCTGTAAACTTCGTTCTAGTATGAGACACAAAGAGCAGTTAGGGACGCTCATCCTAACCTAGAGTTTGTCTATAGGGAGGAAGGTTGGCAATACTTGCTATCCTCCTTCATAACAGAACCAAGTTAGGTGTAATTATTTCGTCAGGCAACGGAGAAAATTCATTCTCCGGCCCAAGAAAAACCAAACAGGACAGTCTGCTAGACCACTAGAAGAAGGAATCATCTCCTACAGAATCCTTCAGATGTGGGCTAGGGAAGCAAAGCCTCCTGTGTCTGCACCTAACCTAGCAAAGGAAACTTATTCTTTATGCTAGGAAGACGCAGACCACAGACTAAAACTCTGATGTTCTGTCCCAACCTCAAAAACCAGATACTCTGGTTAGCAGGTCAGGACAGACCTATCCTAGTATAGTTATACCTGAATATTATTCAGATAGATCCACTAGGACTAAGCCTAAGGCTTACTCAGAGGGAGAAAGGGATTGAACTTATTCTTCGGAGGAGAAAAGAACAACCGAGGATGTGTGCGAGAGTATACTAAAGCCCCAAAGGCTACTAGCCTAGGTGCGGTGAGAATCGATTACCTAAATCACCGAAACTCTCTCGTATACAATCTTGGAGAAGAAAATTCAACAATATCTTACATGTATAAAATATTTGCCTATAGCTTCAATAACATAACACTCGGAAAACTTAAATCATGCATGAAAGTACTAGGGCCAGACGTCCAGGCTACTAAGCCTCGCGAAGGGCAAGATCGGTTACCTAAATCACCGAACTGAAAACTAACGGCATTATATAAGAATTCCTAGAGGAGCTAAATAGCTAGATTTATTAAAGCGTAAGAACCGGGAACGTCGCTCTGGCTAACTAAATGACCCATATATAGCGAGCGACAGCATCCAGGATGCCTCCGGTAGGCAACAGCTCTTGTTTACGTTAAAATCACTTTTGATTTCATTCAAAACGACAAGAGCTTACATTTATACAAAGTAAAGATGATACTCAACTTTCCAGAGGCAGAAGGGGCCGGAGAAAGCATCATAACGTTGAATAAAATCCAAAAATACGTGAGAACACAAGGAGAAACACCGAGTAGTAGAGCTACACGAAAAGGAATGGAGATGGCGCTGCCACCTTCGTCAGATACACACTGGAAACGGAATAGGAGAGATTCCTTGGGAACGGCTCTCTTTTCATTCTCGTTTCAGATTCTTGTCACTGTAACCCCTCGAAGCTTTGATACTGTTCTGGGTGAAGATAGCTATGTGACGTGTCAAGAATACGTCCTCTGATATTATGCGATATCCCTGTTAGATTTAATTAGGGATATTCGCTCCAGGAGTTAGAATTCTGGATACCTTAAGGTAAAATTCTCTGGGAATATCACTGTAGTCAAATATACCCTAGGAAGCTACCCTTTAGGAACTTCCATCAGGACGACATGGCCTGAGGGCCCCCCCCCCAAAAAAAAAAAAAAATATATATATAATATATATATATATATATATATATATATATATATATATATATATTATTTGATATTGATATTTATTAGTGATATTTAAAAACTGAATCATAATTTTATGTTTTGTATGGAAACAATATTATTTTGTAGCATTTTAGAGGTCGGATGTGGAATACTCTGTAGATCTTTTCATAAACTACGGATATTTTAAATGATGTTATTAGTCTTTATTATTTTCTTTATTATCAGACCATGTGCTCCTGTGTTGCGCAAGGTTGTTATAAATTTTAATTATAGTTATACACCACCCCCTCCAAAGAATAAAGATCACGAGGCACAATACAGATATTTCATCAATTTGTGAAACTCCTCTTTTTGGACATAACGAATTGTAACTTATGTTTGAATATGGATAGTTTATGCGTGTGTTTGCTTTTGCGTGATCAGTATTGTAGTATTTTCTTCCTCGGGTGATGGTGTTCTGCAGTAACAATGTCGGCTCGGCCTTTAATCAAAAAGAATAATGTAATACAATGAAAAACTGACGCAAGTTTTTCTGGCTGAAATTTCTGTTGTAATTACAGTAAATTACTTCGTCCCTTCAGGGTTTACGAGTCCCAGTAACGTTTATGTCATAACACTAGATTTTTAGTATTAATAATGAAGACTAAAGATTCCCGATGTTCATAGGTCAACTGGAAATAAGGTTTATATAATTTTAGATATTTAGTATTTACAGTAGAGATAACTTATATTCCGTTGCTTACTTACTTCTTATTTTTTTTTTTTTTTTTGGTATGGAATGATGAATAAATAAAAGGTATTATTTGTATAGAATACTTTTCAGTGCTTTTAGGAGTGAGTTCTTTCGGATAAATTGTAATTAAAGACTTTTTTAGATTAAATTTTTTACATTATTATTTATTTTAAACTGTGAATCTTTGCGTCTCGTTCATTTCAAGATGCTTTGCATTCCATATAAATCAAAACAGTTTCTTTATGTCTATTCAGAGAAATGGTAATTATATTAATTCATAGTCTGCAGTTTTTGAAAAAGATACTCTCGAGTAAAATTCGAAGAAAACATTTCCATTAGTTCTACCGTTTAATCAGTGTTGAATGTGAATTATCAGTATGAAAGGGAAAATAAGCAAAGGAATGACTGATATTAATTATAAATTTTCCCGATTTGTCCTCTCTCTCTCTCTCTCTCTCTCTCTCTCTCTCTCTCTCTCTCTCTCTCTCTCTCTCTCTCTCTCTCTCAAAGACAAGGACCTGCACAAATTAACAGGCTTTCCCCTCCATTAGGAATTGATAGAACAATGGAACTCGGAGTCAAGTGTCTGGCTTCTTTTATGAGATCTGTTGCTATCCACTTTACCTGTCATATAAGTTAGACCGCCATTAGTTGACGCATACTTTCATAGTCACTTCATTTACAAGTTCTGTCTACTTATAATTTCCAAAGTTAAACTCTTCTTTTGGGGCTTTTCGATATGTTAAATTATTTTCATCTAAAGGTAACTTTGACCTTTGGCTGCCAGCCATGTTGACCTTCACTCTGATAGAAGTAAAGTACTCTAATCTAGTTCTATTCCTTGATGCTTCAATCTACACTAATTGTGAAACATAATAGATGGGACTTTCGTGTAACAGATACCTCACATTAGTGAACTTTGAATATTTCGAGAGGCCTTTCAGTCACAATTTTCCTTTCTTCAGTGTTGAATCATTGCCAGTTAATATTTGATCGAGTAAAGAAGCCCTTGCTGTAAATGACATCTTAAAAAGAACTGCAAATACAGATTTGGGAAATTTTCAGGGAGATTGCTCCTCGAATATCTGTCAGTATAGCTTTGAGAAACAGAACATATAGCTCTCCTGGCAGTGCTGGAATTCATTGCAAGAGTTAACTGTGTTGTTCAAGACATTTACTGCATAATTTATTCTGTTATTTTAGGTCTCCTGATAATGATTGCCGCGTCAGTTTTGTAATCTGTGTAGACAATGAGATCTTGGGTATGACTCTAATCGTATCTTTGCCAAACCTTTATCCTTGAATATGTGGGTTTGTGCGTTGGTTTGATGTTCACTCCTTTGATGGGCTAATTTGTTGCGCATATTTATCTCTGTTAAAGTTTGTGCTTTGAATATTATCTAATTGTTTTCTTTTGAATCATGTGTTGGAACGTCTGCCCATGTTTCTTTTTATTCTGTGTTTTCTCTTTTGTCAATCTTCTTTGCATAGACCCCTAAATTCTATTGATAGACTGATTACTATGCAGGTTTTTCCTACGTCATTATATATTCACCAGTATTTGTTATTAGTTTTGCAATTTTTTAACATTATTATTATTATTATTATTATTATTATTATTATTATTATTA
>NC_090725.1:247934238-247936738 GCF_036898095.1 Palaemon carinicauda | reverse complement strand
CATGAATGCATATTACAAATTGGTATTTATTCTAAAGAAGCTAGAGAGAAAGATTGATGAAAAGCTGAGAGATGAACAAGCGGGATTTAGAAAAGGTAGAAGTGGTACTGACCAAATTTTCATTTTAAGAGATGTTGTACAGCAATCTGTAGAATATAGGAATCCACTGTTGATAGCATTTGTGGACTATGAAAAATCCTTTTGTGGAGAGTCCTGCGTTATTACTAAGTTCCTCAAAAATATGTAAATTTGATTAATTCTGCTCATGAGCATGGTAAGTGCAAAGTTAATGTAAGTGGAGTCCTGTCAAATGAATTTCCAGTGAACAGTGGAGTACTCCAAGGGAATGTGTTGTCACCTGTGTTGTTTATCCTCCTCATGGATTTTGTAATGCATAAAACAGTTGAAGATGATGGAGAAGGTTTGGACTGGATTTGTAATAGGAAGTTAGCTGACCTAAAGTATGCTAATGACGCTGTCCTTACTAGCAGAACACCAATGGATTTGCAATGCTTCCTTACTAGAATGCTTGAAATATCACAGGAGGTTGGGCTCAATATAGATAGGAGAAAGACAGAGATGATGAGAATAGAATGTTCAATGGAAGAAGAAATATCATTGGAAGGAGAAAGGATTAATGAGGTAGAATCATTTAAATATTTAGGAACTATTATCTCTAATACAGGATCTTTAGAATGGGAGTTTAGTGAAAGATTGAAAAAAGCAAATCAGACAATGGTAAGGTTATTAAAAATTTGGAAAACAAATCGCCTGAAATTACACACAAAAAACAGGCTATATTATTATTATTATTATTATTATTATTATTATTATTATTATTATTACTATCCAAGCTACAACCCTAGTTGGAAAAGCAAGATGCTATAAGCCCAGGGGCTCCAACAGGGAAAAATAGCCAAGTGAGGAAAGGAAATAAGGAAATAAATAAATGAAGAGAACAAATTAACAATAAATCATTCTAAAATAAGTAACAACGTCAAAACAGACCTGTCATATATAAACTATTAACAACATCAAAAACAAATATGTCATAAATAAACTATAAAAAGACTCATGTCCGCCTGGTCAACAAAAAAGCATTTGCTCCAACTTTGAACTTTTGAAGTTCTACTGATTCAACCACCCGATTAGGAAGATCATTCCACAACTTGGTAACAGCTGGAATAAAACTTCTAGAGTACTGCGTAGTATTGAGCCTCGTGATGGAGAAGGCCTGGCTATTAGAATTAACTGCCTTCCTAGTATTACGAACAGGATAGAATTGTCCAGGGAGATCTGAATGTAAAGGATGCTCAGAGGTATGAAAAATCTTATGCAACAAGCATAATGAACTAATTGAACGACGGTGCCAGAGATTAATATCTAGATCAGGAATAAGAAATTTAATAGACCGTAAGTTTCTGTCCAACAAATTAAGATGAGAATCAGCAGCTGAAGACCAGACAGGAGAATAATACTCAAAACAAAGTAGAATGAAAGAATTAAAACACTTCTTCAGAATAGATTGATCACCGAAAATCTTGAAAGACTTTCTCAGTAAGCCTATTTTTTGTGCAATTGAAGAAGACACAGACCTTATATGTTTCTCAAAAGTAAATTTACTGTCGAGAATCACACCTAAAATTTTGAAAGAGTCATACATATTTAAAGAAACATTATCAATACTGAGATCCGGATGTTGAGGAGCCACCGTCCTTGACCTACTTACAATCATACTTTGAGTTTTGTTAGGATTCAACTTCATACCCCATAATTTGCACCATGCACTAATTCTAGCTAAATCTCTATTAAGGGATTCACCAACCCTAGATCTACATTCAGGGGATGGAATTGATGCAAAGAGAGTAGCATCATCTGCATATGCAACAAGCTTGTTTTCTAGGCCAAACCACATGTCATGTGTATATAGTATGAAAAGTAATGGGCCAAGAACACTACCCTGTGGAACACCGGATATCACATGCCTATAATCACTATGGTGCCCATCAACAACAACTCTTTGAGATCTATTACTTAAAAAATCAATAATAATGCTAAGAAACGACCCACCCACTCCCAACTGTTTCAGTTTGAAAACAAGGGCCTCATGATTAACACGGTCAAAGGCAGCACTAAAATCAAGGCCAATCATACGAACTTCCCGACCACAATCAAGGGATTTCTGTACAGCATTGGAGATTGTGAGAAGGGCATCACATGCTCCAAGGCCTTTACGAAAACCAAATTGCAAACTAGGGAGTAGATGATTACCTTCAGTAAACCTATTAAGACTTTTTACCAGAAGACGTTCAAAAACTTTAGATAATATGGGAGTTATGGAAATTGGGCGGTAATCAGTGGGATTTGAACTACCACAAACACATTTACATAGAGGAGTAACATTACCAATTCTCCAACTAGTGCTAAAAGCCCCTCTTCTTGCTAACTTGCGCAAAATAACAGATAACTTTGGAGCTAAGAAATCTGCTGTCTTTATAAA
>NC_090725.1:247906738-247931738 GCF_036898095.1 Palaemon carinicauda | reverse complement strand
ACGTGTTTCATACACGCTCATACACTGTAATGCTATTGCTTTTTATCTCTCGCTCCCTCCCGCACTGATAATAAAAAAAAACGGTTTAAGCTTGCCATCGTATGTTTCATATTGTTTTGATTTTTGTGGCATTGTTTCTCTCAACTACTTGTATAAAAAATCGTTATCTGTTGAATAAACCCCACTTGCATTCACCTCCCCTCTCAATTCGAACCTAAGAGTAACGTTGCCACATTAGTGACCACTGGAGTGACTACTCCACACTGCCTTTTTCTTCCATCCATTCGCCCTACTCTTTTTACAATGTCGCCACCAAACCTGATTCTTTGCCACACACCGCTTCAATGAAACTGTCACCCTTCGCCAGTGTAGAAGTGTTTGCTTGGTTCCAGTGAGCCAAAGTCCAGTTTCGCATGAAGAGCATGACTCGCTCAAGCAGGAAAGCAGACTATATCCTCACTGCGATCCCCGAGGACACTTTCCCTGAAATCTTCGAAAATATATCTCCTGGAACAGTACTCAACATCGCCAGCTGCCTGTATAGCCTAGCTTTTTCAGCTCTCTCAACAGCAGTATCACTAATCCGAAGGTGCTGCAGACGGCTCTCATTGGGAAGTGAACCTACTTGAACTTGTCCGCACCGCCATACCCGATGTCGATACCTTGCCCATGAAGGACCTTATGACCAAAGTCAACACCCTTATGGACAGCCACTTCACCACCATCAAGACCTTCATAAATGCCTCCACTCATGACGAAGATGACAACCATTCAATACCGACCGATGCTGACGTGAATGCGGTAGGACACAGACGCCACCCCATGAAATGCTGGAGCAGCAACAAAGCTGCCTGCCACCCACATGTGCTGCCTCTCGCCCACGCTCCAAACAACAACCTGTACAGCCACTTTCCAATGCCCATCAGCTGCAGTCTGCTACTACCACTCCATATTCATGGATTCTGCGAAGAAATGCACAGTCAGTTGTCAGTGGCCCAAAAATCTTGGTAGCTGCCAACAGAACCGAGATCTCCACGCACATGTACGAGACAAGCTCATGGTCGTCACCCTTACGCTTTTTCTTGAAGAATGATGTCTCCCTGCACCCTTGTGGGGATTACAGGCTTTTGAACATGCAGACAAAATTGGATCATTACCCTCTCCCAACATCGCTGACGTTACCTCTTGCTTACACAAAGCAAAGGCTGTCTCCTTTCGACCTCTTGAAGGGGATATTATCAGGTGCCCATGAACTCAGAAGACATCCCCAAGTCTGGCATCACCAAGATATCCTTAAGATTGCCATTATCACCTTCTTTGGTACATACACATTCAATTACTCCTATTTTGTTCTTCGTAATGCTGAGATTACTTTTTAACACCTCGTGTGTGGCATCAGGGGACCTCCTCTTCTGCGTACGTTACATGGATGTGTTCTCTTCCTCCAAATAGGAACACCACCATCACCTATGAATCGCTCTCGGCTCCCTACAGCAGAACACCTTTGTACCCCGGTACCAGAAGTGTACTTGAGGCACCGATGAATTATTATTCTTAGGGCACTGTATCCTGTCAGCCATCGCTGCCATTCTTGCCCCCTCCCGCTCTTCGTCTCCCTCAAGGGCAAGCCAAAAGACCTGAAGTGGGGTCTCCTTCAAGAAGCGGCCTTCTCCAACGCAAGGAATGCCTTATCAACAGCTGCAGCTCTCAATTTTCCCCGTGCCATATACCCTCTCCTGCTTTCTACCGATCTCTGCAACGTCGTCAATGGTGCAGTACCCAAGTAGGATGGTCATCGGCTCGCCCCACTCATTGCCCCTTCTTCAGTAGAAAACTTGCCAAGGAGGAATCTGGGTACTGTACCTTTGACCGCGAATTGCTGGTGGTGCATTTGGTTGTCTATCACTTTTGCTACTTCTTAGAAGGTACACCCTTCATCATACGCACAGACCACATGTCTCTGGTGCACGCCATCACTTAACAGTCTGACACCTGGTTTGCCAGTCGACGCCAACATCTCTCCCTTGAACCCATCCTGGGGAAAAGGAATCCTGTTGCCGATACCTTTTCAAGAAACACATTGCCTGTCAATCACCTGGGATAGGATTACAATGCCTTGGCAGAAGCCCAATGAAAAGATCCAAAGTACTAAGCATGCAGGGTATCCTGCACTTCCCTCCATTGGGAAGACATTGCCCTTGACAACTCCAACGCCACCCTCCTCTGTGACATCAGTACTGGTAGGCCATGACCATAGATACATGTCCCCATGCACCGAAAAGTGTTTGATTTCATCCATGGCCTCTCCCATCCCTTGCACCGACCTACTGTACAGCTACTGAAGATGAAGTTCTTTTGGCACGACATTACTAACCCTTCAACCTCAGCATCATTTTGCCCACATTCATGTCGATGTAGTAGGTCCCCTCCCCTCATCACAAAGACAACATTACTTCTTTACCATTGACTGCTCCACTCTGCCTGAAGTCATCCTCATGCAAACTGCAATGTTCGCCTCTTGTACGTTTGCCTTACTTTCAGGATGGATAGTGAGATGTGGTATCTGTAAGGATATTACTTCTGACAGGGATACCACTTTCACCTCTCGATTGTGGTCATCATTAGCAAATCTTGGCATCACCCTACATCAGACAACCACCTACAATACTACAGCCAACAGAATGATTTAATGTTTTCATCACACCATTAAAGCAGCTTTAATGTCCCGTTGCAATGACTTCAACTGGTTTACTCAGCTTCCCTGGGTCCTCCTTGGATTAAAGATCACTCCTAAGGACAGCCTGGATTTTTCGGCAGCGGAAATGGTGTATGGCGACCCATAGATCGTCCCTGCTAAATTTTTTTCCATCTGCAACCTCCTCCAATATTCACCAACACTGACATCAGGTTGAGTGGAAATTTTCTCCATGCTACCAGTTTTACAAGCCCCCAGCGAGGCAAGACATACCGAAAGATTTAAACATAGAAACGCACATCTTCCTGCGCACCAACATTAGCACACCACTGCTTTTGCCCCCTTACAGGCGACCTTTCCTCATGGTCCATTGCACACCTAAGTCCTTCTTAATTAATGTTCGTGACAAAGACTGGGTCTCTTTTGATCACCTGAAACCTGTGTATCTCCTGCATGATGACTCGCCTACAGTACGCCTTTCTATAGCATGACTCCCTATTTCTCATGTATGTCTTGTTTAGGAGGGGGGGGGAGCCATGTACCACACGTTTTTCTTACTTATACACTGTAATGATATTGCATTTTTATCTCTCGCTATCTCCACACTGATAATAAAAAGCTGTTTAGGCTTCCTATTGCATGATTCATATTTTTTAATTTTTGTGTCATTGTTGTTTTCAATATCTGGTATATAAACTCGTTAGCTGTTGAATAAGCCTCACTTGCATTCACCTCGTTTTTCTGTTAGAACCTAACTGTTATATTGCCACACTGTCATTAAAAAAATCTAAAATATTTTTCTGCCAGCTCAGTAGAAGTTGTAGTTGCAGTTGTAGTAGGAAGGATGGTTTCTTAAAAAAATGGAACTAAGCCGTCTGATATTATGCAAATCCACGGATGGAAGGCTAGGTGAGGGTCCTACAGCCGGACTGTGAACTGGTGTTGACCAAGGACATGTACTTAGAACATACATTTTACCATCTGAAATTGTCCTATAAGCTGATAGATTTGTTCATTTGTCACTAATGAGCTTGATTATTGAGAAATGGATGAAGGCAAGATTCTTCTCGTATTGTGTTCCAGCTCTATAAAAGTTTTTTTGACGTGAAGGAACAGATCAAAACATGGGGTAGTTTTTCCACACTCGAGGCCTTCAACAACATCTAAAGAAAATGACTAATTTCCCACTGCACATATGAATAGAACACATGATACTGTCCCATGTTCTTGGCAACTTTTTTTCAGGTGAAGGTTTCAGTATACCTCATTAGAGTCGTTTTGCATCTTATCAAGATAGCTTGTTTGGCTGCCACCCCATTTTCAAGGACCTGAAATATTAAAATATTTCATAAGAAATACCAAAATATTTCATAAGAAATACCGAACGATAATTGTTGCATACATGTAGAAAATAAATATTCTAAATTGAATGATAAACTCAAGACTTACGAAAATAAATTATATTCAATTTGGTTACGACAATATGCATTCAACAATGTAGTATCAATGTCAAATATGTATCCTTTATACTTTGAATAAATTTATTAAAATATTTACCTTTTCAAGGACGAAACCTTCACCTTGTTGATGCTCAAACTCAGGCCTTCTTCGTCTTCTCAGTTCTCCTTTCCTCAGTTGCCGGGATAACCTCAAGTTCATCCCCAGACAAAGGGCCTACAGGTTCTTGAGGTCGTATAACGGCTGCAGTAGTGGACTGTAGATAAAAGAAGTATAACAAGGGAATAATATTTATGAAAACAGTATAAATATATTTAGATTTTTTATGACTGCATAATATATGAAAATGTAATTTTTAGACGAAACATGTTATTTCCAAACAAATCAGAGTTGAGCTATTTAATTTCATGCCTTTTTCAATCCAAGAGTTGTAAGCTTCTTCTGATGGACAATGTGATTCCCGAAAAACTAAATCCTTTCAGGATCCACCTCACCTTTTTATCAGATCCTTCTCTGATGCCTGGTCACTTTTCAATTTCGTCAGGCATCCATACCTGATACGGATGGATTTCAGCCAAGTACTTACTTAATAGTTGTCCTGTCAGAAGCAGTTCAAGGGATTGGCCTTTTTATTATGGGTCCGAGTTTTCTTGGCCTTTCCTTGACCTCCACAAGGCCGTTATAGTACAAAAAGAGGTATTCTTACCGCTACTCGCCCAGCATCCTTTTTTAAAGATCTGTTAGGAAGACACATGGACTCTTCTGCCTCCATGCCTCAAACTCTCATCTTCGCTCTTTTCTACATCTATAGAAGAAAGCATGTCGTCATTGTAGTCAACCATTTGGTCATCCTTGAAAAAAATGCGTGCCTTTTGGCCAAGCTCCATGGTAACCGCAGGTTCTTCCTGTTCTTGGATATTTAACGTTGACGAAAAACTGTCTTTGCGTAGATCTGCCAAGCTCTCCTGGCTGGAATCTTCTAAAAATACACAGGACTGGGCAGCAGATGCTACAAGAGGGCTATGGGATTCTTCTTTTTGAACCGAAGTCATCCTTGTGGACCATCTTCATTATTTTCTTCTTCCAGGAAATCTGTTTTCCTTAAGGTTTGTGTGGCATCATTAAGTACAAGTGTCAGAAGTAAAAACAAAGGTAATAGATTACAGCGAGTATAGGCTATGTCATGCTAGGTCACTCTAGGACACTACTGAGCCAACCTGATCACCGCACTGTGCTCGCTGTGTGTAGCCAAGTCATAACTTGTCCCCACACCTGTTGACAGAGCTCTTTCACTTTGCTAAGGGTGGTGCGTTGCTTCATAGGGGTTCTTGATGTTCATAGTGTCATGCCGATTTACGTAAACATCACTACCTAACCCCTGTACAGTGTACCACAACCTGACGACAAATGACAGGTGGCGAACTCGTTAGCGCACTTCGTCAAATTTGACGACTCATTTTACATTCACTTTACAGTTCAGCGCGATTAATGGTGATCTGATCCTTTGTAATGAGAAGTGTTGTCGCAATGAGCTGAATTAAGACATTTACGACATGCGAGGCGTTGAATCATTGATGTGTGACGATGGTGTTAAGCAATCTGAAGCTAGGTCATCAAAATGAACTCACAGGTTTTTCCGACCGTGTGCTTTCATAAGTGGACTTCCAATAGGTTTTTGTATGGAAATGCCAATGGGCACTTAGAATTATCTTAATATTCCGAAAAGGTTCATTAAAGTAATTAAACGAATGCAAAGCTATATGATACTGCAAAGACAAAGTTCGTAAAACCATTAAGGAAATGTGACATTGGGGAAGAAACGCATATGATGTGCAGAAAAGAATCCCAAATGGCCATTTTCACAAGGTTAATTGCTCTTTAAGTTCTTGCTAATTGACTTTGCCCTAAGACGCTGTTGTTACATATATCAACTCGGTATTTAGAGCTTTAATAATCTTGTGGTGATGAGTATTAGTTTTTAATATGAAGTATTAAATGGCATTACTTAGTATAGGTGTGTGAGCCTATCACATAAATTGTTATGTAGCTCTTACTACTACGTCTATTATTACTATTATAATTGCTGCTGATTCCCATATTATAATGAAATTCAAGTGAAATGATATCTAGCATCAAAGATGGAATCTTAATTATGGCAAAGAATCATGCACGTGATTTATATATTTTTCATATGACTTGTCCTTCGTCAAAACAAGTAAGTTATTCCAATATGAATAATTTTAGAAATACCGAACAATAGTGTCTTCTATCCGCGAAGGTAATAATAAACCATCAATGGGAGCCGATGAGAGGTAGAAATCCTTACACCGTACAATCTAGGCACTTCCTAAGCGTAATAATGTGAATGTGGAAAGTGATGGATAGGAGGCGGTAAGTTGCAGACAGCCTGAACGGAGGATGGAGTTCTCGTTATATCTCTGTAACGAGTAAAAATGTTGCCAGGGACTTTTGTCTTATACATTTTTTCATAGGGTCAGTTTCCAGATGAAGGTCATGTTCCGTGCTGTAACGTAAAAAATTCATAACTTTAATGACTCTAATCATAATAGGTTGGCTATGGCTAGTGGAAGATGAATTTACATCTTTCGTAATTCTGCTTAAACCTCAATACAAAAATATAATTTCGGTATTTTAGATTTATTCGTAATAATCCACTGCTTAACAAAATATTTGCTCAAATACTCGTGAAAAGACGGAAGAATTGCCCAGGTATAGTTAAAGAAATCATCCCTACAAAACTTTCTCTTACCTAACAAATATAATTTCCCTTTGTATCCTTTGGGGATTTATGAGACATGCGGGCGTTTCACAAGTTAGTTAATGGAATTCGTGGTACCTTCTTATTGCACAAAGAAACGGTGGGTAGGAGGTTTATATTATCTGCCATTTCTCAACACACACACACACACACACACTCTCTCTCTCTCTCTCTCTCTCTCTCTCTCTCTCTCTCTCTCTCTCTCTCTCTCTCTCTCTCTCTCTCTAATTCATGAAATTTCATAAGGTAGGCAATGTTTTGAGGAAATTCCTTTTTTTATCAAAATTTATTTGAAACATGTCTGAATCATATCGTAGAACTTAGCATACTTTGGAAATACCATTCATAGTATTTATGCTCTTACTTGCAATTCCTAGCTCGTAAAATATAGTTTCGGTAATTAATATTATGTATTCTGAAAGATATAGTTGTTGACATCTAGGTATTGCCGTCAGTGGACCTCATCGTGTCCGCAGGAATTACCTAGATGTCTAGGCAGACCTCCTTCTACGTTCCCTCTCTTCCCGTTCCTTTTTTTTTTTTTTTTTTTTTTTTTTTTTTCATCTTGCTGTCCAATCTCTTCTAACATTTAATTCACTGCGTAACTAGAAAAACACTCTGATATGGCAGACCTCCGAACATTAACTTATTTCGGTTGACCTTTTCCTTGACCTCGACTTTACCTATGACATAGGACTTTCAAAAGTGGCATGGAAGTTGTTCACAAACAAACAGACGACAAATAAGAGCGAAAACATTACCTCATGCCAACTTCGTTGGTCAGTTACACTGAGTGCGGAGTGGCCTCACAGGCTCCACCACCCTGCCATCTAGCCCAAATTAATAGATCCATAAATGGACAGCCAGGGTATATATATATATATATATATATATATATATATATATATATATATATATATATATATATATATATTACTTTTCGGTCACGCTCAGATCTCCCCGTCCCCGGGTAGGGGTTGGCAGAGGGGGCTCCTCTGCGTTTATGTGCATATCTAAATATCTAGCTGTCATTATATACAGTCTATATATATGTATATATATATATATATATATATATATATATATATATATATATATATATATATATATGTTAGTGTGAAAAAGAAATATGTGAAAATGTCTGATCATGTAGGAAATTCCCGTGTAGAATAATCACGTTATAAAAGACCAAGTCGCAGTATCCAATCTTCTGGTCCCTTTATATTTATATTTATTATTATTATTATTATTATTATTATTATTATTATTATTATTATTGTTGGGATTATTGTTATTATTATTGTTAATATTATTGTTGTTGTAGTTTTTAGAAAAGCAGGATGCTACCTAGCTCTCGGACTAACAGGGAAAGCAGCCCAGTGCAAAATGGAAAATAGAGAAATAAAGAAGAGGGGAATATCATATGTTTTTAATTGTATTTAATTTTCATGATCTATATATATTTAATTTCCTTTATTCCATTATATATATATATATATATGTGTGTGTGTGTGTGTGTATGTATGTATGCATGTATGTGCATACATATGAAGAAGCCAGAAAAATAAACTGCAAATTAACAAGATTATTTGCCTATATCAAAAGTGGTTTATCAATTTTATTCTTAAGTCTATCCAAAAATTGGTTATCATTTACTGAGCCAAACTATATTTTCAAAATGATCAAAGAAGACATCTTTTCAGTTATCTCCCAAAGCTTCCGGGACTGAATACACGTAGAATTTTCGAAAATCTGTTGTTTTGGTTCTCGATAGAAACTACATCTGCGTTATGTTTTTCATGATTTTTGTGTTTAATTTTTTATCTACACCTAAATACACAGGAGGTATGTTTGAGAACAACATATCAAGCAAAATAGACAAAACTAAGAGTATATGCTATAGATTTTATCCATATGACATGATCATTGATATCGTTTATAGAAACTTATCGTTTTATATATATATATATATATATATATATGTATATATATATATATATATATATATATATATATATATATATATATATATATATATATATATATATATATAATCCCCTAACTGCATAAACCAAAGTCTTTAGTAATTATATTGTAGTGGTGTGTTTTTGTATCTACTGTAAAGCTTAGTGTTTGTTGAGACTGAAGAGATGACTAAAAAATGTTTTTGCTAGTTTTTCCTTGTGGTTGCATCCCTTTGTCCAACGTGGTGCCTAGACATCTTTTTCATAAAAACTATAATGCAGACTTTGATTGCTTATTTGTACTTTAGTTGAAACTTACTAATCATTATCCCATTTAATATTCTTTAAAAATTGGCTAGTGGGAATGACTAAATATACGTGAATTGAAAATTGATTAAACTTTGTCTGTTACCTCCTGTTTAATATGTTATTCTTGGCTCGCTCCGAGCTGAAATAGAAAAAAGAGATCGGAGCGCGTTCTGTTATTGTCTCGTAGAAATCGCTGTTAATGTTATTCTAAAATATAATGATGGGTTTTAGAATAGTTATTAGGCTGAAGTAACGATTTGTGTGTAAAACGGTGAAAGTGCACCCAACCAAAGATGTTACATGGCTGAGGAATACAGGTTGACTCAAGAAAAACGGTCATCACCAAAAACGAATAACTTCCAAAATTTTATTTAGATCGACACAAAACTTTAGCTACATTAGGTCAAGCCTGTGTAGCAGACATCTCCAAAGTTTCAAGTCTGTACAACAAAAACTCTTTGTTTCACTGGCTCTCCAAAATGTGCTCCAAATGAGCTCTGGCGCTGCAGGCAAATTTGGATCCGGCGGGCAAAGTTCTCGGTGACACTCCCGCATTCCTCCCTTGGAATCACTCTGGGGGTTGTTTCTATATACCCTGTCCTTAAGGGATCCCCATAGATAAAAATCTGGAGGGTTCAGGTCCGGTGAATGCGGCGACCACTCCGGGTCACACCTGCGGCTGATCAGTAGGTCAGAGAAACGCTGCTGTAGCAATGCCAATGATTCGTTTGAAGTGTGGGGGATGGCACCATCCTGCTGGAATCACTGGAGGACCCTGACGACTCCTCTCCGTTGACCAAGTGCTGTCCAGAACTTACCAAGCACCTGGACATATCGCTCAGTGTTGATTGTCACAGACCGCTCGTAGTCGTCCTCGAACCAGAATGGTCCAATGATGCCATGTTTGGAGATGGCGACCCTTGCAGTGCACTTCACAGAGTGTAATGGCCTTTGCAGACAGTGCTCAGGGGGTGTGCTACCCCAGAAGATATTGTTCTTTGAGTTCACGTGACCTGACAACAGAAAATGTGCCTCGTCTGAAAACCAGACATTGTCAAGGAAGTCTGGCACAGCATCAATCTTGTTGCAAAACCACTGGCACATGATCACTCGCTTCCTCATGTCGTCAGGTGTAAGCTTGTGTTTAATCTGTATCCTGTAAGGATACAGATGGAGATCTGCGTTCAAAATTATCCGCACGGACTCCCGATTGATTCTAAGCTCCTGACTTCGCCGTCGCACAGGCTTGCTTTGGCTGCGGACAACAGAGTCTCTGACTGTCCTTGATGATTTCGGTCGCCCAGAGTGTGATTTTCTGTTAGTGTCTTTACAATTGAGGTTATGCACAGTCCCATGGGTTCTGAACTTGTTTACTCATCTGTAGATCATTGAGTGGACAGGAAATTCTTGACATCTGAACCGTTCTTTGAATTGCAATTGAGCTGCGTGGATAGACTTCAACCGAAATATGCCTCAGCTATAAATGTCTTTTCCTCAGTAGTCCATGGCATCTCGAAGGTCGAATTTGGTAGACTCTTAGAACATTAATTTTCTTGATAAATCTGAAAAAAAAAAAAGGAATTGATTATTTATTTCAAAAGTTATTCAAGTTTAGGAGATGACCATTTTTTTGTGTCACCCTGTACAAATCTTAACTCACGCTTGGTAGGTCGTGGATCTCTCTAGATATACCTCTAACTAATCCACCCACCTTCAAATATGCACCAGTTTTTGTAACACTAAGAAATAGAGTAGTTGGTATATGCAACCTCTCTCCCGAAGACTAGCTGATGAACCAAAGTGCTTTATATATATATATATATATATATATATATATATATATATATATATATATATATATATATAAATATATATATATATATATATAAGTACTGTATATATATACATATGTATATATATATATATATATTTATTTATTTATTTAATTATTCTGTAACCCCCAGAAGTCAGTCTTGTAGATGTGTAATACTGTCAGCAGAGCATAAGAGGTAAAGTTGCTAGCAGATGCCTTGAAAATTAATAGTCCTTGACTTTACCCTCATAGTTTACAGAGGGCAAATTCCTCGTATTTCTAATGTGTCTGTAAATAAAAAGCCTAACCAGTATATGAAATTGTTCATTGCTGAAGGTTTGTATGCGGGCTGGTGTCTTAATATTAGATTTAAAAAGTTTTTCGATCACTGGATTACATGGATATCTCTATAATCGAGAACGGGAAAGCATCAGACCAATTTCAACAGACAATGAATACCCACAAAATATGATAGAGGATGTCATGAGAAAAATATATATGTATCACAGACAAGCCAAAAGCATTGTAGACAGCAATGGAAAAGTTGTAATAGTTTATAAGAAAATTTTCTGGGGGAAAGTCTGTTAACTTGAATCAGATGCATTTCATAATCTCACCCATGCAAATGAGGTGATTTCGAAAGCACCCTGCTAGAGAGTGCTGCGGAGGATATTTAACTGTCCTAGCCTGGTGGCTAGCCTTGTTATAAGGAACAGAAACATCCGTAGGGTTTCCAAAGCATCGGTTATCAGTGCAGTTTAAAAATTTAGGTGCTCAGTTGAAGTATGCAGGCATCTTAATGTAAGCTGCGTTTGGTATATGTGGAGGAAATGGGCATTTAAATTCAATCCCATCGTAACAATGGAGCCATTTACCAGCATTTTGTGAATATTCATCACAAAAGGCCACCTCAAAGGAACCTCATCAGAAAAGCTGAAAGTGCCCGTGAGGATGGCTATATGTGGCTCGTGGATTCTGAAACAGGTAACATACCTCTTAAGTAACCTACTCTAAATGTCCAGATGTTTTCAGATTACATTCTCTCGTACATCATTTGGAACTTCTGTTACAAATGAATAAAACTAGAAGATCTAGACCTGTGATTATTCATGGAATGAGTAAAGTAGTCTACACGGAGTATTAAGAGTTTTAAGTAAGACCTGTCAGAAACATTGCCGGTTTCATCTACCACCGAGATTGACAATGGTGAGCAGAAGAAAATAAACAAGGCTTCGTATGCTTTTGGCATGCTAAGCACCAGGATTTTCCAGAACAAAACCTGAGGCTTACCACCAAAGTCTATATATACATATATAAAGCAGTATTTTCCTCAATTTTCCTTTATTGGTGCAATCTCAACTAACTGAAATATTTTCATATATTCTGTATGGGCTTCACTTGGAATTATCAGATTCTACATAGAGGCTCTGAAATAAATGGAATTCACAAGCATAAATAAAATGCTTTTTTAATGCTATCTACAACCACTTGTGTATGTTACTCTATTGTCTGATGAACAGCCCCCAAAATAGACTTTATACAAACAACTAAAGAACGGCTATAGAAGACCTGTCAGTCCTAAGAAGAGGTTCGGATACCAAGCCAAGTCTACCTTAGATGAATTAAAAACTCAAACAATCAACTTGGAAACTCTTGCTAACAACTGTATTGTCTGAAAAAATGAATATTAACAATGTGGCCAATAACCTAGATCAGGTTCTCACTGCACATCTCGCCTTAAAATGACAAAACCAACAGACTAGTCAATAAGTACCCGTGGCCTCAAATCCTCATCTGACATTTCCAACATCACATGAAAAGGTATGTAATTTCAGGAGTGGCCTAGTGAGCCATGACTGTACATATAGATGGCAGGAGCAGAAGTACTATCTGGGAAAAGAATTTTGTGTATTTCATTCATCATATATCTTACTTAGGAATATCAAATGTCATCATTGGTTATGATGGACTGTTTAAGTTAAGTCAAGTTAAGCCTGGGGTAATCAGTTAGCTTTGCTCTTCTTAAGAATTTTTTTCTTGTTTTCTTGTTTTTGGATATTCAATCTTTTCTACAGTAGCCTTTTATTATAATTCTGATATAAAATATAGCCCTGGTGAAGATCACGAGAACACGGTTAAAAAAAACCGGCAGCATTAAATAGAATGGACGTTACAGTTATAGCTTTCAACATTCTCTTCTTTTTATTTCTTAAAGATAAGGATAAGGAGGATTATAGAAAATTTGATAAGAGTTATTGAATAACAGTTATCACTCGAGCATTTTGTTTATAGACATTGGCTTCTAAAAAGACGATCCGAATTACAGTAATTTGAAATAAACTTTTACCATTCAGTACTTTGCCATTTTAACTTTAAAATTGTTCACTCATAGGCATCAACCTTGTTATCTTAATTTGTCAGTACAGCTTTAACTCCTACTTCAGCTGTTTCGTCATCTGTATATTTTTATTATTATAAAATTTCATTCAGTTTACTTTCAAGAATACTTATGTAATTCATACCATTCTTCAGTTAAAGAAGCACTTTGGATAAAATATAGAAATGGTATACAAGGATGCCTGGTTGTGAAGTTTTAATACCCTGTATTCAATATGCTACCATTTTTTTTCATTGTATGTTTATAATTTTGCTAAGACGTTTTTTAAGTAGAAGGCAATGTATTGTAATTTCCTTAAATTTATGTATGATTACAAGTTATTTCAAAGCCCAGAATATGTTATATAGAAAATTTAACCTAAGATTGCAGCTTGAAATAATATTATAGATGTATTTCTTTTTATAAGTTTGCAAGTCTTCGATGATTTGGTAGATGTTGCAGGAGAACCTTTAGCCCTGCCAATTATTTGCCAATTTTTATAACTAGTTTTTGAACCTGAGAATGCATAAGCGAAAAATATTAATGATTTAACTAGTTTACAGTTTGGTTTTCACAAAATCCTTGGTGTTTTAATGCTCTTCTAACAAATTCCTGTGTATTGCAGAAATCGCTAAATTATAGCCAAGAAGTTTGTATAACTTCCTTGAATTTAGTGCGGCATCTGAAGATGTTAATTACGAGGTGTTTGCTCTCAAACTTAGATATGCAATGATAGTTCATTACTAAATGTTATTGAGAATTGTCAGATAATAGATTTCAAAGAGCAGATGTTAATGGGGACCATACTAACTATAGGAATATAGTCTCAGGTGCTCTTTAGGGTAGTGTTCTTGGCCAATTTCTCTTATATTATATATGATGCATAAGTGTTTTGGCCTTGGAAATATGCTTGTTACTTTTGGATTGTTTCTATTTTCCTGAGTGTTGATCGTGGTTGCTGATTTTTTAATAAAGTAAATAAAGTAATAAAGTAAAGTATGGTTGTCAGAAGAACCAGGACATTGGATCCCCGTTAAGATCGTTCATAGACAATGTTTGTTTCACTACTTGCAACTAATTTAGAATTATAATTATAATTCGTGAGTGCAAACTCACTTTTGAACAACTTATCTTGGTTTTCTCTTCTTATGGTACACAAAAAAAGGGTATATTGGGGAATTATTCAAGATTTTGGGTTTTTTTTTTTTCCTGAGGAAATATCTTCACTATTTTGGACTACCATGTTTTGAATCTTATCCTGTCCAGTATTGAGCATTTAACTCCCATACAGATTTTGATATTAATTTGTGGCACTCATTGATTATTATGATATTTGTTCATAATTCAGACCATCCTTTGCCATCCACCACATAGTACTAGTTATGATATTTATTACTTCCGTCAAGGAGTTTATTTGACTATGTTCATCTATTTATTCATTTATTTGTCTGTGTCTGTGGACATGATTACGCATAAGCCAGTCGACGGATTTTGACTAAATTCACATCTCAGATAGATCTTATGTCATGGACGACGTGCTTAAATTTTGGAGATGAACCGGATCCAGATTCTAGATCTGGATCTGCATTTATCACCATTTTAAAGATAACATTAAAACAAACTGATGGAATTTTCGGAAATTTTCACCACAGATAGATCTTAGGCCATGGATGACTCCATTAACATTAGATGTTCCGGTACCGGATCCGGATTCTAGATCCGGATTTGTATTTTTCACAGTGTTAAAGATTACGTTAAAACAAATTAACATATTGGATCTTCACTAAATTTCAACAATGGATACATATTTTGCATCGGCAGGTCTGAAATCTCTGAGTGCTCTTGTTCTAAAAGCATTGTTTTCTTCTTATGTTCAGTCTAGCAGTATTCTATAAGTTTTCTTTCTGCTGCTACCGAATTGCAGAATGGTCTTCTTAACTTGTTTGTGAATTGGATGAACTTAATTTGTTAATTTTGTGATGTTTGCCGTGAAATTTTGCTCTTGTTGAAAAGGTAAAAGTAAGTCTCATTTCATAGTTTGTCTGTTATTTATTTATTAGATTTATTCATCTATATTAGTAGTATTTTCCATTCACCATCTAGAGTTGTAACTTGCCCTTTAGTAATAATAATGATAATAATAATGATAATGATATATATATGTATGTATATATATATATATATATATATATATATATATATATATATATATATATATATACATATTTTAGTGTATACGACCCGTAAAAAGTCCTTGCTAAATATTTAGATATGTAGTTATGCACACACACGCACACGTCTGCACCTCTCAGCGGAGTATGACTACTCCCCCTCCCCCTACCAGAGGGACGGTGATATAGCTGATCGTGACTCTCTCTCTCTCTCTCTCTCTCTCTCTCTCTCTCTCTCTCTCTCTCTCTCTCTCTCTATATATATATATATATGTATATATATATATATATATATATATATATATATATATATATATATATATATATATATATGTATGTATATATATATATATATATATATATATATATATATATATACTGTATATATGTATATATACATATATATATATATATATATATATATATATATATATATATATATATATATACATACAAACATATAGCTGGACACTTGTTCTTTATTCTTTATTGTGGAGGAAAGATATTAATGGGTGTGTTCTTGTGCGTTGTGATAGCTCTTTTGGGTTGCGAAGATTGTGTAGTAAATTTTCTTATACATTCTAATGATGATTTTTTTCTCTATGACTCAGATTGAATAATAGATATCCAATGTGTATTTCTATATTGAAAAGTAATACTTATGCTCTCTCTCTCTCTCTCTTTCTCTCTCTCTCTCTCTCTCTCTCTCTCTCTCTCTCTCTCTCTCTCTCTCTCTCTCTCACATTAGCATTTTACCTGGAAATGTAGAGCTTGAAACCGCTGACTTCGACGATTCAGTGCTGTGTTGCTGATTCTAATGGTTACATGTAACCTCTTTATGGTACGACAGATGGTTATAAAGATGAGTAATCGTCATCATCCGGCTATTCTAAGTGGTAGACTACTATGTCTCCAGATATAGTTATTTGTCATAAATAGCAGTTTTTTTTTTTATATTACTGAATAATAAATGGTAATTTTAACCTCTCAATCTGTCATGTTCGTGAGGCTTTCTTATACTTTCCTTTATATTTTATTCTTATGTGTACTTTTTGTGCAAATGGTTTCGGCAATTAACTATGAAAGTGTCATTTTCGTCGCCTTTGTTGTTAAAAGGTTTCTTATACGAGTCGTTTATTAGATTGTTCTTTGAGAATTTGTTACCGACAAGGAGAATAGGTACGACTATATGAACTGATATCCGTTGAAATGAGTTATTTTCAGCAACAATCCACAAAGAGAAACCCCTTACAGCGTGTTATTTTTAGTTGTAGTAGTAATATTATCTAAATGCACATAACATATGGACACGTGTGGTGGCCGATGTGGTCATGTTCTTGACAGGTGAATGCCAGACTGGGGTTAGAGTCCCGCTCAAACTTGTTAGTTTCTATGGTCGCTGCAACTTCTCTATCCTTGTAAGCTAAGGATGGGGCTTTTAGGGGAGCGTATAAGCCTATCTGCTGAGTGATCAGCAGCCATTGCCTGACCCTCCTTGATCCTGGCTTGGGTGAAGAGGGTGCTTGCGCGCTGATCATATGTATATATGGTCAGTCTCTAGGGCATTGCCTTGCTTGATAGGGCAATGTCACTGTCCCTTGCCTCTGCCATTCATGAGCGGCCTTTAAACCTCTCTGAACACCGATCTGTGTTTAGAATACGCTCATGCAAACAAAGAGTTGTGAAATACTGAGAGCAACGTAATTCAGACAGGTCACATCTGAAACTTTTATGCCTTCTTCCCCTTCTGAAATATAATGGTGGATCAGTTTCAGAGTGATATCGCGCTCTTAAGATTTTGTTCGATAGAAAAAGGAAATCGGAAATCTGATCTTGACCATAAAAGAGGAAAGAAAATCTGTCTCGTTTTGCAGAATGTGACCAACATTTTACGGAATAACATAGAAGTATATGAACTACCATAATTTAGAGAGGCTTGTTAGATTACAAATTGCACAGACATATTTATGCATATTAATTTTTTCATTTTGAGTACGGACAGCAGGTCTATCTATCTATCTATCTATCTGTCTATCTATCTATCTATATATATATATATATATATGTGTGTGTGTGTGTACACACAAACACACACACACACACACACACACATATATATATATATATATATATATATATATATATACATACATATAACAAGGCACTTCCCCCAATTTTGGGGGGTATCCGACATCAAATAAATGAAACAAAAAATGGGACCTCTCCTCTCTACGTTCCTCCCAGCCTGACAAGGGACTCAACCGAGTACATATATATATATATATATATATATATATATATATATATATATATATATATATATATATATATATATATATATATATATATATATATATATGTGTGTGTGTGTGTGTGTGTGTGTATGTGTGTGTGTGTGTGTTATCGTATGTGTATTTATATATTTTCAAATAAGCTACACATACTTTTGATATCAAATACACTCTGCCCTTGGATCATAGACCTCTAGTGAAATTCCTTTTTTATGATAAATACTTATACCCAGCCAAGGATATGAACCTTGCCTCCTAGTAAAGATAAAGGTTGACAGTAAAAAACTAAACCATTCTGCTTTATAGAGAGATTAGATTTGATTCCGACTCTAAGGTATTACATAGAATCGAAATGAATGCATCTTCATCATTACAGCAGACCTATAAGAAAATTCCTATTTTAAGATAGAACTTCTGCACAACCAAGGATTTGAACCTTGGCAATACTATGAATAAAGATAAACAGTAAAGCTTTAAAGAGAAATGTGAGTTCATTCCAACTGTATTTTACTTAATCCTGGCGAATCCAAGATTTATAATCAGAATCGAAGTTAACCCATATTTACCATTACAGTTGATTGACAGTTTTATTTTAATTTATCACTATTATTTGTAATTTTATTTTTTTTTTCAAATAAGCTGCAAATAACTTTTTAATAAGGAATTCTCCCTATTTCCCGTCACCAAAATTTAAAGTATAGAATTGCAATACCAGCCATTTTAGATAATAGAATCCTTAAAACACTATAAGGAAAATCTAATCTTTAATTAATGATTTTTCAAATCAATGCTTTTCAGTAAAATGTAATGTATTTAGGAGGTTCTGATCCAGAATCTATTAATGTAAAGGAATAGAGAGTTTTATCATTGGGAACATATATGCTAATATGAATATTTTAATAAAAACTGCCATGTTAAAAAATACATTTCTAGACATTCAAACAAAGCAAAGATCAATAATATAGATATATCAACATAATAACACTGTCATTCAGAAAAGAATTTATCTCCATTATTCATTTCTGAAAGCCATTGAACATTTAATGCAGTTTTTTCTTTTTCTTTTTTGTTTTGTTTGCGAAAAGACGAATACGAATACAAAGAAAATGCACATATATTGATCAAAGAGGAAAGTCCCACAAAAGCATTGAAACAGCGTAAGTACAGCATAAAGGTCAATGAATTAAAGTGGTTTATTCAAACACCAAGAAAATTTATCATTGTAGCATAAATTAGGAGAAATCTAGAATTATATTTAAATTCACAAAGATTTATCAGTCCATTTCCTTTACAGGGAGGGGCTTCCTCTAAAAAAAAGTCAATGACCACTGTCTCATTCCTTCTGTAACTACTGAATTTTGAAAGAAATGACCGTTGAGTGTTACCCCTCACAACAGATTGGCATCATAAAGCTCCTCAGCAGGATCATCAGCAAATGTGTAGCACGCAACCTTGCACTCCATGTATATCTCTTTTCGTACAATATGCAGCAAAACTGGTGATACTTTTTTATTTTTGCTTCAGACAAGCGTTGTTCTTAAGTTGCCACTTAGTATTGAATCTTATATTTCACTTTGTACACATGTGTATGTATAAGACAACGTTGGTAACTTGTTATTGGTAATTTTATCATTGAATAATGTTAGATCGTTGAAGGAAAAAAAAAAAAAAACATTTCATGCTAAAATGATACTTCAGAAAAGAAAAAAAAGTTTCTGTAGCACGAATCCCTTTGCCAACGTGACTCCGCGAGAGTCAGTGAGACTAGTCTGACTATTGTTAGTCTGTCTGGATAGAAGGATTCAAATTGGGATAGAGGGCGTCTAGATGGAGAACAGTTTAAGCAGAACGCTGTAGTATAGCGATGACCATTTTTGCATTTGGTATATGATTTCAAATCTATTACTTATTTTTTTACTTATGTCGTTTTGTCTATAAAACAAACGTGATTTCAAAACTTACAATAAAATATTACAAGCCATAGTTTAGACTATAGTCAACGTTACTGAGATAATTATAGTTTCCAATGTTTTTTTTTCAGTTTGAGGAAAAATAAATAAATTGAATAAATAATTAATAAATTAATTTTACCTTTCTATTATTTTACTTTTACTTTACGAACGGAAGACTATAATCAGACATATTCGGCCAGATTCTATAGAAAGACCATAATAACGTATCTTATATGAGTCTAGGCCTATGCTATTGACTTTATAACTCTTCGTCTTCTGCGGATGGCTTTTCAATTTTTCTCCATTGTATCGTTTAGCCATCTATAAACAGTCGTTTCGTTGATGTTAAGACGATTGGTTATATCTATTTCTTTTAAAGAGAATCTGGTGAAATAAGCTTAACTAGACTTACAGATATTCGGTAGCTGTTGGATAGCTATAGTCATATTTGTCAGATGACTTGCTTATGAGAGTGCCACTTTGAGACTGCCAGTTGATGTCTGGTTAGTCAGACCCCGCCCACAACTACATCTCCGATAGGTTCTTTTACGTTAAATACATAACTAGGGTGGCTATAAAGTCCGAGTCATTAAGTATATATTATTTTTTTTTTCATCATAAAGATTATTGGGTTAATTTTTCCATAATGATGTAGTTAATATTTTGATTAGAAAACATAGCATAAATTCTTAAAAATTATGCTTAATGAACTGGATCTTTTATTGAGGGAAGTTTCAAAATGCCTCGTCCCGGGAATCTGGTCTCATTAGAAATGTGAAGAATGTGAGAGTTGCCAGTAAGAGACTTTCGAACGAAAATCACTGAATTCAGGTATCACCAGTTTTGCTGTATGCTGTACAAACCTTCCCGGTCCTTCCTTACCTCCTATCTACCAACTATTCATTGTTTAAACCAGTTTCAGAAGTTATTCTCTTTCCCCCATTCAGCACAGTATCATTTGAATATAGCAGCCATTTCCAAAGTGATCACAGATTACTTTCTTTTCTAACAAAACTTTACGCCTGCTTCTGTTATGCTTTTTCTTACTTTTCACACCACTTTGTCCATAAAGAGATGGAACAGTCACCCACGTCTCAGACCCACTTCGTATACCATACCAGTCATTCTCCTACAGAATACAAACTTTTATTCACAATAACCACCTTATTTTTTGTACTATACCTTCCCAAAACTGTCCAAACCACACTTTCATAACAAACACTTGTGAACTATACATCATCTTCCTTTCCTAAATCTAAATTGCTTTTTCTCCTTTCATCTCGTACTTTCTACCAAGACTTACCTACCATACATCTTCCCTGGTGTACTATTTAGTTTCATGTCCCAATATTTTTTTTTCATAGTTTCCTTTGTTACCTGTGTTTTCCTCACCCATTCGTTACCTTTATCTAAGCAAATCAAAAGTTCTTATTTATCTTTTCTGCTCTGTTTTAATTTTTCTTCTGTTTAATAGGCGTTGATTAGAATTAATGAATGATTTCCCCCATCGAGGGTTAAAATTAAAGATTATCGAGCCACACTTTCCATTTTTATTATTAGGATAAAAGTAATCGTATTGCTTGTTTGTGTCTTATTTTCCATCACTTCCAGCTTACCGAGATCTTCTCGAAGTTCTGTTTTCGCAAATGTGACCATAAATTTAGAGATAATCCTTGCTCTTCTTTTAGGCTTTCTCTGTCTCATTTGTTTGTTTCGTTTTAGATTTGATACCTGGACCTTAACCAAGTTTATTTGATAGTATTAAGATTATTGATTCCTTGTTACTCGTCTGTTTTCGTTGCTATTATCTTGTTGATATACAATAAAAGTTGCAATTGTCGTTCTCGATCGCATTACATATCATTAGAGTAACAATGATGAACGTAAAACGAGAATGGTTTGTTAAGAAATAAAATCCTTTTTTATAATTTAATACAGTTTATTTTAGAAATGAAAGATATCGTTACCTCCATGAAATTTGGCTGAAATTTCATTCGGTGAATTATTGATCTCAAGAGGAATACGAGAGTTGGTCGTTTCGGCATTTTTTATGGAATGTTTTGCAAACCTGGTAGATTCAACTTTTATTTTGATTTTACTTCCAAGTCCAGCACTAATGGGCTTTGTATATATAGGAGCAAGTTTCAGTGTTCTTCTCATATTGACAACGTTTCTCAGTGGAAGTGTACTTGATTTTAGCTGCCATTGAGAAAATAATGTGTATGGGTGAATAAAACGTAACTGTTCTCAGTGAAACTGTGTTTTTTAAAGACTCGCTGTTTCAAGAAATCCCTTGTTTTTCATTTATTTTTGCACATAATTAGATGTAAAATATGCAGATACACTTTTGCTAGGTTGATGAATGTGCAAAAGATTACTTACAAGGAGATATCAACAGGGTTGAATGACTTATTGACTGGCGTCTGTACTTCCTTTCTGGTATAAGAACGGTGGAATACTATGTGTGAATCAGATGAGGAAATTCCTAGGGAAGTATATCTTTCTGGTTATGCAACATACTCAAAAGATAAAAAGACATACCTCTGCTGTTTACGGGCATGGCATCAATTCTCCTCTCAAGTTATTTTTAAGATTTAGGATACATATTAGCCATTTTGTAATGATTACTTGGCTCCTGTGTTTGTAGTGAATTTGAGAATTGAAAGACATATTCCTTGGGGTCGCTGGAAGGAAACATTTCTCCAAGGTTCAAGACGTATAAGTAAACCTTTCTTTAAGATTCAAGACGTAGAAGTAAATCTTTCTTTAAGGTTCAAGGTGGAGAAGTAAACCTTTCTTTAAGGTTCAAGAAGTAGAAGTTAATCTTTCTTTAAGATTCAAGACGTAGATGTGAATTTTTTTTTAAGGTTCAAGACGTAGCAGTTAACCTTCCTATAAGGATCAAGACGTAGAAGTAAACCTTTTTTTAAGGTTCAAGGTGGAGAAGTAAACCTTTCTTTTAGGTTCAAGACGTAGAAGTAAATCTTTCTTCAAGGTTCAAGACGTAGAAGTAAACCTTTCTTTAAGGTTCAAGACGTAGAAGTAAATCTTTCTATATGGTTTAAGATGCCGCAGTAAACCTTTCTTTAAGGTTCAAGTCGTAGAAGCAAACCTTTCTTTAAGGTTCAAGACGTAGAAGTAAACTTTTCTTCAAGGTTCAAGACGTAGAAGTAAACCTTTCTTTAATGTTAAAGGCATAGAAGTAAACCTTTTTATAAGGTTCAAGACATAGAAGTAAACCTTTCATTAAGGTTCAAGACGTGGAACCAAACCTTTCTTTAAGGTTCAAGACATAGAAGTAAACATATTTTTAAGGTTCAAGACATAGAAGTAAACCTTTCGTTAAGGTTCAAGACGTAGAACCAAACCTTTCTTTAAGGTTCAAGACGTAGAAGTAAACCTTTCTTCAGGATTCAAGACATAGAAGTAAACCTTTCTGCAAGGTTCAAGACGTAGCAGTAAACCTTTTTTTAAGGTTCAAGACATAGAAGTAAACCTTTCGTTAAGGTTCGAGACGTAGAACCAAACCATTCTTTAAGGTTCAATACGTAGAAGTAAACCCTTCTTCAAGATTCAAGACATAGAAGTAAACCTTTCTTCAAGGTTCAAGACGTAGAAGCAAACATTTCTTTAAGGTTCAAGACGTAGAAGTAAACCTTTCTAAGGTTCAAGACATAGAAGTAAGCATTTTTTTAAGGATCAAGACGTAAAAGAAAGTATTTCTTTAAGGTTCAAGACATAGAAGTAAGCCTTTCTTTAAGGTTCAAGACGGAGAAGTAAATTTACTTTAAGGTTCAAGATGCAGAAGTAAGCTTGTCTTTTAGGTTCAAGACTTAGAAGTAGACCTTTTTTAAGGTTCAAGGCGTGGAAGTAAAGTTTGCTTTAAGGTTCTAGACATAGAAGTAAGCCTTTCTTTAAGGTTCAAGACAGAAATAAACTTTTTTTTTTAAGGTTCAAGACGTAGAAGTAAATCTTTCTTTAAGGTTCAAGACGTAGAAGTAAACCTATCTTTAAGGTTCAAGACGTAGAAGTAAAATTGTCTTTAAGGTTCAAGGCGTAGAAATAAATCTTTATATGAGGTTCAAGACGTAGAAACTTTTTTTAAGGTTAAAGAAATAGAAATAAACCTTGCTTTATGGTTCAAGACATAGAAGTAAGCCTTTCTTAAAGGTTCAAGACGTTGAAGTAAACTTTTCTTAAAAGTTCGAGACGCTAAGTAAACATGGCTTTAAGGTTCAAGACGTAGAAGTAAGCCTTTCTTTAAGGTTCAAGGCGTAGAAGTAAAGCTTACTTCGAGGTTCAAGACAAAACTATACCTGTCTTTCAGGTTCAAGATGCGGAAGTAAGCCTTTCTTCAAGGTTCAAGACGTAGAAGTAAGTCTTTCTTTAAGGTTCAAGACGTAGAAGTAAACCTTTCTTTTAAGGTTCAAGACGGTGAAGTAAACATTGTTTCAAGGTTCAAGACGTAGAAGTAAGCCTTTCTTTAAGGTTCAAGACGTAGAAGTAAGCCTTTCTTTAAGGTTCAAGACGTAGAAGTAAAGCTTACTTCGAGGTTCAAGACAAAACTATACTTGTCTTTCAGGTTCAAGATGCTGAAGTAAGCCTTTATTCAAGGTTCAAGACGTAGAAGTAAGTCTTTCTTTAAGGTTCAAGACGTAGAAGTAAACCTTTTTTTTAAGGTTAGAGACGGTGAAGTAAACATTGTTTTAAGGTTAAAGACGTAGAAGTAGGTCTTTCTTTAAGGTTCAAGACATAGAAGTAAGCCTTTCTTTAAGGTTCAAGACGTAGAAGTATAGCTTTCTTTGTGGTTCAAGACGTAGAACTATACCTGTCTTTCAGGGTCAAGATGCTGAAGTAAACATTGCTTTAAGGTTCAAGACGTAGAAGTAAGCCTTTCTTCAAGGTTCAAGACGTAGAAGTAAGTCTTTCTTTAAGGTTCAAGACGTAGAAGTAAGTCTTCCTTTAAGGTTCAAGACGTAGAAGTAAACCTTTCTTTTATGGTTCAAGACGCTGAAGTAAACATTGTTTTAAGGTTCAAGACGTAGAAGTAAGCTTTTCTTTAAGGTTCAAGACATAGAAGTATAGCTTTCTTTGTAGTTCAAGACGTAGAACTATACCTGTCTTTCAGGGTCAAGATGCTGAAGTAAACATTGCTTTAAAGTTCAAGACGTAGAAGTAAGCCTTTCTTCAA
>NC_090725.1:247874238-247896738 GCF_036898095.1 Palaemon carinicauda | reverse complement strand
ACATGCCTACTTGATTTTATTTTTCCACTAATTAAAGAAATGTTTCAGTAATCTTACATTGTTATCAAGGTTTAAGTAGACTGTAGGTGAAGTTAGGTTATGTTAGACCTCAAATGGTTACTTAGGATACTGGTATTTATGCTTGTTTATGGGGAATATACAGAATTAGATTCTCAGTGTGTTACCTTTTAAGTCTAAATATTAATTAGTAGTTTTAGTCTCCAGAGTTCAATTTTGAATGAGTTCCTTTTCATTTGATGGGTGAGTTGCACTAAAGTTAAGACTTTTTTTTTTTAGGAAATGGATTAACGTCTTTTCTAATGAAAAATAATTAACTGCTATTTATTATTTGTTGCTGTAAAGTGTCGGTTATGATTATTTTAATTACTATTCAAAAGCGAACCTCAAGGACAATAGGTTGATGTGAACGGGATTGTATTTTTTTTCTTCTTATGAATAATTCAATACCAGTGCAAAATACCTACTTTAATTTGCCTAAAACTGTTTCATGTAAGTGTGATTGTTCCTTCACTATTTTATTATGCAATTATCCGGACATTTGACACTCAGTGCTTTTAGTGCCAAGGCAATTTAATATTTTCGATTAAATTATATCCGGTGTGCGAGCACATTTTCTTAAGCAGAATAGGATTTTATTTACGTTTTTATATGCAATTGTCTGTTGTGTCTAGTTCAAACGCCCACTAGTATCATATCACCGCTGGACTTTAGGAAATGATAAACTGATTATTGTTTAAAAGTTTTATAGCTCTTTTGATATTACTTTTTATATTGAGTCTCAATACTGACCTGGCTAAGTTTCGAATATTCTGGAATCCTAAGGTTAAGTTTTTGCTTTAGGTTACTATTCTAAATGTCTTTGATCTTCTGTGAAATCCTATAAAGATTTTAACTCTCATGATGCCTTTGATAGTAGTCTCAATTTTCTAACCTTGGCTACCCGAGCATCGTTTGTTTCAAATTTAATAAAGATTTTTCTTTTGTCGGTTTAAAGATTTCTTATGCAAATACATGAAATATAAGCAAAAACTAATGAATATCAAATATACTTCATACTTTACTTAATGGATAAAAGAAATAACATTTTGATCAGGGTTGCAAATTTAGGTAGAAAAATAATGGCAAACTACCATTTAAGCTCAATGACTGAATAACCTCCCCAATCTATCAATCAGTCAGTCATTACGCCTAAGTTTTGTATAGGGAACACTGAGAAATATCCAAATTTTATACAACTTCTCTTTAATTATATAAATTTATATATTTTTTAATGTTTACGGATGGTACTAAATCAGAGGGTGGCTTTTAAGTAATCAGAAACCATAAAAAAGCCTTTTCAGTGCAGCAACTTGAAACATTTGTTCCTTTGATGCCAGGACTTTACTGTATTTAAGCCATCAATCCACAGATATATTTCTGTAGCAAAAGTTCTTAGAATTTTTGGTAGGGACAAAGGGTTATGTTTAAATCTAATTTGTAGTTTATAATATATTTCAATAGCACTTATTAAACTAGATTCTTTTTCTCGTAAAATATTGCAATTTAGAACCTTAAAATTTACAGTTTTACAGAAGTTAGAATCTTAAAGCTTACCTCTTTTAATCTTTTTCATTCTTTAACTCATGAGTGATCTTTTTGATTATGGAGCATATTATCTTGTACATTTGTTCGGAACTCTTCCACGGGTGGTCGGTTGCAGATTTGACTTGCCATGTGCAAAACACGAGCTTTGATGCTAAGCAGCCCGTAAAAGTCTTCCTAATTCACATAATTAATTTTTTGGTGAGACTGATGAAGTTCCACGTTTCTTCACATCCACTTTTATGTAATTACATTCTACTCCAATTGATTAAAAAACATTTTCCAGTAATATAAAATTTAGAAGGAAAAGACCTCTTCAAAATCTCGCTGAATTCGAACACCACAACTGTCTTTAAGTAGGTTTTCGCATTTTCTCTTTTGAGTACGTGTCTTGTAATCGAAGGTAGATCACGGAAGAATCCAGTTATTTGCTCTTTTTTTTTCTTTTATTTTGTCTCATTCCCTAAATGAGACCATTGTCCCTCAAGATGGAAGATGTCATTAGTTGAATTCCTCTACCCTCCACTCTCTCTCTCTCCCTCCCCACACACACACTCACGCACATTATATATATATATATATATATATATATATATATATATATATATATGTATATATATGTGTGTATACATATACATATGTATGTATGTATGTATGTATATATATATATATATATATATATATATATATATATATATATATATACATGTGATCCGGACAGAATCCCGACAGCCATAATCCCGACACCCAATATCACGACACCCACAATCCCGACAGACCAAAATCTTGACAATAACAAAATCCCGACACCCAAAATCCCGACCAAAAAAATTAATATAAAAGTAAAATTAACAAGTGTACTATCCCTCTTTTCTTTTGCTTTCTTCATTCTTGCTATCTGCTCTCCATGACTTAGTCTTCACTTTAAAGCGCTTAAAATATATTTTATATATTTGTGGTAACAAAAATAACTTTTCTTTATATACAATGAAATATTCGCAAGGATGTAAATTTCAAAAGTTAAAACTTTATTGAAAGTATACCCTGCTCAAGTACAAATATAAGTACATAATAAAAAGATAATTTCACAGCATAATGAAATATTCCACATGGATAAAAAATCGAAAAAGGTAAAAACTTTATTTAAGGGATAAATTATGGGCTATTCCTCGAAGATAATCTAAAACATTTTGATGATCTCGTTGTTCCATCACCTTAGTGATCCGTTCTTCACGAATAAGTTTTCTTCTTTTTTGTTTAGGTTCTGGTTCCCCGCGAAGAATGCATTCAATTTGGTTGTTGACTTGTTGTTCTTCCCTTTGTAACTCTTCAATTATATTGTAAAGACCTATATGAGCTCCTCCAATGATATTCTCCCATCTCCTGTGCCAAGCCTCAACTGCATTTTGCGTACGTGGAAATCCTGATTGCATGGAGTCATGTACTGACCACATAATAGGAGGAAATGTTGGTGGCGCACGAACAACAGCGCCGTTACGGAAATGCCTTCTTACGCGTCCTAGTACTTAGTTATTTTCAAACCAAATAATAACATCGCTTGCTTCTTCTGGTAAACATGATTTTAAGACTTGGAAGGCGTCCGGAATTTCATCAGATGGAAGAAATGCCAAGGCAAATAAATGTCTTATTAATAAACTAAAATTTTCATCTGTGCCGTAACGAATTGACTGAATTCTTCTCCAGATGCACTGTCCTAAATGAAAAAAGCAGAGTTTGTTGTTGACGTTAGGAAATTCACTTTTAGAAGCTTTAATTGCCGCTAGTTCCAAATCAGATATTATGCATTGTGGGTCAAGATAAATTTCATTTTCGTCTGCAATGTCGGTCAAATCCTCAAACAAGCGTTTATACAAGACCTCACTCTTCCCAGTCATAAAAGCATACACAAGTGGAAAAACTGTACAATTCCCATGTACCACAGGTGCATGAATTGTGTACATTTGATAAAATATTATAGGTACAGTTTTAAAAGTACCGTCCATAATCCAAAATGGGGCTTCTTATAATCTCTTCATATTTGCACCTGTAGTGAATATTAAAATTCGGTCCTCCTCTACCGTAGAATCTCTATATAAAAATAAACCACCATTTAACGTACGTTTGAGTTCAGGAGGAATGTCAATATCCACTAATGACGCAGGTTCAGATGGACGATCACAACGCCTGATCCGCTTTATTGTCTTTCTTAGAGCATTTTTCGAAGGCAGACATGGCATAATACTTGGATTTGTAGCGGTGGTGCTTGACTGAATAATTTGGATTGGCTTATCTCTTGTGGATTTTGCTTGTATTTTTATTTCATTTCTTATTTTTGCTACACTAGCAGCACTTGCACAAGGAGCATGATTGTGCTCTCCAAACTTTGTTAGTAAATGTTCTTCGTTTACAAGTTTGGTAACTGCTCTTCCTTTGCAGACATTAGATTTTCGAAATTCACAGCACCAGTAGTATGATTCTTTCCGGTTTTTATCTTTAACCATCAGATATCCAGGTACGTTAATTTTATCTTTTCCTTTTTGAGAAGGAATCTTTTCGCAAATTTCTTCCATTTCTATAGGTGGTTTAGCACTTAGATATAGTTCAAATATGAAAGGTTAACAGCCAACCGAAACATATATATATACATATATATATATATACATATATATATATATATATATATATATATATATATATATATATATATATATATGTATATATATACTGTATGTTGTTGGTGCATATTGTGTGTTCCGGCATGTATAGTTGAAATATATAGATATATACGAGTGATTAGTGGTTATGCATGTCTAGGTATATTATTTATATATTATTTGTACTTACGTTTATAATTTGATTTCAAATTGTCATTAGATTTTGGGTTTTTTGTACCATAATAAGTTTTGCATAAATTCTGAGAAAGGAAGTGGGGGAGTAATAGTTGATGTTTGTTTGTCCGCGATGACACCTCTTTATTTAGTAAAATTTATTTATTTGGTAAAGCTTTTCTATAAGCATCTCAAACTTTGCAACTCTGAGATAAAAAAGACTTAAAAGATGTTTAACACATTATGGTTTTTATTTATTATATTAATAAATCTCCCGAAAATATGCGCAATTTTTCAGTCTTTTATAAATTTAGATTCGATTATATCCGAAAAGAATACGTATGATGTAATTATAATTGCAAAGGAATTTTATGAATATGCTTTAGTCTTTGAGTATAATTTTTTCCTGAATAATTCCCATGAAACCCCGATGTATAAATGAATCTCAAACATTCCTATGGAGAAGTTTTCATCATTTTCTGTTGAATGAATTGAATTTAACAACCAGTTTGTTTACGCAAATTTCAGTTAATTCAGGGAATTCGGAAAATGACAATTGTTTATTCTACGTTAGCACTAAAGGCTCGCTCAAACTCATTAGTTTCTTTTGTCGCTACAACATCACTATCCTTGTGAGCTTAGGATGGGGGGTTTGGGGAAGCCTATAGGCCTATCTGCAGAGTCATCAGCAGCCATTCCCTTGCCCTCCTTAGTCCTAGCTTGGGTGGAGAGGGGGCTTGGGCTCTGATCATATGTATATATGGTCAGTCTCTAGGGCATTGTCCTACTCAATAATGCGATGTCACTGTCCCTTGCCCATGCTATTCATGAGCGGCCTTTAAACCTTTAAAACTTTAAATGTGCATATCTTGTCACAGTCTCATTTAATAAATCTGCAGCAACTTCCGGGAACAATAACAAAGGAAAATGAATGAAAGCAAAGATAGACAATAATAAAAGACTTCAATTATATATATATATATATATATATATATATATATATATATATATATATATATATATATATATAAAGAATCATTTGAATTCCTGGGAACAAATGACCTAACCGAAAAAAAAAAACGCTGTTAATGACCTATTGTTGTATTAAAGTTTATAACGTCAGTTAATAAATTAGATTAATCGTCCTCTTTAGTGGAAACTGTTGTAAAGGCGGAAATATAGATACTGCCTATAATTCTTAGGACGTTAAGTTCCCTGGAACTTGTGCAAATTGCAGCGCTTTCCACCTTCACGTCTAGTAGTATGCTCATAATCAGTTGGGGAGTGATTAACGACGAACCTGGAACCCTTTATATCTTTGCAACTCTGATGGACCTCCTCAGTGTTTGACGAAAACATGAACACTATTTTATAGTAATCTGGTGTTTAAAAGTGTCCATTTAAAATAGACTTTTTGTTGTTATTATTATTATTATTATTATTATTATTATTATTATTATTATTATTATTATTATTATTATTAATCATACTTATATGAGTACAATAAACATCATGATTGTCAGAGTTAAAATATTACAGATGAAAAGTAAAATTAAAGTCTTGTTTCCATTCCATTTCCATTAAAAAAACTACTAAAAACGGGCTTAATCTTAATTTATATCTTAATATAATGCATTTATCAAAACATAAAGAGGCCAAAATTAACCCATTGAAACTTTGTCTTTAAACCCAAACAAATCACCATGAGAATTTTTATCTGCTGTCAAAATTTTGGTGCATATATTACCTACTCTATTTTAAGGGTTGTTTTGCTGCTCCTATTACACAGGGAACCGTGCGCACAACAGGACCTACAATATCTGTTTATCGTATACATGCTTAGGTATTTTGAGTATCACACAACATATTCCGCGTTAATTGTCAAATCTACATTAATGATGCACTAAGAAAACAAGAAAGTCTTCAGTTTCTTCAGTCTTTTGGATGTCCAGTGGGAGCTTGTAGTCAATTTCTTTTAGCGATGCAGATTTGCACCGACTCGCAGCGGTGCCCTTTTAGCTCGGAAAAGTTTCCTGATCGCTGATTGGTTAGAATTATCTCGTCCAACCAATCAGCGATCAGGAAACTTTTCCGAGCTAAAATGGGACCGCTGCGAGTCGGTGCAAATCTGCATCGCTAAAAGAAATTGACTACCATTTAGGAAACAATATAAATTATTCATGTTTGTTGCTACTTCCTGTTTTTTTTTTTTTTATTTTAAGTATCGTGTTTTTTTTGTTTTTTTTTCCTCCTTAGTAGATAATTATATTGACACTTTTAGGTTATGCATTTTACCCATGCACTTTCAGTTTTTACCGATTCCAGTTTTTTCCCTCTTTTTCTCTAAAGTATCCCCATTGAATCAAGGAGATCTGTTCTTAACAGTTATAGTCTTTCTATTAATGGACACTTGTTGTTATATTGAATTCCACTCACCCTATTGTACACAGCTATAAGGCAATCGACACAGAGCCTAATAACGATGGCTGCCATGACTGTAGGGAATATTGATAAAATCAGTTATTAAAGGAATCGTCAATATAAGGAAAGCAGAAATTGATTCAGTTGAGGTAACATAATTATTCTTTTTATCATAATCAGCCGTACCTTGAAATAAACAAGGGTCAAAAATTAGTTTTATATACGTAGGAAGTTTAGCTTCTCAAAGAAAATTTTATATCATTGAACTTGAAAAAGTGTGTTTTAACAGTAATGAAATGAGTGTTCACTTACTATTTATATGATCAAGCATCTTCAAAAAGCCACCCCTTAGAAACAAATAAGTATGAAGGATAGATAGAGCTTCTACCAAGTTTTCCTTTTATACTTCATGCAATTTTTGTTCTATTCAGTTAGATCAGACTCCAATGTTTATTCAAACCTTTTCTATGGAGTCATACTGAAGTTGGGAAATTGATCTGTATATTAAATATCATCTGTAGTCACAGCCATCAACTGAATATCTTCATGAAAGAAGGCAAGAATATCCTTATGGATTGTAGCTTGTAATACTATTTCAAATGAAACTGGTAGTGGCAGATTTTAAGCTGAAAACCATAAGGAAAAAAGCCCCAACCAGGAATAAGACGTCAAAACTTGGAAGCTAAAGGGAGAGATTACAAGAGTTATGAAGAAAAGTGGAAAGAGCCTGAGAAGAGAGATGTGTAAATGGAATGTCAGAATTGCCTAAAGTGATATAAATTATGATGTTAAGAAAGATATTGTGGTAAGGGCAGCAGAAGAGGTGTGTGGGAGGAAAAGTGGTAAGCAGCTACAGGAAAAATAAATATGTAGGTGAAAACAAGAGGTTCAAACAGCTGCTGTGAAGGAAAAGGGTATGGACAGAAAAGGGGGGGAAGAAGATAACTACCAAACAAGAGATGAATTTAGACGGACAAAGAGGGAACCAAATAGGCTGGTAGCAATTATTTTTATTATTACTTGCTAAGTTACAGCCCTATTTAGAAAAGCAGGATGCAATAAGCCAAGTTAGGAAAGGAAATAAGGAAACAAATAGAATAGTGTTCTTGAATATACTCTCAAACTAGAGAACTATCCCAAGACAGTGGAAGAAGCTATGGCGCAACCCAAGACTATTTTGCAATGGTTTGATTTTGGAGTGTCTCTCTCCTAGAAGTGCTGCTTACCATTTCTAAAGTCTCTCCTACTCTTTCCAAAAGGAAAGAAGCCAATGAACAATTACAGTGCAGTAGTTAACCCCTTGAGTAAAGAATAATTTTTTGGTGACCTCGGTGTTGTCAGGGGTATGAGGAAAGGGAAGTGTGTAAAGAAGAGGCAAACTGTTTGACATATTTATAGACAAAAGGAAAATGAGCCGTAACCAGAGAGAGATGCAATGTAGTACTGTTTGGCCAGTTAAAGGGCCTAATAACACTCTCGCGGTAGTATCTCAACGGCTGGCTGATGTCTTATCCAACCTACTACCTGAAAAGCCAGGGGAGAAGCCAGGAGATAGTGATATGAGAGGGAGAAAAGATAAAGAAAATACTGGAAGGATGTAGGGGAGGTAGGAAGTATTGAAGATGAAAATAGAAATATATTAATTGACGAAGAGGAAGTTAAGGGAAGATAGAAATTATATTTTTGTAGCTATTGGATACTGAGAATGACTGTAAAGAACTGGATACTGTTCCTATAGTAGACGAACCAATAGCAAACATCAGAGAGAGTGAAGTCGAGAATACTATAAAGATAGGATAAGTAAATAAAGCTTCGGAAAAGTCAAAGGTGATTATAGAAATGATCAAGGCATTGGGAAATCTAGGAAAAGTGGGTACACACACTATTGGAATAAATCTGGGATGTTGAGGAAATGCCAAGGAGCTGGGAAGATAGTTGGATCATTAATTTGTATAAACAAAAAGGAAAAGTGTTAAACTGAGGGAACTACAGAGGAATAAAGCCTTTTGAGCCTCTATTGAGGATACTAGAAAGAATAGTAGAAGAAAAATTGAGGAGGTGATAGATACAGTATACACGATCAGCAGTTTTGGTTTATCAAAGAAAAGACCACAATGGATGATATCTGTATGATATGACAGATCCAAGAGAAGTAATTATATGGAAACAGGAGAGTTTACATTGGTTTTGTGGATTTTGAAAAGATGTATGACAGGGTACCAAGAAGGTTAATATATTTATGTTTGAGAAAAAGAGGAGTACCGGGGAAGTTGGTAAGGTTAGTGAGGATAATTTATGAGGGGACAAGAGCCAGTGAAAGGTCAAAATATTGGGAGACAGACGTTTTCCTTCTGAATGTTGGCCTTCATTAGGTATCAGCTCTGAGTCCATTCTTGTTCTGCGTTATTATAGACACTTTGACGAGTGATTTAAAGAACAACGAATAATTAAGGGAACACATGTTTGCGGATGATTTAGTCATTATGGTAAACAGAAGGATGCAAAAAAAAGGATTTTAGCATCGAAAGGAGCCATAGAAAGGAAAAAAATGGAAGGTGAACAAAGCTAATGGTTAGTAGTAGAGAAGGACATTCAAGTGAAAGATGGAACAAATAAATAGGTAACTAGCCATATTGAACTAGAAAACGCAATTAAGGCTCAAAATGAGGATTTATAAGACAGTTATCAGACCTAAATTATTATATGAAGCAGAACGGGGCTTGACAAGAAAGAAGGGTGACTTTTGGAGAGAACCCGGATGAGGATGGTGAGATGAATTGCTGGAATATCGCTACTGGAAAGGAGAGAGAGAGTCAAGATATTAGGAGAATGTAAAGGAGAAGGCTGGGAAGTTCGTCTGAGATACCATGGCCATGTAATGAAAAAAGGAGAGCTGTAACTAATCAAGAGTTCTAAGAACACATGCTAGTGATGGGGAGGAGGAGCTGGGTAGATATGGTGAGATGGGGGGAAGTAGATACCAAGAATAGAAATAGATGGAAAAAGTTAACTTGAGTGTCCGACCCTGCAATACGGCGGGATTATTATTATTATTATTATTATTATTATTATTATTATTATTATTAAATGCTAAGCTACAACCCAAGGGCTCCAACAAGGAAAATAGCCCAGTCAGAAATGAAAATAAGGAAAAACTACAGGAAGTTTAAGAACAATAATAACATTAGGATAGATCTTTCATAAATGAACTATAAAAACTTGAAAATAGCAAGAGGAAGAGAAACAAAATATAATAGTGTGCCCGAGTTTACTCTCAAGCAAGAGATGTCCAACCCAAGACAGTGGAAGACCATGGTACAGAGGCTATGGCACTACCCAAGACTAGAGAATAATGGTTTGATTTTGGAGTGTCCTTCTCCTAGAAAAGCTGCTTATCATAGCTAAAGAGTCTCTTCTACCCTTACTATGGGGAATGTAGCCACTGAATAATTACAGTGCAGTAGTTAACGTCTTGAGAGAAGAAGAATTGTTTGGTAATTTCAGTGTTGTCAAGTGTATGAGGAAAGAGAAGAATGTGGAAAGAAGAGGCCAGACTATTATGTATATGTGTAGGCAACGATGAAATGAGCCGTAACCAGCGAGAGGGATCCAATGTAGTATTGTCTGGCCAGTCAAAGGACCCAATAACTCTGTAGCGGTAGTATCTCAACGGGTGGCTGGTGCCTTAGCCAACCTACTACCCAATAAAGTCTAAAGAAGATCTGAATACCCTCTGTGACTTACTAGAATGTAATTCATGTGTAATATTGTTAGAATAATATTGGTTGATATATATATATATATATATATATATATATATATATATATATATATATATATATATATTTAATAATGACGAAAAATTTAACCAGGGGTTGAACAATATGTGAGATTCAAAATTGACGATGTTTTGTCAAATGTATATGAAGATTTTTTGAGCTGAACGCTTTCTTCAAAATATTACCACTTATACACCAACTAATCTTAAAAGTTTATAAAGTTATAATATAAATTGTTGGGATATCAAAATCCATTTAATTTATAATCTAGTCCTTGGTAAACTAACTAATACGTGTATATGCCTGATATTGTAAAACAAAGGAGCAACTCTGATACCATTATAATAAATTTATACTGTTTTTTAGTCCATAAAATGAAAATATAATTGTTCTTGATATTTTTTTAATTTTCTCTCAATCTTAATATACATTTTCACTAATGATTGAAGTTGCATATCGATGCATTTTATTCAGATATAATAAATGTTATAGCTTTTAACATTTCATATTTGGTATGGTACGTTTACTGATGCTCATTTTTTTTTCTTTCTTCCGTGAATTCCGATCAGGTTTTATTGCATTTTGTCCTTGACAAATTGTCTTTCATACTACAAGTTAATTGCTTTTCATACTCCTATATTATTTTCAGGTCACCCTCAATTTAATTCCATCACCGTATTGCTTTATTTTATTTAGTCTTGTTTTATAAACAATTTGCATTTCAGTTTTATTGAATTTGAATAAATAATGTTTGAATTTTGTCATTTATAGTTTTGTAACGTTTCTTTTTATTCTGAGGACAAGTCTAGTTTAAAATCTTATAGGAAAAGGACTGCATTGAAATACGTTGTCTGATAAGTATTTATTTTGTCCTACTTTCTTTGAAGGTATTTGGTTAAAATCTCTCTCTCTCTCTCTCTCTCTCTCTCTCTCTCTCTCTCTCTCTCTCTCTCTCTCTCTCTCTAGTTTTACAAAGTAAAATAATATTGTTCCCATCATTAATAATCTTTTGACAAAAATGTTTAGTCTGGTTTTTCCCAATGTAACGATCTTGGCTTTATTGAAAAATGATGTAATAGCATCAAGTCTGTCGAAAGGGTATAGATTTACACAATTATTTTTGAAAGATAGATTCATGTACAGTATGTGTGTCAGCATTTGTATATTTCAAACATATTTCTCAAGTAATTATATAATACGTTAACGGGGTTGCTCACATTATACCTTTTTTTCTCTTTTTTAGTTGAATAAAATAGAAAATTAATCTTATCATGTCCATCCAAACTTAGAGAGCTGCAGTTCCTTCATAATGTCGTCCATTAATGCTGTTTCTAAATGTATAATGTTTCTTAACGATATACAACGGTTTTACCTCCATATTGTGGAATTTTCTATTCTCTGCTTTTTTTTTTTTTGTATGTGGCGCTACCATATAGAAATTATACATAAAACTCGAAGTTTAATGGAGCATATGCCTCTTGCCAAGAATGTTCTGTTGCTTATTTGGCCAGCCTCCGGGTCCTTTTCTTATGTTGTTAATGTATGAGAAATGTGTCGATCATATTTTCCAAAATATTGCAGTTTTGTATTATTTATAGTATTTATGGAAATGGATGCATATCATATTTTTATCATTTTTTGAGTGATTGTAATGTATTTTCGTATGAAAAAAAGCTAAGAAAAAAAAAAGAAATGTTTGCCTCGAAGTAAAATCTGTTTCTCACGGTTGATAACTGGAATCCATTTTAGGTTTTCTGGCGGTTGAACCTACCGGGATGACAGTACGAACTGCCTGAAGTGAGATGCCGCAAGACGAATTTTCAAGCACTTTAATGAAACTTCTTATACATTAATACCGTTTCTTGTTAATTATTTACATAACCTCGTTCAAATGAAATGTTCCTTTTTTAATTATTTTGCATAAATCACGATTTCATTTGCACGTCTTCAATTTCCATATTACTGTCTTATATTTTGTCATTTTATAAACCCCAGAAGGAAGATAGTAAATAATTATGAATGAATAAAATGAAATTATTTATATCCTGCGAAGGATTAGATTATATCTTTATAAAAATGCTACATGAAGGATAAACATAAAAGCAAGCAAAGAATACAACAGCAATTACGTCCAATCATTACTAAGTTCTTTGTTATGATGGTTGTACTTCATAAGAAATTTAGTTATTTTTCAATTGCAACAATACACTGAGTACGTTATTTATGTTCGATCACATTATCAATAATCACAGAACAATATCATATTATGTTTATATGTGTATAGTCGATAGTAATAATGTGTATACTTACAAATTACTGTTTGTGTGTAAATAACAGATACAGTAATTCACATGTATATGTTAACTAAATTTATATACGTACAACCCAATGTACGTGAATAAGTGGGGAGAAGTATGTCACTCGCTTAAAGGGTAAGAAGACAAGGAGAGAAAAACAGGGTCGGTAGTTTTTGTTTGTACGTAAACTTCAGTATTATTATTGAAGTATTTTATTGTGACAATAATCACATAGCGTGTAAAAATCATTCTTATTTTACTGTTTGTAGATGAATTATGTCTGCGTAGCAGTATGTTACGTCAATTGTCTGAAATTCTTTCCTGAAGGGTGATGACCTTTGATCTTTCAAGAAGAAATGAAGCAGCTTGAATAACTAAGTTAGTTTTATAAAGTTGAATTGTTTGTTGAAAATTTTTTTTTAACTTTTTGAGGATTTTTTTCTTTCTGTTTAAGATTATTTAAGGGGTTCTGGGATAGGGGAGGGGGGAGTGAGTTGCGGCATTGTTCAGATGAGGAAAAGAAACTTGAAAATAAAGGAATAAATGTTGTCAGAAACCATGACCCTCCGGTAGGAGTCGATAAACCGTCATTACTAATTCTAAGAAAGGTGTGCTTTTAACATAAATAATAGTTGTATTCCTTCTAGGGCACTGAACGACTATACCAATGACAAAGATTGGATCAGTAATGATTGTAGATAAGCTTACTTGGAGAACTGTAAAACCTCATACTAATGAAAGAAAATTAATAGCATAAGTATAATTGGGAAAAATTGTACTGCTGTAAGAGTTGGGGCTGAGAGGTTAGACTTTAGCTACATCAATATACAGTAACCTTCCTTTGAAGGAAATCATTTCTGATACAACTAATCAACATGAATGGTGTGCTACACTTTTTGGTTGGTATATACATAACAGTTCCCCCTTTTATTAATCCAGATTACTCTGTCACTCATCGACATCGTCCAAGAAAAGGGTAATTCTTTTTTTCTGACTAACTTCTAGAACGCTCAGTATTCTTCATTCGATGTTTTTCAAAGGCTTCGTAAACTAGTTTTGCCTTATGCTCTTATGAGATGATTATTTTACTTGACCCTGCTTCTTATGTAAGGGAATACGCAAATGAGTAATTCCTTGTGTTTTACTTTAACACAACTGATTACCTTGGTCCTAACTTATGTGTTATTGTTGAAGCTCCAGCTCTTTCGACTGCCATCCAATTTTTCTTTTTTTGTTATCTAAAGTTTCTTAACGTCTGTTGAGAAAAGGTCTGAATGAATACGCTGAAAGTTGTCATATGTTTTATAGTTTTCAATTTGGCTTTCTGATGGGCCTGTATTCTAGCGTGTAATGTTTTTCTTATAATTTTGTGTTAAACAGAAATCCACATAGTAGCACAGTTTTCCTTAATGAATGCACTCTTTTGTTTATTATTTGTAATGAAGTTTATGGTTGAGTATAAAATTGTCACCAACACTGCCGACTGTTGAACGTAATCCAGTCAATAAAGCATTTTTCGGGAATATCACGAATTTACAAAATACTAAAATGGTTATTTTGCATGCAAGTATGTATATATAAAAGAGAAAGAGCAAGATTACAATATGCGGTTATATTAACAAATTTATATAAATCTTTACATTAACCATTAGTTATTTTGTATCATTATCACGTAAATTTCATGAAATTGTTACGGATGAGGGTAGCAAAATAGGAAAAGGGAACCAGGAAATCAGAACTTTATTGTTTTTTATGGACCGTATAGTTGCAAACGAAGACGTCTTTGTAGCTTACCTACAGAAAAGATCGTAACAAAAATTCCACTAATGCCCTGTTTGAACACAACTTCTAGCGCAGTCTGGAAATGATATGTGAAATTTGAAAGTCTGATGATGAACACAATTTTATAAGATTTTCTTTCATCTATTAGATTGCACACATTAACAATTCTGTTTTTAAGAGTTTTTCCTGTCTCTCGGGCCATTTAAATATTTCAGTATAATGGGAGAAGACTAAAATCTTGTTTGCCTCGAAAGGGGAATTCTAGATATTATCCTTGACTGGAAACTCAGAAACGTATCTGATCTCTGCGTATGGAAATTAAGTGCATAGAGAAAGTATCTATAAAATATCTTTTTAGTTTAAATCTATTATAAATACAAGTTGTTAAAATGTAGTTTATCGGAAATTTTATTATAAAAAAAGACATGAATTCTACAAATTTCCAATGGTCACAGCCATTGGTAAGCATTATTAAACGTTAAATATCGTCCTTGTATTTAGAATCTGAGTCTTTTCACCCAGTAGTAAACTTAATATGGCCTCTTTTGTGGTTTTAAAATTCGTTACGGTGAATGTAATAATGTTTCCACTGGTGTAAGTAGATTTTGAAAAATGAAAGGCATTACAGCGCAGAAACTTAATTAGGAAGGGAGGCGAAAATATACATTTTTTTATATAAGAATAAAAATTCAGAGGATTTGCATAAGTAATTCCAATAGAATAACCGTTTTTAAAGACAACGAAAGACGAAACGTAATTGAATCTATTTTCATTAGACTTCTGATCATTTCCTCAGGAGATGTAGCAATAAACTTGATAATTTTAGTTTTGTTGTTCTAGAGAATGTTTATTAATTATGTGGTCACTCGTGTATGTGTAAACAGACCACTTGTTCTACCATAATAACCTCTAATGATTTTGCCTCTCATTTTGTAATTGCTTCTCGTCGAAGTAAGTTGTTTCGTTGTTGTTGCCTACGATTTCTTCTCAATTTTATCCCTATTGTCTTTTGTATGCATGTACCATTTTCCTATTTATTTTGAACAATAAAATTCAGATTTTATCAAACTCTACGTTTCATGTACTATATACATATATATATGTATATATATATATATATATATATATATATATATATATATACATATATATATATATATATATGTATATATATATTATATATACATATATATATATATTAACATATATATATATATATATATATATATATATATATATATACATATATATATATATGTATATATATATATGTGTATATATATATATATATATATATATATATATATATATATATATATATATATATATATATATATATATATCCTATATACTGCAAATTTGAGAATTTCTGCGTGTGCCCATCTACTTATCCAGTTGCAAATTAGACCCTATGTGCAATTGTCCTCAGTTTTCCGAGGTTTTCCATTACATTTTATAGGGCTAGAAGTATCAATTAAATCACTTTTTAGAACTACTACGCTCTCCGTGAGTCCGTGAAATGGCGAGAAAAGCAATATCATGACTGTAGAGTTACATAATTTCCCATGAAAATTATCATATATGCATCACATTCATCATCATCTTGTTATTATTATTATTATTATTATTATTATTATTATTATTGTTGTTATTATTATTATTATTATTATTATTATTATTATTATTATTATTATTATTATTATTATTAAGATCGCTGTTGTTTTTGTTATATGCCAAAATAAAACATTCGAAAACCAAGACCCCACAAACCAAAGCACCGTGGTACGCAAAAGATAATTTAGGAATAAAAGAATTAGAAATAAGAAAGAAAGCAAATAAATTTTACAACTAAGTGAATTTAATAAGAACTCGATATAAACTATAAAACGAGACTTGCATCAACCATCTAGAAAATGCGATTCGATCACAGCAGGTATAATACTTCCAGAATACTGTGTTATTGAACCTTTCATTAAAAGGACACAAATCTTAGCAGCATTAACTTCATATTTAGTGGTGTGTGGTGGATGGTAGTTTTAGAAGATTTGAATGCACATAATGGTCAGAATTACGAAATATTTTGAATAACCTGCACAACTCTGTAATTTCACGACAGTGCCATATATTTCTGAGGTAATAGATTGGCCAAGGCATCAGCCACCTATTGAGATACTACCGCGAGAGAGTTATTGGGTCCTTTGATTGGCCAGCTAGTACTATATTGTATCCCTCTTTGGTTGCGGTTCAGTTTTTTTTTTTTTTTTTTTTTTTTTTTTTTTTTTGTCTTTCCCCGCAGATACACTGTATAGTCCTGCCTATTCTTTACACATTCCTCTTTCCCCATAGACCTGACAACATAAAGATAACTGAAAAATTCCTCTTCACTCTAGGGGTTAACTATTACACTGTAATAATTCAGTGATAAAAGAGACGTTTTAGCTATGGTAAGGAGTTCTAGGAGAAGAGCACTCCAAACTCAAACCATTGCTCTCTAGTCTTGGGTAGTGCCATAGCCTCTGTACCATGGTCTTCCACTGTCTTGGGTTAGAGTTCTCTTATTTGAGGGTACATTCAGGCACACTGTTCAATTTGTTTCCTTATTTCCTATACTCACTGGGTTATTTTCCTTGTTGGGGCTCTTGAGCTTCTTGCATCGTGTTTTTCCCACTATAGTTGTAGCTTAGTAAGTAATTATGATTATAATAATAAAGGTTATAGCTTATAATAGACCTCAGATATTTTATGAATCATATAAAATATGTTAGTTGCTGAAAAGAAACAGAGCAACATACAGAACATCCTGGATAAACGAAGAAAATTATCTCCTGAAGATAGGTGGGTTTCCAGAAATATTGAAGAACTATTTGGGTATACCAATTGTTATTACATCGTGGGAGATGAGAATTTGCCTGCAAAATTAATCCTAAAGCTACAAGTGCCTGGATTCTTTGCTTAGGTTTTTCGTCTATATCATTTGCTTTTTTTCAAAACCTACTATTACAATGAAATCAGACGAAGATACCCATTTTCTTTTCACAGGTTTCAACTTTAAGGAAACAATTTGACAATTATCGATCAGATAAACCGAAGGGAAAATAATTTCAAAATAAATGAGGATATTGTCGCTTTTATTTATTTTATGTTCTTTTTCAGTATGAATACAATAACGATGTTATTAGTCAACAAATGATACCCTTTACTTCTCTACTTTTATGTAGTTTGGTACAATATACATCTGTCAGGTACAAACATAATGGAAACACTTGTTATCTTTTAAAAGAAACTTCAGAGGCTTAGATCTTACAAGGTATCAAGTGTGTTCTATCAAGTCCTTCAGCCCGGACTACAAGGCTTTTTCCTAATGCAAACTGTATATTTTGAGTGTTTGTCAGTATGATCTTTATTATCTCATTTGCCAGTTTTAAAGATACAGAAAAAAAGTGGTCTGCGCGTTATTTCCTCTTTCATCATCTTTTATTGGTGTATTCTCTAAGCTTTTAATTTAATTTCATGTTAGTGATGGTGTTTTGTGAATGATAGAATATTTTTTTTGTTTTGCTAACAAAAAACAAATAAAATTTTATTCTTATCTGTTAACTTATATAATACATTTTCAGTTATTTTTATGTGAAAAACTTTTAATCAGGTAACTAATTCCATCTCTTTGACCCTGCTTTTTCTCATTTAAACTTAATGACATCATTGTCATAAGAGAGAATAGAAAGTCATTTGAACCTTAATGCCACAACGGTCGCCTTTATGATCTTCTATTAAACCCAAAAGTAAACCCTCTGGGGCACTCTCAGAGACAATTTTATTAAGGGCCATCAGCATTAAAACTCTAATTTTTGTCGTTCCAACAGAGGATTATTTCAAGTCTGTTTGTTTGAATTTTCTTAAGGATTTACTTGTGCAATTCGATTATTCATGAAGAGTTGACTCATGCCAAAGAAATGTACACAGATTTTCAAATATTCGCACAAACCTTATGTTTAAGTTAAAGTTATATCTATAATAGCTTCTTCCAACGAAAACAAATTTCTCATATATGTTATGGTTTCACGTTGATGAATATGTGCACGATCTCAGATATTAGTTGTTGGTATCACCTTTTTGTTTTCTGTCATTCTAGATTGAAATTAGTCTTGGATTTTAAGGTATTTAGATAGTGCTTAGTTTAAGGTCTTTCATGACAATTAAAAAATCTAATTGAAGGATTATGCATCATTCAATGGATATTGACTTAAACTTTAATTATGCTTTAGCAAATACGTTTTATAACTCTCTTTACTCAAATGTTCTTTAATATTGTCTCTTTTAACAAATACACATTTTTATGGAAATCCGAGATTTTGACCGCCAACCTTGCACGCAAACTGTCATTTTAATCTCAGATGTAGTTGATGAGAATTATCATTTTTAGTTCTGTATTTTTTTTACTACGTTTTAAATTCATTGGACCCCTCTCTTGTTACGGCTCATTTCTCCTTTGCCTATACATACACCGAATAGTCTGGCCTATTCTTCACACTTTCTCCTCTTTCCTCATACACCTGACAACACTAAGATAACCGAAAAATTCTTCTCCGCTCAAGGGGTTAATTACTGCAGTGTAATTGTTCACTTGATACTTTCTTCTCGGTAAGGGTAGAAGAGACTTTTAGCTATAGTAAGCAGCTCTTCTAGGAGAATGGCACGCCAAAATCAAACCATTGTTCTCTAGTCTTGGGGTAGTGCCATAGCCTCTGTACCATGGTATTCCACTGTCTTGGGATAGAGTTCTCTTGCTTGAAGGTACACTCGAGTACACTATTCTATATGTCATTATTTTCTTCCCTCGCTGGGCTATTTTCCCTGTTGGAGCTTTTCCAACTATGGTGTAGCTTAAATAGTAACAACAACAACAATAACAATATTAATAACAATATTAGTATTAATATTAATAACAATATTGATATTGATATTGATATTAATGTGAATGTGGATATCGATATCGATATCAGTGTCAATATCAATATCAATATATATATCACTATCAATAATAATAATGAATAGGTGATAAATATTCCTCTCCCTTTCATGTGTAACTTACTAACTCTAATGATGGTAAATGATTTTTTTAAATGACGTGGAAGGGTTTCGTTTTCTTTCTCTTTCATTGTTTCTGAAATACAATTGTTACTTTAACTTCCATAGCCACTTGGTGCAACCTGGAATCTTACTGGAGAGGTATAAGTATAACTTTATAACAGATAAACATGTAACCTTCATAAAAGTGTAAATTATACTATTCCTCCCAATGCACAGAACCATAATGAAAGATTAATTTTACCCTTTGCTTTATTACATAGGATATTAAGAAATAAAGAACGATTTTAAGGTTTGATGTAGTTCTAAAACCATTCGACACATTTTTGTTGATTTTAAATAAATAATTCTGGGATTTTAGATATTTTAGGTTTTTCTTTATTTCGATTTTTTGAAAGGCCAGGATATGGATTTTTTTGGCAAATATACCTTTACGTTTTCACCTATCATCGTATATGTAAATGCATACGTAATTACGCAGTACTTTTATTTCCGAGAGAGAGAGAGAGAGAGAGAGAGAGAGAGAGAGAGAGAGAGAGAGAGAGAGAGAGAGAGAGAGAGAGAGAGAGAGAGAGAGAGTTATGACAATTCAGTGTGATCATTACTCAGATGTTACCTGTATATCATCTCCTATATGATAAAAGGCATGCTTCTGGCTGTATACGTGTATATATATATATATAACTAACTTTGTTAGTTCACTGCAAGACATAGGCCTCAGACATGTCCTTCCACTCCCGTCTATTTATGGTCTTGTTATAGCCAGTCTATACTCACAAATTTTCTTAGCTCGTCAACCCATCGTCTTCTCTTCCTTCCCTGGGTTCTTTTGCAATCTCTAGGGACCTATTTTATTATTCTTAATATCCATCTATTATTTGTTATTCCCATTATATGTCTTGTCCACATGCATTTTTTCTTACATGTTAGAATATTCTCTACTTGAGTTTGTTTTCGTATTCATGTTGCTCTTTTTCTCTCAATGTTATACCCATCATTATTCTTTCCGTAGCTTTTTCGAGTTGTAACTAACTTATGTCTAGCTTTAGTAAGGCTCCAAGTTTCCAATGCATAAGTTAATACTGGTAGGACCATGTGATTAAGTACTTAATTTTAGAACAAGTGTCATTTTCTTATTCATAATATGATTCTGTTTACTAAGAGATCCTTCTTTTAATTTCGGTCTCATGTTCTGGGGAAACATTTACTGTCTGTCATAGAGGTTCGTGCATAATCTTCATTACTTGTCCCTGCATTTTCATTGAACATTATCCTAGTTTTACTCATATTCACTTTCAGTCCGACAGTTCTGCTTTCTCTATTCAAATATTGTATCATCTTCTGGAATTACTCCCATGCTTCAGTTAACAGAATTATGTCATTTGCAAATCTTAAGTTATCTAGGTATTCCCCATTAATATTAATTCCTACATTTTCCCACGCAGTGAATAGTTTACGAGAGATGGGATCTCCCTGTTTAATTTCTTTCTCAGCTGGGATTCTATCATAATCTTTATGTAGTTTTAAGATTGCTCTACTTCATGTATATATATATATATATATATATATATATATATAGATATATATATATATATATATATATATATATATATATCTATATATATATATATACATATATATGTGTGTGTTTGCGTGTATGTGTTTGTGTGTGTGTGTTTATATATATATATATATATATATATATCTATATATATAATATATATATGTGTGTGTGTATATATGTACATATATGTGTATATATATATATATATATATATATATATATATATATATATATATATATATATATATTTATATATTATATATATGTACATATATTATATATATATATATATTTGTATATATATATATATATATATATATATATATATATATATATATGTTTATTTCCAGTCACGAATACCTTCCCTCCTCTAAAAACATCGAGGGGTTAGGAAGAGTTGAATCTGTGTGTGTGTGCGCACGCGTGTATGTGATTTTGTGTGCATATTTATATAAAAATTTAGCTCTCATTTGAAGGGCCGCGTACACTAGTTTTGAATATTTTGTAATGCGGAGTTCGTTTGAAAATCGATTAATTGAAGACTTAATTCAGTGGATGATTAATTTACTGCATGAATAGACCATAAAGAGTGCAATTGAAGGGTACATATGGGAGCAGTGAGGTTATAAAGACGTTATTTTATTTCTGGAATGGAACAGTTGTCTTTCAATCCGAAAAATGGTGAATGTTGATTTTATTCTTGTTAATAATATACAAATTTATTCCTCTCGTTAATAAGATTTGGCGAGATGTAAAGGATCTAATTTACTAATCCAAACCTTATTAATGCTGCTGGGCTTTATTGCTTTGGCAATCAACTTGTCTTGTTAATGTATTTAAAAATTCATTATTTTTAATTGAAGTCTATTTGTGATCTTTTTTGCAATTTTTTCCATAAATTATTTCATGAAAAAATATTTTTTCTTTGAAATTTTCATTAGTTATTATAGTTTATGATATTATGTTGAGGCTTAATCATTTGCTTAGCAAGAGATAATTTCTACTTGCTTTAGTTTTCATCAATGGAAAAGATCCGAATGTCAAACCTCTTATGGAGACGTTCATAGAGAAGCTACAAAAAGATCAGAAAATATTTAACGGAATTTTATCCCAGTAAGTCTAAGTCTAGATGGAGTATG
>NC_090725.1:247784238-247871738 GCF_036898095.1 Palaemon carinicauda | reverse complement strand
AGAGAGAGAGAGAGAGAGAGAGAAATATGACAATTTAGTTTGATAATTTCTTTGATATTACGTATACTGATGTAGTACCGGTATAATTTTTTTAATATCTTCTAATTGTGTAGTTCTCTTGAAAATTAAATTAAATGAAGATTTAATTCAGTGGATAATTAATTTACTGCATGAGTACACCATAGAGGGGGCAATTTAAGGATATATCCCTTCGAGCTATGGAAGTTGATTTTAGGCGAGCCATAGTTCTACCTGATATCTCATTAGCTGCCATTACCTGGACTTCCTGGTCTTCAAGTTCTGGGTGGAGAGGGGCTTAGGTGCAGATCATTTGCATGCATGTTCTGTCTCTAGAGCCTTGTGCAAGAGCGCAGTGAATTGTTCTTTGTCTCTTTAAGCTGACATTTCTTGTTACTTGACTCTGGTTATAACTATTAAGACCTTGAATTATTTCTGATCCTTTTTAAACTGAAGGAGATTATTTCTTAAAAATTTTTATGACAATGGAAGCAGTTTGTAATTGTTATTCTAATTGTTAAAGCTTACATGAGAATGCCTAGCTTTCTCTGTCTAAGACTTGCATACTAAAGCTTATTGGTTCGGTTATAGTAGTTATTAGATTTATCCTTATTAAAAAAAGAATATTCCAGTTTAGTGTTGAATCCCTTCCCTTTAGTTTGTCATAGGACCTCTTTAGAGTATTTTACATTGCAGGTGCTAATTTACTGACTAAAAAGTTCTTAATTATCATTAGTTATGAATAAATTGGGTGAAATTGCCACATTTCGGATGCAAAGTACAAGAATGTATTCTTTCTTCAATCAAATAAGATCATACAAATCTACATTAAAAGTACATTTATGAAAAATAGAGGAGCAAAATCTGAATGATATTTTACAATATCTTTATTTTGAAGAAAGAAAGGAGATGTATGTTTTAAGTGTAGTGATTGTCAATACTCAGATAACGGACCACTATTACCTGAAGTCACATATGTAAATATACTTATCTCTATGAAGGTCTTTGATGCAGATTATTGTCATTATTTTTGTGTGCAATTTCTCTGCTTAATTCATCTATAATTAAAGATATTGAGATAAATGTCATTGTTTTAGTAGAAAGAAAGCTATTTTTTCTCTTCTTGCGAGCTGTAAAAAGTCACATCTATACATAAACGTATCTTTATGAAGTTGCTCGGTGTAGATTTTCATAATTATTTTTGCAAGTTATTGTTCTGCTTGCTTAATCTATAATTATAGGAATTTTTTTATCGTCACAGTTTTTAAGGAAGTATTTTATTTTTCCACTTCCCTTGCGAGCTGCAAAACACCTTTTAATTGTGTCAAAGCATCTAAAAAGTCTTTATAAGGGTCAGGTGAAGATCTGTATTATAGATACATGATAAGATAATATACTTTAATCAATGGCCTTTCAATGTGTAGTGAACCGTTAAAGTATCCACTTGGGCGTACAATGAAAAATTTACCACAAGTAATTGAAACAAAACCATAAATTAAAGAAAAACAAACGACAAAGCGGAGCAAATGAACAAGATTGTCGACAGCGTTCGAGGAAGTGGGTGTTTCCATGACTCAAAGAAAAGCTATTAATGAGGATTTTGAAGCGTAGAATCAGATGTTGAAGTTCTTTATGTAACCAAAAAAAGAAACAAATACTAGTTGTGATTAGATGGCTTAGGTTATCCACAGGTTAAGACGAAGTAAATCTCATGGTGTAATAATATCATAGTTGTTGCGGATAAATGCTTCTTTGTCGAAAGAAAAAATCCTGACAAATTGCTATCTCCACACAAACTACTTATTTTTTTCTGGTCAGGTTAATGATATATGATTACGAAGCTGAGGGCCGTCTCTCTCTCTCTCTCTCTCTCTCCCTCTCTCTCTCTCTCTCTCTCTCTCTCTCTCTCTCTCTCTCTCTCTCTCTCTATGCTCAAGGATACCTCGAGGCCAAGAGCCCGCTTTTCCTCAGAGATACATTTAAAAACCAACTTATGCCAGTAAGAATGACGTGGGTTAAGTAATCTCATCCCCAAAGACTTAAGTAAAAACCGGAAGGCTATACTGTATTATTTTTGTACCACCCCCTTCGAAAGTTAAAAGAGTACTGGAGGATATATATATATATATATATATATATATATATATATATATATATATATATATATATATATATATATATTATATTTTTTTCTTAACGCAAGAGATTATCATATTTTTCTACTATAAATATCGGAATAGCTTTATATTTAGAAGACACTGACTCGTGATCATAGAACCAAGGGGAAATTTACTTTATGATAAGTATTCTTGTCTTCTAAAATATCCAGAATTAGCACATTAACTGACAGGATATATTCAGCAACACCCGCCATGAGGAACTATTGTAGCATCTTAAGATTCTGATAAATTGTGGAATAGTTATATTGCTGGATTTAGTTATCAAGATTTATTTTAAATTCTCTAAGAAAATTTTTCATGTCACTGAAAGAAATCCTCTAATCAGAGGGGCTCATTTGCATGTTTGGTGACTATAGTGAGGAGTATCTTTATTTTACGTAGATGTGTTGCGAATTAGTTACATCCAGGTTTGAGGAATGCAATTTTGCAGAATTTTGATGTTATTGTTTGTCATTTGGAGAGTGAGTTTCAAATACCAAAATGTTACCTATTTGAATTCTGTTATTACCAGGGGATATAAAAGTGAAAACCCCACTTTTCGTTCCAGGCACGGATATTTAAGATTGGAAGAAACGTAGTGACTCGTGTGTGAGGGAGGAATTTAAGAGATCAAAATATTACCAAACTTGGTTGAGGTTATAGTATGATTGGGAATCAACTGGGCCCTCTTATAATACAAATGTCTGACTCCTACTGCTTTTTGTGATTATTTTAAAAGTTTCACTCTGTTTTGTCCAAAATAGTTTGTTATAGAGGAACTTTTTAAACTATGGATAATCATGAACAGTGGTGTGAAAACGTATTTTACGCCACTCTTTGTTATTGTTTCACCTTACTAGAAAGAAATTTAGAAAACTATGCCTCAGTTGTTTTTAATTGACGCAATGGAAAAACATCTGTGGTAAGGTTATTAATCACAATCAGATTTTGGGTGTACAGTAGTTTTGTTAGTTGACTCATCAGTTGGTTTTGATATTTTTTACTGATATTTTTCTTAATCACAAAGAAATTTGTCATTTAGTTCTATTAAAATTTAGATTTGTTTATTAGTTTTGCAATTAATAATTGTGTAGAGTTATTTTTACTTTTTAAAGAATATTGAAATAATATAACTTTAAAAATGAACCTCATAAAATGTATAGGAAGATATTATTCTAAACATAACACACCGAAAACCATCATAGAAAAACATTAATATTGGAAGAAATGCGATTCTCTACTTAGCTTTAAAAAAATGCAATGAAGGGAAAGATAAAAAGATGGATTTGTCAGTCATCAGGAATGGTGCCATATAGAAGACAATTTTTACACCAGCTTTTACGCAAAACCATATATTTTTTTTTAATCTGGTTACGTGTTATTGTTCTCCAAAGACTAGCTTTACTGATCACTTTTGAATTAATGATCCAAGAATGCTATAGATTAATTGATGCCCCTTTGTCATTTGTTCTTCTGTCGTGCTGTAGTTTTTCTCTTCCATCCTACATATAATTCTACGGAATAATGAAGGCAGAATTGTTCTAAATACTTTTAATTTAATGTCTGTTTTCAATAACGTTCATTTAACTGATGGAGTGAGGGTCATAAATATAAAAGAAGTGATGATATTCTAACACATTTTCTCACAGTCTCATTCTAGGTCTCTATTAGGGGAAGCTAATTTGACCGTTGTTTTCCCGCTCGTTTACTCCTGTTTTCCTCCGTGTGTTCATTGGTACATTTTTTTCCTATTATTAACTGATATGAATTTACGAATGGCAAATCAAGCATACTGTATCTGTGGTAGCTCTAGCCTTGCCCTTGCCCTTCTTACAATCTCCAATGCTACACAAAATTCTTTTGATTGTGGTCTGGAAGTTCGTATAATTGGCCTGGGTTTTAATGCTCTCTTAGACCGTGTTAATCATCAGGCCCTTATTTTCAAACTCAAATATTTGGGAGTAGGTTGGTCTTTTCTCAGCATCATTATTGAATTGTTAAGTATTAAATTCCCCTGAGTTGTTGCTGATGGACATCATAGTGAGTATAGGAATGTGATATCTGGTGTTCCTGAGGGTAGTGTTCTTGGGTCATTACTTTTCTTACTACATACACATGACATGTGGTTTGGCTTAGAAAACAAGCTTGTTGCATATGCAGATGATGCTACTCTCTTTGCCTCAATTTCATCTCCTGAATGTAGATCTGGGGTTGCTGAATCCCTTAATAAAAATCTAGTTAAAATTTTTGCATGGTGCAAAATTTGGGGCATGAAGTTATCCTCAACAGCTGGATCTCAGCTGCTGATTCCCATTTTAATTTGTTTGACAGGAATTTACGGTCTATTAAAATGCTTATTCCTGGTTGAGATATCAGTCTCTGTCCCCGTCGTTCAATTAGTCCGTTATGCTTGTTGCATAGAATTTTTCACAATTCTGACTATCCTTTACATTCAGATCTTCCCAGACAGTACCACCCTGTTCTTCATACTAGGCATGCAGTTAAATCTTAAAGTCAGGCCTCCATCATGAGGCTCTATACTAAACAGTTGAATTGGTAGAACTTCAAAAGTTCAAACTTGCAGCAAATGTTTTTGTGTTGAACAGGCTGACATAAGTCTATTTTTACAGTTTATATATGGAAGATCTGTTTTAATGTTGTTACTCTTCTTGAAATATTTCATTTCAATTGATATTATTGCTTTTTATAAAGTATTGTTTTATCTTTATTTCCTTTCCTCATTTTTCCCTCTTGGAGCCCTTAGGCTTATAGCATCCTGCTTTTCCAACTATGGTTGTAGCTTTGATAATAATAATAATAATAATAATAATAATAATAATAATAATAATAATAATAATAATAATAATAATAATAATCCTTGAATGAAGTCGTTCAACTTATGAGTACTTCCATTAAAACTGTATGTCACAATTTTACTTCTATAATTATGCCTTATGTTGAATTTTAGTAATTGTTTATCCTCGACGACGCAGAGGAAATGATTTAGTATTACGTAGAGTTTACGTAATAGTAATTATTTCTCCATACTTTGCTTTTCTAAACAAGAGCAGCTATGCTTCATATCTTATGACAAGCTGCTGTCAATTATTTTTTCGAATAATAATATTTTTTTCTATACCGAACAATTCTAATTAAGAACTGAATAGTTATCTTTCATTCACCAAAATGTAGAAAAAGGAATGACTCCCAGGAAAAAAATGCAGCAATAATCTTCTCTTTTATGACGTACACACCAACTCGAATCTGGTCTCATTGTTTAAACCTTCAAACACTTTTCTTTCTGGTGCTGTACCAGTCATTTCTGTTTGTGAAGTTGTCATCTCACAATTCTCAGAACTCTTCTTCTCCGAGACCAAGTAGCTAGTATAAAGGAAGCCATCCATTCATCTCTGTCTTCTACCCTCCCTCGTGAAGTGGATTGTACTTGTAATAAAGTTAATTGCCCTTGTTGAGATAATGACCTGTCAACAAGCTATGTTATTCTCTCTCTCTCTCTCTCTCTCTCTCTCTCTCTCTCTCTCTCTCTCTCTCTCTCTCTCTCTCTCTCTCTCTCTCTCTCTCTCTCATATGATTTTGGTGAGTCTAGCTATTTGTCGTGGTATCTCTTACGGTTATAACTTCATTAAAAGACCGCCACAATAGTCTCTATTTTTTCTGGAAGTTGTTAATGTATTTTTGCATATTGAGAACGGGAAATGTTTTTATCTAAGCGCTAAAAACTTGACCGAACCATATCGTAAAGACTAAAGACAGAAATCAAAAAGAAAATAGTGCATTTGATATTATCTAGGTTTTAAATGTCTTTTGGTAAAAGATCTTAATAGGTATACTCATTGGCTTTCGCTAAGGCCTTGGAACATGTGATGCCCTCCTTACAATTTCCATTGCTGTACAAAGATTCATTGATTGTGGTCAAGAAGTTCGTGTAATTGGCCTTGATTTTAGTGCTTCCTTTGACCGTGTTAATCATGAAGTCCTTGTTTTCAAACACGAACAGTTGGGAATAGATGGGTTTTTTCTTAGTTTCATTATCTATTTTTTTTTTTTTTTAGAAATAGGTTGTAAGGAGTAGTTATTGGTACTATAGTGCGTATAGCAGGGGTGGCCAACCTTTTGTTCTCCATGCACCAAATTTTTCACTTCTAACTCAGGAGCGCCACACAAACTTAACCCCCTTTCAATCTTTTAAGTATGGTGATTTAGACATATTTGGCGGTTATCCATATAATTATTTGATATATATATATATATATATATATATATATATATATATATATATATATAATATATATATATATATATATATATATATATGCATATATATATATATATATATATATGTATATATATATGTATATATATGTGTATATATATATATATATGTATGTATATGCATATATATATATATATATATATATACATATATATGTATGTATGGATGTATGTATGTATGTACGTATATATGTATATATATATATATATATATATATATATATATATATATATATATATGTGTGTGTGTATGTATGTATGTATGTGTATATGTATATATATATATATATAAATATATATATATATATATGTGTGTGTGTGTGTATATATATACATGTGTGTGTGTGTGTGTGTGTGTGTGTGTGTGTGTGTGATAAGTACAGATGTAGCAGTTGTAAAGGAAAGGATTTAACATGAATACAAAGTAAACTCCACTTTACTGACATTTTGAATTTACATTGATAATATTCATTCGTTATTCCTGAAAGTACTAATGAAAATATATGAACATAATTAGCAGTTTTAAAGAAAAGTGATTTCACATGCAGGAAAAGTAAACATAACCTAATATTTTGTTTTTGTTTAAATCATAATTTTTGATAATAAATCAAAAAGGTTTTGATCAAATGACTTGAAACTTGTATATGATGAAGGTATTATATATCTAAACTTTAAAACGTATAGAAATGGTGTATTTTGAATAATTAAAAAAAAAAATGCAGCTCCTAACAGACGGTCCCCTTAAATTCTTTTTGTATTTTTTTTCTAGAAGCCAGTATTATCATTAGCATTATTTTTTTTTTTTTTTTATGAAGAGGCATGTTTTCTTCTTTTACTATGTCGGGTATAGTGCGCCACTTGTAATCGTGCAATGTACCACTGTTGGCGCATGCGCATGGCCACCCCTGGCGTATAGGAATGTAATATCTGGTGTTACTCAGGGTACTGTTTTTGTCCCATTACTTACTTTTCATAATATATGCACATATATACTTTGTCCTAGAAAACAAGGTCGTTGCATATGCAGATAATGCTACTCTCTTTGCATGATTTCAATCTCCTGAATGTAGGCCTGGGGTTTTTTATTCCTTTAAAAGATCGATAGAATAAAAATAAGAACTAATAAAACCCCAACATGTTCATTTGTGTACTTGAAATACTTAACAAAGGAAAATAGTTAAACGTGAACTGAAAATCATTCATTCGTGATGTACTATATGCGCAAGAGAATTGTTAGAAAAATCCAATTGTGCAGTATTATAAGAATACCAACTCCATATCAAGTCTAACGTTGCGACTTTAAAGGCAAAACGATTGAGTAATAATGAATGGGTTCACGAATGAGAGGGAATGTTAATTTGTTACATTTATTTTATTTCAAGTTCATTACTATTCGTGCATTTTTATTGCAAATTAATTTTGGCGGAGGGAAAATTTCAATTGGGTTTATCAAGCACGAATTACAGCGATGAATAGCAAACTGTCGTTAAGAAATTATTGCAAGGGAATACGGATGTATGGATGGACATCGCTTCCGCACGCGTGCAAGAGAGAGAATGGAATATATTGTTGCAATGCACGCAAAGTCACTATTTGCGAAGTACAGTAAATTGCAGGGAGTTCATTGCATGTCACAGAATAGGAATTGCAACGGTAAATGACTTATCTTAGAGAGGTAGCCACTGCTACGTGCTGAGAGTGCATAAAGCTACTAAAAGGTAGAATGAATACATTAAAAGCAGTTACATTATTCATAGATAATTAATAGCTTGGACATAAGACGGATAACAATGCTGAATGTTTGAAAAAGAAATCATACCCGTACGAGATTTAACGGATTTTGAATGATTCAAATAGAGATCGGATAGTAAATTATAAAATCTAAAACAAAGTAATTAAATTTTGGCTTCGTATGAATCGTACAGGCACTCTGGACTTTCAATTACTAGATCTTTGGTAGAGATAATAGGCATGTTCTGTAACTGACCATGAAACTGCACGGCGAAGAGATCCATGAGGATATTCAAAAGAAGGATTCCATGCAACAACTTAGTTTTGTCGCTATGAAGAGTTCAGATGATATCTGTGGAGTGTTAATTTATATTGCAACTCGTTTATTCAATAGAACTAGACCGGTGATTTATAGGGAATATTGCCCAATGTTTACCCATATCGGTTTGTCTTCCACAAGTACGGCAATTATTCTAACTCTCAGCTTCTTCGTAAGTGCTAAACTGTGGTATTCAAATAGGCACAGTTGTTGCAAAGGGTTTTTTTTTTTTCAATATATGACCCATCCTTAGTGGGTGGAAGGAGGAGATATGGGCTGCATGTGTCCAAATCTAATGTGCAAACTATGACTGTCTGGAATGTTTTCCTTAAAACAATTGCCTATATGCGGCAATGATTTTCACTAACCATGGTGGGTTTGACTTTAGTTTTGGTGAAGGGTTGTTATATGAGCTTCAAAGGTTTGAAATTTTAATATAAGGCTTGTAAACTTTTCATATGGTTACAAGAATTTCTCAATGTTACATTGAGAAATTCTTGTAAGCCATTGTGAGCCATTGGCAGGTTAGCAAAGGGGTTTGAGCTTCTATTATGTAAATCTGGACTGTATAGAGGTTACACAATGTCATCCTTGTTATATATTACAGAAGTGCAGAAGCAGTTGCTGATGACAATATGTACTTAGCCAAGACTGTAGTTCATTGCCATTGTTAGGCTTGTGTTCAAAATAACGTTAGATACTTTAGAAATTCTTTCTAAAGATTACAATAACAATGTAACATTGATTTGATGACTGACTTTTCAACCTCTTCTGTCCGTGCAATGCAGTGGGTGAGGCATCATTTGGCCTATTATTATTATTATTATTATTATTATTATTATTATTATTATTATTATTATTAATAATAATAATGATAATATTATTATTAGCTAAGGTACAACCCTAGTTGGAAAAGGAAGATGGTATAAGCCCTAGGGCTCCAACTGGGAAAAATAGCCCATTGAGGAAAGGAAATAAGGAAATAAATAAACGATTTAAGAAGTAATGGAAAATTAAAATTAAATATTTTAAAAACATTAACAACATTAAAATAGATATTTGATATATAACTATAAAAGGACTTATGTTAGCCTGATCAACATAAAAACATTTGCTGTGAGTTCGAACTTTAGAAGTTCTACTGAGTCAACTACCCGATTAGGAAGATCATTCCACAACTTGGTCTCAGCTGGAGTAAAACTTCTATAGTACTGTGCAGTATTGAGCTTCATGATGGAGAAGGCCTGACTATTAGAATTAACTGCATAACGAGTATTACGAATAGAATAGAACTGTCCGTAAAGTTCTGAATTTAGAGGATGGTCAGAATTATAAAAAATCTTATGCAACATGCACGATGAACTAATTGAACGACGGTGCCAGAAATTGATATCTAGATCAGGAATAAGAAATTTGATAGACCGTAAGTTCCTGTCCAACAAATTAAGATGAGAATCAGCAGCTGAGGACCAGACTGGAGAACAATACTCGAAGCAAGGTAAATTGAAATAATTAAAACACTTCCTCTGAATAGATTGATCACCAAAAATCTTGAAAGACTTTCTCAATAAGCCAATAGAAGAAGACACAGATCTGATGTGTTTCTAAAAACTAAATTTGCCGTCGAGAATCACACCTAAAATTTTTAAAGAGTCATACAAAGTTAAAGAAACATTATCAATGCTGTGATCCAGATGTTGAGTCACGGTCCTTCACCTACTTACAATCATACTTTGCACCATGCACTAATTTTAGCTAGATCTCTAATAAGGGATTCAGCAACCCCAGATCTACAATTAGGAGATGGAATTGATGCAAAGAGAGTAGCATCATATGCATATGCCACAAGCTTGTTTTCTAGACCAAACCACATATCATGTGTAAATAGTATGAAAAGTAATGGGCCGAGAGCCCTACCCTGGGGAACACCAGATATCACATTCCTATACTCACTATGGTGGCCATCAATAACAACTCTTTGCGGTCTATTACTTAACATTTCAATAATGATGCTAAGAAGCGACCCATCCACTCCTAACTGTTTGAGTTTGAAAACAAGGGCCTCATGATTAACACGATCAAAGGCAGTACTAAAATCAAGGCCAATCATACGAACTTCCTGACCACAATCAAGGGCTTTCTGTACAGCATTAGAGATTGTAAACAGTATAGGTCAAGCACTTTGTGGTATCTATTTGACATTTAACAGTGTTTTAAAGATTTTTTTTAAACAAGTTGAACTATGGCTGTGCCCATGGCATTGACTCAATCTGATCATGTATCTAATGCCTTCCCTTTTATGATTTTTTTCGATTACTGAATATCATAATATCAGTTCAACCAGATCACTGAACTAGAAAATATAAGTGGTCATGAATACAGTAAAGTAATGAATTAATTGCATTTGAGAATTTAGTATTAACGTGAGGAGCTAAAATGGTATTTTTGAAAAAAAAAAATGTAATAGGTTTCCATTTCCAGCGCTGAGTATCAGGGAATTTCTCCCCAATAGTGTTATATTTTACACATCACTCTGTGTCATTTAGTTAACGTTTAAGTATAGTTATCTGCATGAATTCTAGTGCACACTAATGTGGGAAAGAAGTAGAAATTTAGAATTTATACAGAAATTCATATAGGGATTGTACAATGATTCACCAGTAATACTAAACTTCTTTATTTAGCAAAGTTCAGATTTCAGTTATTGAAATGTTAACTATTCTATTCAAAACACAAAGTTAGTCCCATTCAGTGGTAGGACTTCATTAGTAATAGGTAAGAGATATTATTTTTGCTAGAATGAATCATTATCAGTTGTCAGTTGGTTAGAAAAAAAAGGCAAAATTGGAAACTTCACGTCCACCCTCTCCCCCGTCCATATTATGAAACTAGTACAGGTGCAAGACTCTCAAATCATCAAGATGGAAACATTTCTAGTCTTCATGTGAAATTATACTACTTCAACTAAAGTGTTATTTGTATATACATTAGAAGAATAAGATTATACGGAATTATTCTAAAATTTAATAATTTAGTAAAGAAAAAGAAAAAACATTGCAAGACTATTTTACATTTCTATGCTCCATCTACTTCGGCCTCGATGTTTCGCTGTGCGAAGTCATATTTGTTGGAAACACTTTTATTCTGAACACAAAGAAATCTTTGATGTTCAAATAACCCAAAGTACCAGTATCGGAGTATCAGCACTATACGCTCATATTTTGATTGGCCGATACTGATACCAGATACTCATGGTGGAGGCCGATACCAATACCAATGCTGGTGTCATGACAGTAGTCGATACTGATACCGATACTCAGAAAAAAGGCCAATACTACCAATACCAATACTATCGGCACATCTTTAGTTGAATGTTACAGTTGTATTCAGAAATGACAGAGAGATACCGGTAATGACAGGCGGACCAGGCGTCAGACTGTCGAGTGAAGGTATGTGCAAGAGGCATGTGGTCCGTGCAAATGACAAAGGGCATGCCCTCTAAGAAGTAGCAATAGTGAAGGACATCCAAATACAGTGCTAGTTGGCATATTAAAGGTGAGAGCAGCTGCAGATGATAGAAATTTCATTGCACCGAAGAAGACTACCTCCTGAAAGGTTTGCCCTTGAGGGAGTCGTACAGGAGGGCAAGAGCCTCAGCAGTGGCTGGAAAGAACATGGAATAATAGCTCTCCATGCCCAAGAACTCGTGCAGTGCTTTAACGGCCAAGGGTGTGGGAACTTACGTACAGTCGATACCTTTTCAGAGAGGGGTTCAACACCTTCAGGAGTGATGCAATGTCACAAAAATGCCAATTTCTTGGTACCAAAGGTACACTTGTACCTAAACACAAGGCCATTCTACTGCAGGCGGTCTTGCATGATTTGTAGGTGACATAGGTGGTCTTCTAAGGAGGGGGAGAATACCAGTATATCATCTACTCGATATACACAAAAGGGGAGGTCCCCTAACATGCCATCCATGGGCCTTTGAAATGTGGCCCCTACATTACAAAGACCGAAGGAGGTCTAATTGGAAGTATATTTGCTAAAGTGGGTGGTGATGGCAGTCTTGTGGACATCATCTGGGTTCATGGACACCCAATAATACTCCTTCAGGGGGGGCCAGGATCGAGAATACTTCAGTACTTCAGGTGGTGATGATGGGGGGGGGGGGGGTGTTAGTGGTCTGGTTCCCTTTGCTTGTTAAGATACCTGTAATCCCCAAAAGAGTGTACTGATCCATCCTTCTATAGGATGACATGCAAGGGTTACGAATATGGGCTTGAGGCCATTTGACAAAGGCCGATTTTTTTTCCATGCCGGCAAATGTGCATTTATCATCTGTCAAACGGTTTGGGGCCAAACATCTGAATCTTGCAAACATTGCGGGCATGATTGTCTGGATATGGTGATAAATACCATGCTTGGCGGAAACAATGGGCACTTTTCGTAGTTGTGGGTGGAAGACATCAGGATATAAAGTGAGGAGATGGGCATGGGGATCTCAGGGGGAGTTGATTTGGGAGCAAGGTCAGAGGGAGCAGGTAATAAAGGTGTGGACAAGTAAGACCTGGCATTGGCTTTGTGTTGATGTGCACTATCAACCGGGAATTGGAAATGGGCAAGGAAATCTGCGCTGATGAGAGGCAGTGTGACGTCGGCGACAATGAAATTCCATTGGTTTTGGGATACCCAGAGCCAATGGTAAAAATTCAAGCTAGAACCATTTTTTGGTGTTTTTTGTATTTAATTATGGTATATAAAATTCTATATGTCAGTGATTGCTTCTGTGGCGAAACATTTTATTGATATATTTCTTATATCTTTGCCTTTCAAATTGAATATAGACATGTATAGATTTTTTTATAAAAAAAACTTCTAAGTTTTAAACAGCACTGATGAAAATTAATAAGTCAGTAATTCAATACTTTATATATAATTGTTTTAGATTTCCCCAAGATTCATTATAATTATGAGTGATTAGTCATACATAAAGTTGTATTAAGAGAAGTAAGAAAATATACTGAAATTTAAACATTCTAAAATACAATCCCCTTGGTTTGAGAACAGGAAACACTGGAGAATGTCTTTCAGAATTTCTAGACAGCTAAACAGTTTGCTGATGTAATACCTTACTCTTTGATGAAAAAAATTGTTCAACTCTTCATTGGAATGTAAATTTAACCAAAGGAAGAATGACATTAAACACAGTTTTCCTCAAGATATCTTTGATGTTCCCTTTCTACGCAAGTAGTTGTCTGTCTCTCATTTGCATCTTTATTGTTCTTTTGTTTTTCTTTGCATTGTTTAGTTGGAGCTTTTGACAGTTTCTGCATTTATCTGGGATTTTGTGTGGGCTGGCTCCCACACTTTTATTGAACAAGATTCTTTGTGCGTGTGATGTGTGGGTGTTTCATCTTTTATTCTTTTAGTGTGGGTGCTTCACTTTACTCTCTCTCTCTCTCTCTCTCTCTCTCTCTCTCTCTCTCTCTCTCTCTCTCTCTCTCTCTCTCTCTCTCTCTCTCTCTCTCTCTCTCCTTCCTGTGAGGCTGCTGCTCAAATTAAGGATAATTGATCCCTTTCATGTACTCGGTTTTATTTTGAAAGATTATATCGGCGTGTAAGACTCAACTACAAAGATTCTTTGAAATAGAGTACAAAGATGAACAGAAATGCTCCACCCACTATCATTTCCCTCCATTTGTAAATTGCCTACATGTACACACACATACAGGGAATGAAATTCGGTTTGAGGGAAAAGTATTGATAATTTCATTTTACACGTTTCCATTTTCAACAGTATATTTCTATATCTCAGTTTTTAGGTTTGCTTTAACCCACTTTATTGTGCGGTGGGTTCTAGCGATTCACCTGTCTACCGTCATTCTGTTTACTAAGTAAAAAATGATAATATTTAAGAGATAATATATTTATTCGCCATCTATGGATGATAGTCAATCAACCCTTAATGTGATAGATCCAACAGTTAAGATCAAGGAAATATTTTGAGCTCAAAGTTCGAACAAATAATCAACATTTATAGTCATGACGATTTGAATTTAAAGATATGTGAAAACTCGTTCATAATAATTCATTGCAATAAAGAAATATCCTCCACTTTTTTTGGGTATTTTTTTTTCAGGTTTCACATTAATTCATTCTTCTACGTTGTTCTGTCGTTTATTTCCGTTTATTAGTCCTTAGTTTAGTCCTAGATTATGGTCATTTCAAATTAACATCGTTCTCCTCGACTTTGTTAAGGGAATGGATTCCTGTTGTGTGAAAGTAATCATGTTTTTTTTTTTTTTTTTTTGTATCTCAGTCCATACACGTAAATCCATGTTTATTTAACCTTGAATGAGATGGGTTTTTAATTGTATAAATAAAATTCTTAAAAATCATTCAGAAACTTATCAGCAGCCATAAGATAATATATTTTTCATGATTATGAGTGACTATATATCCTCAATATTAGTTCTGTCATGGTGTCATTTTTATGACGCAATTAACACCTAGATTATAGATGCAATTTCACCAAAGTGAAAAATAATAGTGGAATTGTATGATATTGGGTGTTGAGATGTCGACCGTTAAAATGTATATGCCAAAAGAAAAAAATATACAATTAATCTTAGACAGTGTTTGATAATGATTTACCGTAATCAACTTCGAATGAAGCCATCATAAGAACACTTATGACAGTGAAACATATAAATTAGGAAAGTAAGTGATTGTTGACAACAAATGAAAATGTAAACTTCACGTTCTTAAGCAAATTTTATATTCAATAATAATCTCTAGCTTATCGAAGTGCAGGACTAATGACGATATTCAATTTCACCATAGAGAAAATGTGTATTAATCGTTTGCTTACAACACATATTGTTTGGTATACAAGAAACTAGTCTTTATAGGGCCATCTATGGTGCTAAATAATTTTATGATTTCCATCAGTTTTTAGCTGATAAAAAGCCCTCGTAACTCCCTTGTTATGCTTCCTACTGAAAACACTGAAAACTAAGCAATACTGGGAATAAACATTCATTCTAGTCAAGATTGGCGGGAGTTTAGAAATAGGAGGATATCTCGCAGAATTCGAATTTACTTCAGTTCATAAGTACATATTATATTTGTTTAATTCTGATATACTATAGCCAAACTGAAATAGACAAAAACCCCTCTTCTTTTATAACATTAGTTTTGGGGGACGGGAGAATATATATATATATATATATATATATATATATATATATATATATATATATATATACACACACATACGCATTAGAACACATAATAAGTTTCACACAACATTTTGGAGGTACGTTTCATATAACGTCACCAACTGCTTCTGCATAATTAGGATTCATTACTTACAATTATTTTTGGTTCACCGTATAATCCATATCGAAGCCCATTTTTTTTTATAGTATACGGATGTATTTCATACACGCTCGTACATTATAATGCGATTGCGCGCTCTCTCTCTCTCTCTCTCTCTCTCTCTCTCTCTCTCTCTCTCTCTCTCTCTCATTGATAATAGAAATACCTGTTTCAGGTGGTCAGTGCATGTTTCATATTGTTAAAGGTTTCATTATTATGAGCTTGTTACTCGTATGTCGCATTGATAAAACATTGATGTCCAGTCTGTCAGTCTGTCTTTCTATGAAGACCTAGTCGCAGCTTGCTACATTGGTGACCACGGAGTGACCAGCTGCCCACCACCTTCCTGCTCAGTACTGCGCCCTACGCTTTGGCAATGCCACTCACCAAACCTGGCAGTTCTATCGATACGCATCAATGAAACTGCCGTCCTTCGCCATCGGAGAAGCGTTTGCCTGAATATCACACACCAAAGTTCACTTTCGAGTCAAGAGCATGAATTGCTCAAGCAGCAAAGCAGTCTATGTTCTCTCCGCGATCCTCGAGGACACTGATAGGCTTTGCGACCAAAGGGACGGCCCAATAGAGTATGATCCCCCCAAAACATACCTCCTGGAGCAGTACTCACATTGCCAGCCGCCTGTAAAGCTAAGCTTTTTCATCTCTCTCAACAACCGTTGGAGGACAAAAATTCTTCACTTCCCCTCAACAAAAAGACCAGTACCGTTAGCCTGCAGCCTGCTACATACGGCTCTCCTCAGAAAGTGAACTTATTTCATGCCATTTGTGTGCGGCGAAAACCCAAACCTGTACGTGCCACCATCCCTGATGTCGATACTTTGCCCATAAAGGACTTGATGACCAAAGTGGATGCCCTTATGGACAGCTACTTCACCACCATCAAGACCTCCATCAATGCCTCCACTCTTGACGAAGAGTACAACCATTCAACAATGGCTGAAGCTGACGTGAATGAGGTAGGACATAGACGCATGCCCTTTGACATGCCAGAGTGGTGACAAAACTGTCCACCACCCTCATATGCTGCCCCTCCTTCATTGGACACAAAGAAGGAGGGGCAGATTCGGGGCTTCTTTGAAGAAATGTGAGGAGATCCCCACTTGCAGGAACAAGATATTCATATTATCGTTTTTGAGAGCCAAATACCATTAGAAGTTTCTTGTTGCCTACGTAACATTGCCATTTCCACGTCCCGGTTGATTTGGCGCATGGTCATTTAGTCAAACCAGACTCATACTCGTCGACACATCTTCATTTACCCCTCTGACCTCGCACTTCATTTCATCACACCCACGGATCTCTACGCCCACCTCCTCACGTCCTACTAGAACTTCATCAAATACCCACAGTTCTCACCAAGCATGGTATTTATCACCCAATCAAGACAACCGGCCTCTGGTGTATGCCAGATTCAGGCATCTGGTTCTAGATCATTTGGCAGCTGCTAAATGATTGTTCACTTAAATAGATAAAATTGGCCTATGTCTTAAGGTCTCAAGCCCGTGGTCGTCACCCTTACACATCATCCTGAAGAAGGATGGCTCCCTTCGCCTTTCTGGGGATTACAGATGTCTGAACATACAGACAAAACCGGATCACTATCCTCTCCCCAATATCACCGACGTTAGCTCCTACCAGCACAAAGCAAGGGTGTACTTCACTCTTGACCTTGTAAGGGGTATTATCAGGTGCCCATGAACCCAGAAGACATCCCCAAGATCATCATCACCCCCTTCGGTACATACACATTCAAGTATTCTTGTTATGGCCTTTGTAATGCTGGTGCCACTTTTAATGCCTCAGGGATGGCATCTTAGGGGGCCCTCCCCTCTGAGCATGTTATGCGGATGACATATTTGTGTTCTTTTCCTCCAAAGAGGAACACCTTCATCTACACATCGTTCTCGACTACCTACAACAGAATGGTCTTGTAGTCTGGTATGACAAATGTACCTTTGACGCCAACGAAAAGTCAATCTTAGGGCACCGCATGACTCCTGAAGGGATCCACCCCCTCCCTGAGAAGGTAGCAGCTGTTCAAAACGTCTCCCCGCTCTCGACCTTCAAACCACTGCAAGAATTCTTGGGCATGATCTACTACTATCACCGGTTCTTGCCAGCCATTACCGCCACTCTTGCCCCCATTACGTCTCCCTCAAGGGCAAACCAAAAGCACTGAAGTGGGGTCTCCCTCAGGAAGCGGTCTTCTACAACTTAGAGAATGGCCTATCAGCTGCTGTGAGTCCCAATTTTCCCATGCCACATGCCCCACTACTTCACTCCACTGATGCCAGTGATGTCACTATTGATGCAGTACTGTAGCAAGTGGTCAACATCTTGCCCTACCCATTGGCCTTCTTCAGTAGAAAATTGTCCAAAGTGGAATCCGACTATACTGCCTTCAACTGCGAATTGCTGGCGGTGCATTTGGCTGTCTGTCACTTCCGCCACTTCTTAGATTGTACGCCCTTTATCATTTGCACGGACCACATAACCCTGGTGAACGCTTTTACTTGACAATCAGACACTTGGTCTGCCCGTCAACTCCGACATCTCTCCGCCGTGGCTGAGTAAAAATGCACCTTTCAACACATCCCTGGGAAAATTAATCCATTTGCCGATGCCCCATCAAGAAACACGTTGGCCGCCATTCACCTGGGATAACGCTTCAGCAGAAGCCCATTGAAAATATCTAGAATACCAAGCCTGCAGAACATCCTGCCCATTCCTCCAACGTCCCCTTCTTCCGTGACGTCAGTGCTGGTAGGCAATGCCTGTGGATATCTGCCCCCATGCACCAACAGGTTTTGATTTAATTCTTGGACTCTCACATCCCTCACGCTGATATACTGCATAGCTACTGATGATGTTCCTTTGGTATGGGATTGCTAAGGATGCTAAGGATTGGGTCCGTGCCTGTACTTCATGCCAAACTTCTAAAATACCTTAACACACGGATTCAGGGATAGGTACCTTTCCTCAACGTAGTAGGCCCCCTACCCACATGGCAAGGACACTATTACCTGTTTACTGTCATTGACCGCTTCACTCGTTGGCCTAAAGCCATCCCCATGCAAACTGCAACATACGCCTTACTATCAGGGGGGATAGCAAGATTTGGTATCCTTGAGCTTACTACTTATGACATGGGTACCACTATCACATCTCAACCATGGACATCATTAGCGAACCTCTGAGGCATCACCCTATATCAGACAACCGTCTAGAACCCTGCTGCCAACGTAATGATTGAAAGTTTTCTTCGCACCCTCAAAGCAGCTTTGATGTCTGGCTGCAATGACTCCAACTCTTTTACTCAGCTTCCCTGGGACCTCCTGGGATTAAGGACCACTCCTAAGGATGCTCTGAATGTCTTAGCAGCTGAAATGATATGTGGCCATTGGTCGTCCCTGCTGATTTTTTTTTTATGTGTGCAACCTCCTCCGACAATATCCGGTGCCTACATAACGTTGTGGGGGAAATTTACTCCCTGCCACCCAACTTACAAACCCCCCGCAAAGCAATACATACCAAAAGATGTAAACACCACAACACATGTCTTCATGTGTACTAATGCTTGCAAGCCACTGGTGACAGCCCCATACACGGGACCTGTTCTTGTTATCCATCGTAAGCAGAAGGCTTTCTTAATTAACATTTGTGGAAAAGAAGACTGGGTCTTCATTGATCGCCTAAAACCTGCGTATCTCCTGTGTATCTCTTACAGTTCGCCTCTCTAAGCAGGGAGCCCTATTTCATATGTACTGAATGTCAGTTTCAGAGGAGAAGTCATGGAATGCACGTGTATTTCATACACACTTATACATTGTACTGCAATTGCTTTCTCTCTCTCTCTCTCTCTCTCTCTCTCTCTCTCTCTGATAATTGTAAAACCTGTTTAAGCTTGCCATTGCATGTTTCATATTGTCAAAGTTTATATGTCATTGTTATCCTCAAACATTTGTTATGTTGCGTTAATGAACCAGTCGTGCCCAGCCCATCTTTCTGTTGAGACCTAGTAGCAACTTGCTCCAATATCAAGATGAAGGATACTGTAAAGTGCAATAATATTTAGGTGTGAAGCTCAAGGGTTTCTGAAACGTAGCTTGATTCGGGGCCACAGATTCACAAACCCTCCAGGAGTACTGCACCAGGATATACTTAGCCAATAGCTACTTTCATCATCACAGAAAATGGTCAAAGTCTTTGCCCATTTCCACATATGTCGGAGTAAAGATCATTTGAGGGGTCGATATGAATTATTGTTAATTATGATACTACGTCAATGGAATTCACAGCACATCCATATAATGCTTGCCAGAACACAGTAGAAAAGAAATAATGTTTATATGTGAGCAAAGGGAGCAAAGACTATTTGAGGGACGCAATATAAATTACACACATAGTTACAATTTCACTCAAACACAGTAAGATAGAGAGAGAGAGGGTGTGTGTTTCTGTGGAGATGAGCAGAGACTTCATTCAATTTGTGTCATGGTGCGTGCGGCTATAGACTGAGAATTTCCTGGTGCACTACTATTGAGCAGTTTGGAAATGTGTACCCAGGTCACCATTACCATTTCATTGAAATCAATAAAGAAATATTAACCTCTACTGTACTGAGAAAAAAAAAAACAGGCATAAACAACCTTGATTCAACCTCATAATAAGAAGGAATGCAGTCTCTACCTATCTGTTTGTCCATCTGTTCACAATTGGCTGTGATAAAGCAAGGCGAGTAGCTATAACCCGTGAGGAAAGTCCAATATCTTGCAACGCCACAATTTGTCCTCTTGTTACAATTCTTCTTTGCTGACACGTTGCATTTGGACAAATGTTAATTTGGTTGCTTTTTGAATGGCCTGAAGCACAGCAAACCTATACACTTTACAGGTTTTCGTGACATTTGCACATCTTGTATATTGACTGAATTTGTTTCTGTATGTTGCACAGTTTGCCAATATGTTTTCTACTCACTTGCTAATTTTGATGAGTAAATTATCATTTATAATAATAATGATGATAATATTTGTATTGGTAATGGTAATAGTAACACAGATAATACTGATATGATGAGAACCCGAGTTATGATAGCAACAAAGATACTAATGATATAATGAGAACACGAGTTATAGTCATGTGTACAGTATTTATACGATGAACGAGGGTATGTAATGAATTTTATAGAAAGGCGAGAGTATGCACATAGAACGCTGCACCACTTATGAACATAAACGCTGTATTTGTTTTTGAATAACTTTACATTCATCTATATATATCTTATTGACGCATAGTTGTATGCTTAAATATATAATTCCCGATGTTTAATATTATTGCAGAAAAATCGGATATATTTTTGTTTGTGAGAATAGTCGCTCTTATCGTATTCGTGTCGAGTTTAGAAAATCTTTGATCCTGAAGTGTATTATTTATATTAATTAATTAGTTTTTGTCAAAGGATCGTAATCTTGCGAAAAGATTAGCTTCTTGTGCTGAGCTGTAATTTGTTAGATCAAAGGTAGAAGCCTTCCGTCAATTTGCTTCTCTAATACACTTATATTTACTCAACATTTTGTTCGATGATAATTGGAATAGTTAGATGATAGTTTCATTCCAATATTTGTTACAGTGAATTTTGATGAATAATTATATTGAAAATCCATTACTCCTTTATTTCAAAAAGCATCATTTCGAGAATGTTGTGCTGGTCAATATTAGGTGAACTCCGCAATACTTTGCCTTAGAATACAACTTCAATATAGGGAATGATAGTAGTTAGTGCTTTTAAATCAATGACTTTTACAGAAGAAACCCGCCTGTTTAAGTAGACTAACTTGAACAGTTGCATGAGAAGTCGGTTATTAAAGCTAAAAAATAAAAAAGCATTTTTAAGCAAATGATAGCCTCATGTTTATGGGTTTTATTGTCCATTTCAAGCTGTAAGAATAAATGTTCTACATATCGCATATCTTTTCCCAATTTCCCTTTGATATTCTTACCCGATGTTTCTAGTAAGATTATTTTTAGTTTCTATGAAAATTACCTTTAAAAAACCTACTTTTCGTAACACACATTAAATGTGTGCATGTCCATCAAAATATGTATCCCCAAGCCTTACGCCTGGCAGAAATTGCTTTTCCTGGAACGCTCTTTCAATGGATATTGTTGGAAATAGAATTCTGTTTGCGGTGTATGCCTTATAAATCTCTACATTCTTCTTGTAAATACATTTCTTTGTCTTCCAGTATTCTCTTTGTCTCACTCTGAGTTGTCTTTAAAGTTAGTGAAAAGGTGTGTTTGTTTTCCCTTTGATATAGCACAAAGATATACTCGTCCATTCAACCCTTAATTGTACATAGGCCTACCTTATTAACGGAAAATTTATGGTTGACCCATTACTTATTTTGAAAAATAAGTATGAGATGATATCAAGAACAGAATTCTGCCTTTTGCACAAGACTTAGAAACAGAATTCAACGTTATGTAATAGAGTATTACATACTCTCTCTATACATTATTTAGTACTCCCATTTTAATCTGAATTATTGTATATTATTGACGAAGAATATATTAGAATAATTATATAAAGGCAGTATTATAAGGCGTTGGATAATGAAGAAAAGGATTCCTTCCACGAAATTATATATAGGTCAGTTTGTCAAGCAATAAGTCAAATGACCCGGTTCACAAGTCAATTTCAGGAATGGAATGTTGTAGTATGTATAAAATTTTCACTGTTAGTTATTAAAAAATTTTCTGTTTCTATATCCGTGTTTCTAGCTTGTTATCAGGCTTGCAGAATTGTCAGGCCTATGCCAGTGGCTAATCAAGGAATGTCTGAATATTCATTTGTTGATATATCATTTTTTTTCTTATAAGATTAGCTCAATCAACTAATTAATACTCAGAAAATAAAAATATTTACGGCTTTGCATTGAAACAAGGTATAAATAAGAAAAGAGAAACATTATACATATTCAAGAACATTTGTATTAAGGTAATTTAAATGGGCAAGCAAAACTTATAATTTACAAACAGATCAACAATATGACATTATTGTAACTTGATTCAAGGTAAGAACTTGACAGGGTTACATTTATTTGGAAACCAATAAACCCCAGAAACTGATCAACCATACACAACACGCACAATGACAAACAAATCATAGAGCATATGAGAAGTTACTAGTTTGAAATTTTCCCCTTTTCATAAGTTACTAAAAGCATATTTTAGTGTATTTTACGTTTGACCTGACTTGTAACTATTCCCATTTTTTCATTAACAATCACAAAAACACAAACATGCGATTTCCATTACTAGGAAACGATCATCTTTTGTGCCTTCAGCTTTTCTTATTTCTATATGGGGTCTCTGTTTCTAGTCGGCCTGCTCCATCTGTCTTGTACATCCTGTTCTCTTAGACCTGTCTCCTTCATGTCCTTCAATAATTTATCTTTCCACCTGAACTTTGGCCTTCCCTTCCTTTTTCTCCCCTCCACTTCCATATTCATAACCCTTTTACATACGTGTTCGTCATCTCCCCTCATGACATGACCAAACCATTTCAGTCATTTTTTCCTGAGCTTTCTTGGAAACCTCAAATACTTTGTCTGTCCCCCTTATCAATTCATTGCGGATCTTATCTATTTTTTTTTTCTTTTATTGTGCTCCACACATCCACCTCAGCATTCTCATCTAAGCCACCATATCTCGCAAACGATGTCAGTGACCTTCCCACTAAATATTTTTCCTTCTTTATTTTTCACTCACATTCATCAAAGGCCCTAATCACTTTCATAGGAGGTGGCTACTAATATGCTTTCGCTTGCCGTAGTAAGAAATAGTAAAATTGGTAGTCGTTGGTTAAGTAATACTAGTGCCTTGTCTTTTATTTTTGTCACTAGTATTAATATCTTGTTCATTGATTATTGTTCAGTAACACAACCTATGTTTTAATGGAGGTAGAAAAAAAATTAATTGCTAGAAATCACATTAAAACTTCCAAGTCGATATGGTAAGTGATTTTGTAAGAAAATAAAGTATATCATGAACCGAGTAACGTGAGAAAAAAAGAAAGAAAATTATAAGGGATTCAAGAATATATATTAAGACTATTATAAAAGAAAATAATGATTACCAATCGCTCGCCATTCATTCCTATTTCTGGCACGCTCTCTTGCCTCTCTCACATCTGTCCTCCTTTCACCCTGAGCTGTCTTCACTCTATCCATCCACCCAAACCTTGGCCTTCCTCTTGTACTTCTCCCATCAACTCTTGCATTCATCACTTTCTTTAGCAGACAGCCATTTTCCATTCTCTCAACATGGCCAAACCACCTCAACTCATTCATATCCACTTTAGTTGCTAACTCATTTCTTACATCCGTTCTCACCCTCACTACTTCGTTCCTAACCCCATGTACTCGAGATACTCTACCCATACTCCTCAGACACTTCATCTCAAACACATTCAATTTCTGTCTCTCTGTCACTTTCATTCCCCACAACTACGATCCATATATCACAGTTGGTACAATCACTTTCTCATACAGAACTCTCTTTTTACATTCATGCCCAACCCTCTATTTTTTTACCACTCCCTTCACTGCCCACAGCACTTTGCATCCTTCATTCACTCTCGGACATACATATCCTTCCAATCCACCATTTGCTGCAACAACAGACCCCAAGTACTTGAACTGATCCACCTCCTCAAGTAACTCTACATTCAATTTGACATTCAACCTCGCACCACCTTCCCTTCTCGTACATCTCATAACCTTACTATTACCCACATTAACTCTCAACTTCCTTCTCTCACATACCCTTCCAAATTCTGTTACTAATCAGCCAAGCTTCTCTTCTGAGTCTGGAACCAGTACAGTATCATCCGCAAACAACAACTGATTTACCTCCCATTCATGATCATTCTGGTCTATCAGATTCAGTCCATGTCCAAGCACTCTAGCATTAACGTCTCTCACCACTATCAAGGTACAAGTTAAACATCCCTGGCGGCATCACACATCCCTGTGTCAGCCCCACTCTCACTGGAAACCAATCGCTCACTTCATTTCCTATCCTAACACATACTTTACTACCTTTGTAGAAACTTTACACTGCTTGTAACAACCTTCCACCAACTCCATATAACCTCATCACATTCCACATCACTTCCCTATTAACTCTTATCATACGCTTTCTCCAGATCCATAAACGCAACTTACACCTCCTTACCTTTTGCTAAATATTTCATGCATATCTGCCTAACTCTAAAAATTTGCTTCATGCATCCCCTACCTCTTCTAAAACCATCCTGTACTTCTAACATTGCATTCTCTGTTTTATCTTTAATCTTATTAATCAGTACTCTACCATACACTTTTCCAACCACACCCTAAAAACTAATACCCTTTGAATTACAACACTCATGCACATTTCCTTTACCCTTACATAGTGGTACAATACATGCTCAACCCAATCTGCTGGTACCATTGGCCATATAAAACACATATTATTCAAGTACAGACACACCCCCTTCCTTCAACATCTCAGCTCTCACACCAACCATACCAGATTACCAGATGTTTTTCCTACTCTCATATCATCTAGTGCTCTCCTCACTTCCTCTCTAGTAATCTCTCTCTCATTCTCATCTCCCATCACTGGCACCTCAACACCGGCAAGAGCAATTATATCTGCCTCCCTATTATCCTCAACATTCAGTAAACTTCCAAAATATTCCGGCCACCTTTTCCTTGCCTCTTCTCCTTTTAACAACCTTCCATTTCCATCTTTCACTGTCTCTTCAATTCTCGAACTAGCCTTCCTTACTCTCTTCACTTCTTTCCAAAACTTCTTCTTATTCTCTTCATAAGAACGACCCAATCCCTGACCTCACCTCAGGTCAGCCGCCCTCTTTGCCTCAGCTACCTTTCGCTTTACTTCCACATTTTTCTCTCTATCTTTCATACTTCTCTACACTATTGCTCTGCAGCCATTCTTCAAATGCCATCTTTTTCTCCTCCACTTTTACCTTCACTCCACCATTCACTACCCTTCCTCATGCTGCCTCCAACAAACTTCTTGCCACACACATCACTTGCAATCCCAACAAAATTTTCTTTTACTACGCCACTCCTCTTCTAAATTACCAGTTTCTCTTACTTTCACTCTGTCATATGCCATTTCCAACCTGCCTTGATATTCACTTTTTACCTCGGACTTTATTAACTCTTCAACCCATTAGCTCCCTTTTACATTCCCCCACTCTTCCCCTACTCTTGTGCTACAACTAATTTTCCTTCCACCAAAAAATTATCAGACATATTGTTGGAAGGAGGTTATGTTTTACCTCCTGTTTGCGTGTTTGTGAGCAGCTTCCTGGCCACAATTCTTATCGTATGGATTAAATGTTACGTAAAAAAAACTGGAAATTATTGAATTTTGCCAGGTCAAGGCCGAAGATCAAGGTCATGGTCAAGCGAAATGTCCATTTCACGTATTCAGCCCTAAGTTTGGACCTCGTTGTCACAGAGACTTCAAAGTCGGTCTATATTTGAGTCTATGAAAATCCGCGCCAGTTAATGCTTGTTACGGTCAAAGGTCAAAGTCGAGTCCAAGGTCAATGTTTAGTCCAAGGTCAAAGTCAAGCAAAAGGTCAAATTCCAGTCATCAACCATACAGCCACAATTTTGATCGTAAAGTAATGAAACTTGCAGGGATTTTAAACTATTGTGTAAAGAGCGGGAAATGATTCCATTTTGGAAGGTCAAAAGTCAAGGTCATAGACGAGCAAAATGTCCATATCACGTAATCATCCATAAGTTTGGACACCCTTGTCCCAGAGAATTCAAATTTGGTTCATATTTGGGTGTATGAAAATCCAAGCTAATGAGAAATAAGCTGCTGTGGCGGAGGTCTGCACTATCTGAGTGTCCCTTTAGCTAATAATGTTTTTGTTTGCTCCCTTTGACAATAACCTTAAGATTACTATATACTCATTATGTTTTTTTAAAATAACTTTAAGATTACTAACTGTAATGAAGTTTCAGTATATTTTCATGTCAATAGAGTATCTAAACTTTCTCACATCATTTTATTGTTGAAGTTTCCTTGACATTCATCTGTACTTTCAGAGATTGATTGACTGATTGATTTGGAGTTTTTTGGCATCGTAACATTTAACATCATTGACTCCTACTTTTATGGGATGAAAGAGATAACTAGAGGGGCACTAAGAGCGCAGACCTCCGCCGTGACAGCTTATTTCTCGTCCTTTTGCTCGACTTTGACCATGACTTTTGACCTTAGCATATGTTAATTGACATGGATTTTTATACACTTTAATATGAACAAAGTTTGAAGTCAGTCTCTGTCGCAGAGTTGAAGGGTGCCACGTCCTTGAGGACTTACACTTAAGGACTTATATAAAGGGGGTCAATTTTTACCCAGCTATTGAAAGGGTAGCACTAAACACAACAGCCCGTTTATCGCCGTGTGTCTTCTAATATACACACCTTTGGTCCTCTAACTTCGAAGGATCAGTAACAAGGGTTAATCGAAGTACCATCTAAATAACCGCAGATATAATGATGGTAAGGGTATTATTATTATTATTATTATCATTATTATTATTATTATTATTATTAAATGCTAATCCACAACCCCAGTTAGAAAGGCAGGACGCTACAAGCCCAGGGACCCCAACAGGGAAAATAGCCCATTGATGAAAGGAAACAAGGAAAAATAAAATATCTTAAGAACAGCAACAATATCAAAATGAATATTTTCTTTATAAACTATAAAGACTTTAACAAAACAAGAGGAAAAGAAACTAGATGGAACAGTGTGCCTGAGTGTACCCTCAAGCAAGAGAACTCTAACCCAAGACAGTGGAAGACCATGGTACAGAGGCTATGGCACTACCCAAGACTAGAGAACAATGGTTTAATTTTGGAGTGCCCTTGTCCTAGAAGAGCAGCTTACCATAACTAAAGTCTCTTCTACCCTTACCAAGAGGAATGTGGCCACTGAACAATTACATTGCAGTAGTTAACCCATTGGGTGAAGAAGAATTGTTTGGTAACCTCAGTGTTGTCAGGTGTATGAGGACAGAGTAGAATGTTTAAAGAATATGCCATATTATTCGGTGTCTGTGTATGCAAAAGGAAAGAACCGTAACCAGATAGAAGGATCCAAAGTAGTACTGTCTGGCCAGTCAAAGGACCCCATAACTCTCTAGCGGTAGTATCTCAATGGGTGGCTGGTGCCCAGGCCAACCTACTACCTAATACCTAATAGAATATTAGTTTGCTTGATTCTCTTATTCTTGGACACAACACTCACAAGAACAAGTAAAGTTGCAGGAATGAATGACTTATTAACTTAGTACCTTCAAGCACATACAAGTATTTAGTTAGATAAATTTAGTCTACTTCATGGCCACTTAACACTATAAATTTAGATGGTTTGGTTTCTTCCTCTAGTAGTATTGCTATGGATATGGAAGTTCTTATTAGTAGGCTGTAGCTGTTCTCTGTTCGGAAGTTGGGGCGATTTTCTTGCACTGTTCGGTATGGTGGTTTTAGTCGTTCTGCTTAGAAGGCTTTAGTTGTTCTCGATGTGGTAATTAAAACGATTCTGATCCCATGTCCACCGGTAAAGTCCGTCATTTGGGCAGGAACAAAGGGGCGGGCATCTTTGGTGTGGTGAAAATGTGATGCTCGCCTAAGGATGCACTCATTGGTCACGGTGAACATAGTTCCGTCCTGTCTGAAAGGAGGAGACATGATTGGTAAACGAAGGCAAGGAAGGAAGGTCTTAAGATTTTAAGATTTTATGTTAGAAAATTTAGCCCTAGGGAGTGCAACTGTCACGGAAAGGATAAACCGCTCACAAAAGGAAAAGCGTTGAAGTAAACCTTTGCTCGAGGGGATTGGAGGGATTATTACTATTATTATAGTCTCAGATGGTCCAGAATCAGATAAAAAGTTACGGGAGATTAACGTTATCCGAGACTTTGGATTTCAAAAAAGGTAAGGGTTCAGGATTTAAGCATTAGCAGATGTCTTCGTATGCCGGTAGCTAATCTCGGACAGGTAAAATTTTATGAGAGATCACTGCATCGAAGGATTTAGCTTCCCAAACATGGTCGAAGATTTGATTGAAAAGCTGGTGTGGGTTTGAGATTACGAGTGACTAATCAACACGTGTTCCTTCAAGGATATTTTAATGGTAGGCTATATGCTGGAGGCGAAGTTTAGCCACATGTGTTTCTTTTAGAAGCTCTGACAATCCGAGCGGCTTAAGGAACTGTCGTTTATATGGGACAGCTTTGTCTTAATCTCCTTCGGGAATTCAAGATTCAGGTGTAGTTCGAGAAGGTGATTTTACATGAACAATACGAATTGCTATCAAAGTGCAACCTATTTAGAGAGAGAGAGAGAGAGAGAGAGAGAGAGAGAGAGAGAGAGAGAGAGAGAGAGAGAGAGAGAGGTTGAAAATGATTGATTTGGATATTGAACACGGATATACAGGGCTAAGAATTATAGAATAACATTTCAGTTTAAACTGAGTAGTTTATAAAGAGATAATATAGATTGTTAGTAGTACTTTTAATCCTAGTATTAATTAATTTAATACTTAGCATGTTCGTTCCCTTTTATTCAAAATCCTTGTAAGATTTTGATGCATTTCAGTTCAAATCGAATAGCATATTAAAGATTAACATAAATTTGTTAGTGGCATTCTTAATTCTAATATTAATTAATTCAATACTTATTTCTATTGTTATGCTCGAAATTCTTGTAAGATTACGGATAATCTCTGTGACAAAGATGTTCAAACTTATGGCTGATTTCGTGATCTTCCAAAATATAATCATTTCCAGCTTTTGACAAAAAAGGTAATCCCTGCCAGCTTCATTACTCTAAGATTGAAATTGTGCCCAGGAAGCTGTTCACAAACAAACAAACACTCACACACAAACAAACACATTAACAGGGTGAAAACATAACCTCCTTCCAACTTCATTGGTGAAGGTAAAAGCATTCATGCAAAACGTTTTCCCTTAATGTTAAAAGTCGTAGAAACTTTTTATCAAGTAATACTGGGGTTACGTCATCTGGTGCCACTTAATATCAATGGCAGTCACTGGTGAAGAGCGTTTTCACCAATTACTGTTCATTCACGCAATCTAGGAGTATAGCTACATGAGGAAATATGATGGGTTTTATTTTCTTTATAGGGAGGCAGAAAAAGTATCATTAGTGGCAACTGAATACAAAGTTTTCATGATGACATAGTAAGTGGTTAAGTAGGAAAAATGAGATTCAAGATTACAGAGATACAGGGTAGCATTAATAAAAAAAAAACTATTTTAATCCCTTCAAAAGTAATTGAATACCATATAGTTTACCGATTTTTCAAAACTACAATTCCCTTGATTTTTCACCACTTGTATATATATATATATATATATATATATATATATATATATATATATATATATATATATATATATGTGTGTGTGTGTGTGTGTGTGTGTATGAATATGTATATATACAGTATATATATATATATATATATATATATATATATATATATATATATATGTATATATATATATGCATATATGCATATATATGTATATATATGATGAACATATATATATATATATATATATATATATGTGTGTGTGTGTGTGTATGAATATGTATATATACAGTATATATATATATATATATATATATATATATATATATATATATATATATATGTATATATATATATATATATATGCATATATGCATATATATGTATATATATGATGAACATATATCACAAGCACACGTGATACTTCACATTTATAATGAATAGACAATTTATTGTTGGCCTCCAGAAATCGAAGATAGTATCTCTCCGAACATTTTGTAGATTAACAGGAAAACTGCATTTGCGTTTCTCCATTTATTATTTGGTACCATCTTTATTTTTCGAAGAATCTAAAGTTTACTCATATCATTTTTAAAGTAATTTCCGAGATTCCAAATATTTTGTGTCAATATGCTCACCAACATAACCTTTTATTAAAGCGTAATTTCATCACTCAACCAATGTAGTCCTGAAGAAGGGTCACGTAGTGATTGGAAACACATGTCGACACCAAATATTAAGTGGAAAAACGTAAATGCAGTTTTCCTGTTAATCTGAAAACTATCCAGAGGACAGTTTCTCTGGAAAGATGCTACTTTCGATTTTTGAACGCCGCCAAGAAATTGTCTATTCATTATAAACGTAAAGTAACGTGTCCAAGTATCTTATTTAGAAGTGACAAGGCATGGGTAACCTGAATGAAAATGCTTAAGATACTTCACCGGAGAGAGAATGCAGATACCAAGAGATTTTAAGCTGTTGTGGAGATTGCTGCCGTTTCAGATGAACTGGAAGGAGGGACCAACACAGTCTTTAAATACAGAATTTTTAATGGGATATATGCGTAATATGCACTATATTTATGTTTCTGGCAGCTTTGACTTCTATCAAAGCATTGTGTTATTTTCTTCTTTCTCAAGTGATACCAGAATCAAGTGTTGGAATTCTTGGAAAACTGGAACCTGTCTATTTCATGCATTACAGACAGACAGTATTAATTAATTTTCTTTCCGAATTTCCCAGATAAAGTCAAGCAGATCTGTCCCATTAATCATGCAGTGTATACGGGAATCCTTGTCTTTTCCTTTACAATATTTGTGCATGGAATCAAATAGAGTGGGGTAATTCAGCGGATAATAAACATTCTGCCCGAATACACTACAAAAGGCGAATTTATGAACAATTCCACACGTAATTAGTTTAGTGGGGACCGGATCGGTTGCTACAGAGGAATTATTACACATTTATCCAAATAAATTTAATTTTATTTCAAATATGTTTTATTGTTAATGAGTATAAAAAACTGAAGGGGAATCGAATAACTCCTGTGTTATTAATAGGTGGGCGTTATTTTTTTTATCAATTTATTGTTGAAAAATATTGAATTTTGCGTTAATTTCAATAATGTTTTGAAACGTTTACTCTGAGTTCAAAGAAAAATGTGCCCAATGAAAAGTTAATCATGAATAAAAAAAAAAGAGAGTTCTTAATGGAATAACTATTACTGCATTAACTTGGTCTTATGATTCATAGTTTTCTCTCTCTTTTTTTTTTTTTTTTTCATTTTGGCTCCAGTTTAATCTGTGCTTTATGTAAGGATAAATGTGATCTTCAGAACAACAAACATACTGATAACTTTATGTAAGGATAAATGTGATCTTCAGAACAACAAACATACTGATAACTAAGGAAAAATGCGATAAATTTCAAAAGTAATAGTAGCCCATTTCTCCTTAAGTTAACAAGTTCCTAATAGCAGTCCTTTGTAGCCTATGACTTTTAAAATGATGAATCTAGGATGTTGAGTCTTCAGACTTAGCGCCATAACTTCCACCGTCTGTTTTCATTGCTATGGCTCACCTTTCCTCACATCAGAGAAAGATATAAGACCGTGGGGACCTCTTAAATGGCGTATTGTTGCTGCCTTTTATGGTTAAAAATGCTGTTCAACTCTGCTCTAAGGCAGTGGCTCTATTGTTACCACTAATGTTTCAGATCATACGGCTGCTAGCAAGGGTTTTAAGGTTAGCAGGGGAAATTTCCTTAAAGTTGATTCGACTTGGCCTTTGTAAATTTTTTAAATTTGAAAAGTTTCTTGTTGCTTGAGATGACAATGATTTTAGACCTCTGCACCATAGATGAAAGTTGAGACACACACTACTACATACAGTGTATTTTAACTTTGGAGGTCAGTTTCAGGTGAGAATAAACTCAGCCTGCCAAAAAAATGTGGAGACCTGTTAATTTTACACACACACACACACACACACACACACACACATATATATATATATATATATATATATATATATATATATATATATATATATATATATACACTGTATATACATATGTGTATTTCATCATAGATTTATCTTCAAACCCTGTACGATCGGACATCTTCAGTAGGTCCTCGTGAATATCATCACATGATTTGTAATATATTTTGCTTTTGTAGTTATTTTACTATTCTTTGCTCCTCGTTTACTTAATTTTGATTTTATATTTTCCCTACTATGACATCCAATCTACATGTAATTGAAATGTTATTTAATTACGTTGAAACGAATAAGTAAATTAACCATATCTCTCTTTCTCTGGACTATGCTAGGCTTTATATCTTAGGAATCCATGTTTGCCAACTGTTATATAAGTGGATGAGCAACCTGGAGGAGTAACGAGAACTTTGGGTGTGGAGGAAATACCCCCCTAAATCTCCATGAAGGCAGTGGCAGTAGGTCGACAGATTAGGTATAAGGCGAGAGACAAGGTGTCTCTTCACCTTCTACTCCGGATGACTGGCGGATCATTTTACTGGTATTAGTATGGACAATTAGGGGTCACTTGCCTTAGTTAGATGGGGCACTGCACATCACAAGGAACTGGCTATCATTTGATGAATCACGGTAATGAATCCTCTATGTATTTAGTTAGCCAATGAAAAGTGAAGAATCTCACTTTTTATAAATCCTGAAGAAAAGTTAAAAATGGATAATCGGTATGTTAGAATCATGAATCAGATTGGAAAGTTACTGCAAGTGGAGAATGAATTTTTGCAATAGTTTGGATATCTTGGCCCTAATGAAACAAGTAGTAAGGGGATTGGTAAGGAAACCTTAGACCAAGACAATTTATTTATATCTATTCAGGAAGACCAGATCGTGTTGGAAGAAAACTGGTAGGGATGATGATGACACCGACAGCAGAAAGGGCTTTAACTGAAAGGAGAGCTGTATATTGTAGATTGTTATTTGCAAAGTTTAAATCAAGACAGTGCAATATGAGTATTATAGTTTTCTATGCACCAACACATGATTCCCCTGAAGAAAGGAAAGATGAATACAATGAAGGACTGCAGAGTGTGATAGATTAGATCCCAAATATGAAAATTGTGATTAGTGACTTAAATGCCAAAGTTCGAAGGAATAATTAAGTTATAGAGAATGTCATGGGTGTTGAGGGTCTTGGCAAATGAAAATGAAAATGGAGCACATTTTCTGTTTGTGTTTAACATAAAATCTTGTCATTGGAGGTACTCTTTTCCAGCACAAAGACATCCACAAATATAAATGGACTTCATCATGTTGCAATTAAAGAAATCAAGTAGATTACATAGCAGTTAATAAAAAGAGAAGGAAGCTATAGAGGCGCAGATATTGATAGTGATCACCAGCTCCTTATTACCACACTGAAATTCTAAACTGAAAGCACCCGATAGAAATATAGATAGAATACCTAGATTTAATTCTAAGCTTCTAGAAAATGAGCACAGAGAACTGATTGTAGAAATATATTTGCAGTCTTCGAGACTTTGAGAGATGAAGAGCAGACAATTGATGAAGAATGGTGTGATATTAAGAACATATATCCATCAGTTGGTAGTGAAGTTTTGGGACATTCAATTACAGGGAGAAAGCCATGGGCATCAAATGATACGTTGGATACTATAAAAAGCAGACAAAAACAGAAATTGATTGTTAAAATTTTCATGGAAATAATTAAAATTACAAGGTACAGCATGCTAAGTATTCTAGTATTTATAGTAAAGTCAAAAGAAAAGCCAGGAATGACTGGAGAGATTATTTAGATAGGAAAACAGATGAATCTGACAAAGCTGTGAATTCAGGAAGTCGCTATGTTGTAAGAATTGTTCATAGAATTATTAATGGAATTTCCACTGAGGTAAAGAAGAAGAAGCATATACCCATAACAACAGATGAAGAAAAGCAAGGTTGGATGGAACACTTTAGTGAGCTCATGAATAAGAGATATGAAGGGAATAATTTGACTGATATGCCTGAAGCTGATGAAGACCTTGATGTGTCCATGAATGAATTCAGTGTGTTTTAATTCCAAGCTACCGTTAAAAAAATCAGAAGATGGAAAGCCCCTGGTTACGATGGAATAACTTATAAGATGATACTGGCTGAAAATGGAGTGACCCACAGAATACTTACAAGATTCTTTTGTAGAATGTGGCATGAAGAGGCAAACCCTGATTCTTACCGCTTTGTTTCCGCGATGTGGCCTTCATCTTAACTGCTCTTTCTCTTATCCTTTCACCTATCTAAGGCCCACACATCTACACACCATAAAACGCTCAGAGAAAGAGATCATCATCATCATAATCAACATCATCATCTCCCCCTATGCCTATTGCCTCTGTTAGATTTCGCAAGTCGTCTCTATGAGCTATTAATTCAATACTTTTCCATTCATCATCTCTGACTTTACGCTTCATAGTCCTCATCCATATAGGCCTGGGTCTTTCAACTTCTAGTACCTAGATGAACTAATCTCTCTTCGGAAGTGTGAAGAGCACGCCCAAACCATCTCCATCTACTCCTCACAATGATCTCATCCACATAAGGCACTCGAGTAATCTCTCTTAAAGCTTTATTCCTAATCCTGTCCTGCCATTTAACTCCCAATATTCTTCTGAGGGTTTTGTTCTCAAATCTACTAAATCTGTTGGATATTTTTTCACTGCCATACCCCGGCTCATGTCCATACAGTAACACTGATCTCAGTAAACTGATATATAGCCTGATTTTTATATGTAATTTCAGGCGATTTCATTTTCAAATTTTACAACTTAGCCATTGTCTGATTTTTTTTTTTTCGATCTTTCCTTAAACTCCAATTCTAAAGAACCTGTATTATAGATCCTAAATATTTAAAAGATTATATCTCATTAATCCTTTCTCCTATTGATATTTCATCTTCCATTGCATATTCCATTCTCATCATCTCTGTCTTTCTTCTATTTATCTTAATCCCAACGTCATTTAATATTTCATATATTCTGGTGAGCAGCAATTGCAAATCCTCTGGTATTCAGCTAGTAACGATAACATCATCAGCATACTCTAGGTCAGCTAATTTTCTATTACTAATCCGGTTCTATCCTTCACCATCTTCAACTGTTCTACACATTACAAAATCCACGAGGAGGATAAACAACATAGGTGACAATACATATCTTGGACTACTCTACTGTTCACTGGAAATTCATTTGACAGGATTCCGGTAACATTGACTTTGCACTTGACATGCTCATGAACAGACTTAATCAAATTTACATACTTGAGAAGAATTCCACAAAAACGCAAGATTCTTCACAAAATTGGTCGATGCACACCATCAAAGGCTTTTTCATAGTCCAATATATATGCTATATATATATATATATATATATATATATATATATATATATGTGTGTGTGTGTGTGTGTGTGTGTGTGTGTAAATATCACCCACGAATGGCATTTAATACCGAATTCTATCTTGGGAATGTACTGTATATCCACTTGGAATTCATTTTATGGTAACAGATAGAATTCGGTATTAAATGCCATTCGTGGGTGATATTTACATTGATTGAAATCACGTGTGCTAGTAATATATATTCATATATATATATATATATATATATATATATATATATATATAATATATATATATATAAAATATATATATATATATATATATATATATATATATATATATATATATATATATATATATATATACAGACATACACATATTCAGACATTTGCTCTTTATTATAGAGGGGAGACTGTCATTTTTCTTTTCTCTATGCGTTAAACTAGATGACTTCATAATGTTCTGCTAAGCCGTAAAGTAAATTACCCGGGTAGACTTTGAATCCATTTAATGGCAGACCATTAAGAGTAATAACAATTACATTCGTTTCGAGTGTTATGTGAAATGCCTTTACCTACCTCATTCTTGTGTCCTTAATTTGACTATGCATTGTACCTGCTCCTTGGAATTTCGTTCTAAAGTATTAAAATCAGTCTTTTCTTGCTTAGAAGGATGCTAGAATGATTTGTATTAACGAAGAAATAATTCGTGTAGATCACTAATTCAATGAGTAGTAATTTCGGTAATGATTTTTCAATTTTCATTCTAGAATAGCAGCTGGTAAATAAGAAAAAAAAATTCGTACGATAGTTACATTGAAAGAAAGTTTGATTTTTGCCCTTTGCGAAAACGCTTATCAAAAGAAATCATACCAAATCTTTTGAAAGATAAAATTGTTTCCTAAATCTACTTCAATATTATAAGGAAACGTCTTATTACTGGAAGCATGTTAAAAACATGCTATTTCTTAATCGCAATGTAACACGTTAATGCAATCCTTACTTTGTCTTCGTTTTCCTTCTTCCAAGGCTATAAACCTCTTGCATTCGAAAACCATGGAGTTTCAGAAACTAGTTTTAATGACTATTTGCTAATAGTCTTGCTTTAGATTTCTTATAATCTCTTAGACGGTCTTAAGTGTGTCAGTGTGTTTTGACAATCTTCTTTCGATATACAATATATTTCCATTTAATTATTTTGATAGGTTTTCAAGTGAGGTTTTGGATGATTTATTATGATTTAATCTAATTATCAAAGTTAAATGATCTAGAGAGTAAGAAAGACCGATTCTTGTAAAAAAATATAACTGACAATATATAACTTTTTTGGAGATAGAACATTTGAATACTACAAGTTTGAATAAGTAATTATATTTGAGGAGAGTATAAGAATTAGATATTGGTTAACTGTATTTCTCATACAGATTACAACACTGAAATAGTATATTTCCGATTGATCTGAAATATAGTATATAAACCTAGGTTATTAGATTAGTTTGTTTTATATGTGGGTTTTTGCTTTTCATTTTATATTCTGCTTTTATGTGCATAAAACGAGATTACTCTATAGAAATGATGATTCACAAGTTTTTTTTTTTTTTTTTTTTTTTTTTTTTGACAGGTAAGAGGTTTTTTTTGGATAAAATATAGTTTCTATTTCATTTCGCAGTTGCACTTTTTTTATGACCGTCTTATACATATGCAATATTAATTGAGATAGAAACTTCATATATTAACAGAGTGACTTTTGCTTGTCAAGCCATTTTGTAAGAAGTTGGTTGGCCAGGGTACTAGCCAACCGTTAAGATACTACCGCTAGAGTTATTGGGTCCTTTGATTGGCCAGGCAGTACTACATTGGATCCTTCACTCTTGTTACGGCTATATTTATATATATATATATATATATATATATATATATATATATATATATATGTGTGTGTGTGTGTGTGTGTATTTTTTTTTATTATTTTTCTGCCTACACTTAAACGGATTAGTCTGGCCTATTCTTTACATATTTTGCTCTGTCATCATACACCTGACAACACTGAGATTACTAAACAGTTCTTCTTCCCTGCAATTGTTCTGTGGTAACTTTCCTTTCGGTAAGGGTAGAATAAACTATTTAGCTATGGTAAGCATCTCTTCTAGGAGAAGGACACTCCAACATTAAACCATTGTTCTCTAGTCTTGGGTAGTGCCATTGTCTCTGTACCATGGTCTTCCAGCGTTTGGGTAGAGTTCTATTGTTTGAGGGTACACTCTTGCACAATATTCTATCTTGTATCTCCTCATCTGAATTTTTTTTAAGATTTTATAGTTTGAATATGAAAGATCTAATTTAATGTTGTTACTGTTCATAAAATGTTTTAATTGTTCATTACTTTCCTTGAGAATTATTTATTTCCATATTTCCTTTCTTCACTGGACTTTTTCCCTGTTGGAGCTTTTCGGCTTATAGCATTTTGCTTTTCCAACTAGGATTGTAGTTTAGCAAGTAATAATAATAATAATAATAATAATAATAATAATAATAATAATAATAATAATAATAATAATAATAATAATAATAATAATAATAATAATATCAAGCTTTTCGTAATACATTTAATGTCAGATTTGAAATTAATAGTCTGTATTTATATATGTATGATTTTAAAACACTATGACTTTTACGTGAAAGTGAGCAGAGTATTGTCGTATTACAATTCAGGATATTCCCATCAACTAAATGTAATGTACTGGAGATTAAGTCCAGAATCCTTGATTTGATTTTACCTAGAATGTTTTGGCCGGAAATTAAATGCTATAATGCCAGAGGTTATCTATTTTCTTTTCTTTATGATCTCCCCTATATAATAAAGAGGAAGTGTGGGGATATTTATATATATATATATATATATATATATATATATATATATATATATATTTACATATATAAATATACATATATATACATATATATAATATATATATATATATATAAGTTTATAATTGTATATATTTGTATATATATATATGTATATATATATACATGTATATATACTTATTTATATATATATATATATATATATATATATATATATTTTTTATATGTACATACATATATATACAGTATATATATATATATATATATATATATATATATATATATATATATGTATATGCATTTATATATATATATATATATATATGTAAGTATGTATATATATGTATATATACTGTATATATATATATATATATATATATATATATATATATATATATATATACATATATATATAAATCCTATCACGCGCAGCTCTCCCTGACCTTCTGGTAGAGGGAGAAAGAGTGGTCTTACCCTTGTGAGTCAGGAGTGCTTGCATATATATGTATGTATGTATATATATATATATATATATATATGTGTGTGTGTGTGTGTGTGTGTGTCTGTGTGTGTCTCTTTGAGTGTGTGTGTGCGTCTTTGTCTGTGACTGTGTGCTTCTCCGTATATAAATTATGTTTATACGAGTGTGCACATTATTAGAACAAATCGCATGAATATCTTTTATTTGTATCTGTCTATTTGAAAGAATTTTCTATGATTGGCAAATAACCAGTGAGACTTGTTTTCAATTGCCAAATTTATCATCACACTGTTATGGCCTCTTGGTTATATTCAACAACAACAGTAAAGGTTTGGGTTTCACTAATAACAATATAACGAAAACATTGATAACGTTATCTTTAAAAGTTTGGTCTTTGTTTATGCTTGTGATTTGATTGTTGTTTTCATGCGACTTGGTCGGCAATGTATAATGCATATTTATGACTTGATCTTTTGTATTGCAATTGTATTGTCAGCGTGAATATTTTATCTCATATGTCTGTTAATTCATGTATAGCAATTAGAGGTACCTAATTCTTTGAACGCGGACAATGCATACAAGTATTATTTTATTATCTTTCGACGTCTACAAAGAGAATATATTTAATATCCTTTTACAATTTAAAAAGACTTTTTATTAGTGTCCTTGTAACTTAGAGATATGACGTCAGAGTCATCCAAGATATTTTAACTCTAATGATGATCGACGATTAACTTTTATCGATTCCTATCGTGCGAAGGTTCTCCCTTCATCCATTCTCGAGTAATGGCGCCTGATGAGAAAGACATCGATCCAAGAGACAACATTTAACATTTCTCTTGTAACCTGATTAATTACTCTCTCTCTCTCTCTCTCTCTCTCTCTCTCTCTCTCTCTCTCTCTCTCTCTCTCTCTCTCTCTATCTCACTGATATACTCGATATATTTTCTTTTATTTTATCTCACGTCATTTTGTTAAAGATCATGATGTTTTATCAAATTACTGTAGATTAGAACGAATTTTCTCACTGTGTACAATAGATATTTTAGAATCAACCTGAAATTATAAAAATTATATTCCTGTTTTAACACAGATAACTTCAATGCAACAATGGTACAAATTAATTCATCCATTTGTAGATTGCTTCGTATTGGCTACTTAAGCAACATCTTTTACTCAAAACATAATTGCTCTCGTATCTATTGATAGTAAAGACTTTCTCAAATAAGGGAACGCCTTCTTAATGGCGAGAGCACCTTTGGTGAAATGGCACATCCTACGATATTTTAATTTATTGAAAATATAACTACATTGTGATGATCCTACTACTCTTATTAACTACACATTACGATATTAAAGATAGTGAAATTTAGATATCAAATAATAATACTACCCCTTACATAAATGAATAACTCCATCGTTAAGGCCATCGCAAAAAAAGGTCTATGGAGAATCCCTACGATTTTGTATAACATTATTGTAACATTTCCTAATCGCAAAGAAAGTCCTAAAACTGAAAAAGGAAGAATAGATTGAGTTTAAACAAGGAAAAGGATGTGTAATTGAAATGTTTGATAAGAAATAGCTAGGTGTGAAGTTCGAAAATATAGTCCAATAGCAGTCTTTTGTTACCGAAGACGTTATTTAAAGTTCTTCAGTAGATGATGAATTTAGTATTATGAGTTCTCAAACGAGCCTATACTCCCTCATATGTGTGCATTGTTATGGCTCACCATGCCAATCTTTTAACTTGCTTACCTTGCCATTTGTCGAACACATCAGATAAAGATTCGGACCTTCTGGGACTTCTGGTCTGGCGTAAAGCTGCTGCCTATCTAAGGCCAGATGCTTTATATGCGGTGGACCCAAATTATAAATTTCTTTTGTTTTCTATAAAGATCGTAGATTTCTTAGCTCCTAAATTGTTTGTTACTTTTCTTAAGTTAAGAATAAGAGGTTTTTTTCTTTTTACTTATAGGAGAATTGGTATGTTACTCTTTAAGGTAAATGTGCATGTAGTAGATTTAGCCCTGATGATTACTGCCCAATTTCCATAATTCATAATCTATTTAACGTTTTTGAGAGTTGTTTAGCAAAAAGTTTCATTATGCACGATGTTCCATGGTTTGCAATTAGTTTTTAGCAAATGTCTTTAAGCTTTTGATGCCTGTCTTACAATTTTCAATGCTGTAAAGAAGAAATCCTTTGACAGGGGTCAGTAAGTTCGTATGATAAATGAAAAGAAAAGGCATTAAAATTCCTATTTTTTTTATTTATTAAAGATATTTTTGAAATAAGACTAATCCCAAAACAAATGTATATATTGTGATATTACATAGGGTCTGTTTGTTCCCAAAACTAAAAATTGTTGCATCCTTGGACCAGTCTTTAGGAAATTACTTTATTGGTAGTAGGTTGGCCAGGGCACCAGCCACCCGTTGAGATACTATCGCTAGAGAGTTATGGGGTCTTTTGACTGGCCAGATGGTACTATATTGGATCCTTCTCTGTGGTTACGGTTCATTTTCCTTTTGCCTACACACATCCACTTTGAATAGTCTGGTCTATTCTTTACATATTCTCCTCTGTCCTCATACACCTGACAACACAGATTACCAAACAATTCTACTTCACTCAAAGGGTTACTGCACTAATTGTTCAATGGCCACTTTCCTCTTAGTAAGGGTAGAAGAGACTCTTTAGTTATGGTAAGCCGCTCTTCTAGGAAGATACTCCCAAATCAAACCATTGTTCTCTACTCTTAGGTAGTGCCATAGCCTCTGTGCCATGGTCTTCCACTGTCTTCGATTAGAGTTCTTTTGCTTGAGGGTACAATCGAGCACAGTATTTTATCGTATTTCTCTTCTTTTTGTTTTGTTAAAGTTTTTCATAGTTTATATAGGAATTATTTATTTTAATGTTGTTAATCTTCTTAAAATATTCTATTTTCTTCACTGGGCTATTTTCCCTGTTGGAGCCTCTGGGCTTATAGCATCCTGCTTTTCCAACTTGGGTTGTAGCTTAGCTACTACTACTACTACTACTACTACTAATAATAATAATAATAATAATAATACTTACATCTGGCTTCTTTAACTTATTATAAAAAACAAACATTGCAAATATTCTAGCAGGAATTTAAAGATGTCGTCTTCCAGATTACTTAAGTAGGCCTAAGGAAAGAAAACTCAAAGACAAGAGAAAATGTTTTGTGCAACTTTATGTAAATTATGTATAATTGCACTGGTAATGATGGTCCCTGTACTGTATATGTAATGGCGGCCATCGTGAGTTTTCACTAAAATACCTGCAATACGTAAATGGCCATTCACAAGAAGCACGGCTGGTGAATATATGTAACTAACCATTTCCTTAGTATCATATTGTATTCATTGCATGTAGATCTAGAATCATTAAAGGCTTAAATATCACTCGTGTATGGCAGAGTCAAGGTACAGTTCAATGACCTAGAGACTGACCATATGATCAGCGCTCAAGGCCTCTCTCCATCAAGCTAGGACCAGGGAGTGCCAGGCAGTAACTTCTGATGACTCAGTAGGTAGACCTATAGGCTCCCCAAAATCCCCGTAACTAGCTCACAAAGATAGGGAGGCTTTAGACTGCTAGAAACTATCCAGCTTGAGCAGGCTTCGAACTCTCGTCGTCTAGACTGTCAGGCAAGGACGTTTCCAATAGTCCACCAGTTAGCCAAATTTGACATCACTGGTAAAGGTTACATTAATGGAAATTCCTCATGGATTTACATGGATATTTTTAAGAATTTTCTACCACACTCATACTAAACTGGTGCTTTTATTCAAACAGGACTTTTTTTCCGGCAGAGCTTTTCCATCAGTTCATGAAATATTCTTGAAATGTCGGAAACCTTCAAACACATTATAATGTGTATTCTTTTAAAAGGGGAGTATTCAAACATAATCTTCAGACCTCTGAATGTAAAATTTTGTATAATGTTTCATTAAAATTCATCAAAGAACAGTAACCTGTTCTCCTCCGGTCCCTATTTTTCTCGAGTTCGTAATCCTTGTCTTTTAGTCTTGTTAAATACTTTTAGAGCGTTTTGTCCATGTGAGATAATACATTTTTAATAGATTCTCCGGCAATTTGCGCTTAATGAAAAGATTCTTTTTTTAATTCTTTCAATCTTCACTGTTGTTAAAAAGATGTTGTTACCTTTACCCAATGTTGGCTGGTATAGTGTTCAAACATGAATCCCAGTGTTCAGAATATTAGTTTTAAACTGAGCATTTTACAAAATATTACCTTGAACTGTTTACATAGCTCAGATAGAACAAAATCTCCAGCGGGATTTTCCTCAGTTTCCTTGTATTACACGTAGCTCATGTCATAAACCTTCCTTCTCTTTTTAAACTGGCAGATAACTGTAATTGGTATAATTATTATTATTACTTACTAAGCTACAGCCCTAGTTGGAAAAAAAGGATGCGATAACCCCAGGGCTATAACAGGGAAAATAGGCCAGTAAGGAAAGGAAACAAGGAAAATTAAAATATTTTAAGAACAGTAACAACATTAAAATATCTCTGCTTTATTCATTCTAAGGGGAATCTTCAGGTAACTCTTAAACATTACACATATTTCCTTCGGGTTTCAATTGTTTCATTTCATTTTGAAGTATCCCCCTATAACGAGAAACATTCCACCTCTCCCTCCTTCCCATATTCTTATTCCTCAAGTTGATTCCATGGCAACAGTATGAGATTTTTAAAAGGTATTCCTATAATTTTTATACGATTATGGGCATCGCTTTTATTTCTCTTGGATTCTTATGATCACAGATATTCAGTGGTTCATAGCGTTTATGTATACACACACACACACACACACACACACACATATATATATATATATATGTATATGTATATGTATATGTATATGTATATGTATATATATATATATATATATATATATATATGTGTGTGTGTATATGTATATATATATATATATATATATATATATATACATACATATATATATATATATATATATGTATATATATATATATATATATATATATATATATATATATATATAAAGACGTAGATATAACATTCAAGTGGCAGTATGCCATTTCCCCTTACTTTCTTTTCCCACTAATTCCTGACTAGGCATATATTCGGTTGTCGTATAGTTTTTGAAATGATCATGGGGGTGCATAAGAATATATTTTAGTGACCTAAGATGTGAATGTATTTCCCTAGATACCAACTCTATTAATGCAGACTAGCTCATTCTTGGTAAATGTCTGTATACATGTATGTGGCTAATAACTACACATATACGTTTCCGTGTAAACATACATGGAGAGGAATGTGTGAAAGATATGTGCGTGTCAAAGAATTAAAAACTGATTGTAATACGCAATTTCATCGATATGTTTGTGAAGACTGTGTATTTTGGTGAACGAGGGAATATTTCGGAGCGTAAAGGCTTTCCTATCCGACGCTGCATTTGTCTAGTCGCATTTAAATTGCATAGTGTTTTCCATATGAATGTTGCTATCTACATATAGTAATTCTGCAGCTTACAAATTCCTGTTCACGGCGAGGACTTGTGTTCCTCTGCAGATGTTACTGTACCACGCCCCACGATCCCCTTTTCATTTGTTAGACTTTCGAGACAACCTGGACAAAGAGTAAACTTTATTCTCAATGTTTTAAAGTCTCTGTTTTCTCTGCTGTGATGTGCTGTCGGTACCAATTGAAATATTTTGCTGCTTTAATTTTCACAAAAGCCTCATCTTCTCGGGAGCAAACTAAGCGTGACACGAGTAAGTATTTTCTTCAAGGGACACGTTTGTATTTGCATCGTTGCCTTTGTCATGTGTTGAGGCAGTCTTATTTTTCTATAACTGGTACATTTGAAATTCCCCGAAAGCTGTCACTGTGAAGACTTTAACTAGAATTACAGTATTTAACAAAAGGAGGGAGAAAATTTGTCCAAAAAGGGAATCTTGTATTGCTTTTTGATCTTTAACATCGATTAAAACTAAAGAATTTAAGTTTTCCATATTTTATATATCTTTGTCATTGGTTAGCCCTACTTTACATTTCTACATGTTTTATCTAGGAAATTCTCATTCCCTTTGATCACTGTAAATATGCTCTTTCATTCATATAGTTTGATTAGTTTTTCCATTTTAAAACTTTAGTCCCGACTCATTAATTGTTTTATGGGTATCATTCATTTCTCACTTTTCAAATATTTTCCCATAATTCTCTGTGATTTACCAGAAAATGAAAGCAATGTTGACAATGGTTGTACTTGGAAATAAAATACTTATTTATTCCGAACCATTATACGTATGCTTTATTAACATAATTCTTATCCCTCCTGATGATGTAATGTATAAAACACTAAATTTAGTTTCTACCCAACGTGAGCGCGAATTCATTCATTCGGTTTCCAAGGCTCTAAGTGAAAACTTAGGCTACATCCAAATGCTAAGACTATAGAAGTGAGAAGTTACCAGTAACTATTTCGGTGAACAGAATAAGATTGGATGTTCAGCTTTTCAAATAAAAAAAAGATTCATTTTAATATGTACTTGGTTCATGGATGATAAGTTGTATATGAACGTTCTTAAGAGTAAATGTTAATTTGATATTTTACATATATATATATATATATATATATATATATATACATATATATATATATATATATATATATATATATATATATATACATATATATATATATATATATACATATATATATATATAAATATATATACATATATATATATATATATATACATATATATATATATATATACATATATATGTATGTGTGTATATATATATATATATATATATATATATATATATATATATTTTATATATATATATATATATATATATATATATATATATATATATATATATATATATCCAATGATAGAGGTTGACGTTGTACCAACCGTGTGTCACACGATCATACATAGTAACGACATTTCTTTTTTTTTTTTTTGGTATATATTATGCTTTGTATCTTCGCTCTTCAAATCTGATGCTGGCGTTGGATTTGGAATACATAATAATGATTTTGATTGTAAAGGTGCACTTCCTCTAACAGCTTTCATAGTCACTGCCGAACTGTATGGCATATTAACCGCTATTGAGAAAATAGCATTGGAGAAGGAGGGTAATTTTACAATTCTTAGTGATGCAAGGAGTGTCCTTCAAGCTTTAGAAGTTTTTAATTCTAGTAACCCTCTAGTTTTAAAGATTTTAGAATGGCTCTTTATTATTGGATGGAGAGGTATAATGGTTCGATTTTGTTGGGTTCCAGCACATGTAGGTGTGTCTGGGAATGAGAAGGCAGATTAACTGGCAAAGAATGCTACGTCTGAGTTGCTGCCAAGAAGGTATCCCATTCCGTGTAATGATTATCTACCTAACATCAAGAAATTGCTTTGCAAAAAATGGCTACAGCAATGGGATAGTATAGAGGGCAATAAAATGAGAGAAGTAACAAATGTCATAACTCCTTGGAGGTATAACATGATGCCCCGAAAATGGGAGACTTCTCTTTGTCGTCTCCGTATTGATCACACTCGGTTGACACAGGAGTTTCTGCTGAAGGGCCAACACCAACCGTATTGTGACGACTGTTTGGTACCTCTAACAGTGAGGCATCTATTGACCGAATGCCCCAATTATAATAACTTGCGGAATAGATATTTGTTTGAAGCTCGAGGTTAGGGTGGCAGGTTCATCCTTGCCAAGATTCTTGGACATAATGTGTCCTACTATGCTGGTAGCATTTTTAGATTTATTTCAGAAGCGGGTCTTTTGAAAACTATCTAACTTTTATAATGACATTCAACTTTTATGGTTTTAATTGAATATTCTTTATTTTTTTCATATATATAAACTAAATGATATCGGCGTCAATGACCTTAGATGTCAGGATGCCTGAAAACTTTATATCAATCAATCAATCGCTCTCCCCTCGCACTGACAGGGACCTGAATAAACATGTCTGTTTTTCTCACTGTTAACTGTTAACAGAACCGGTTGTCGGTTGAACATGAAATTGTCTGTTATGTTTATATGTCCTTCTTGCCTGGAATTGATGTATATATAAACTGATGCTCTGTAATAAAGTCAGAAATAAAGTCAGAAATATCCACCTCCTCCACCCCCAAAAAGGTGGAACCCAGAGTTTGCTAACTGGAAAAAATTCAAAATAACCATGACAGAGTGGGCTCTGGAATATATCAAACACCCGCACAATGATATCTCCACCCTATCTACCGACTTCAGCAAACAAGTAGAGGTAGCAGCCAGTGTATCCATGCCACAAAAAAAGTACTCTGAGAAGAAACATGCTGATGCCTGGTACTATAACAGCCGCATCAAAGAAATGAATGCCAGAGTAAACAGGACCAGGAAACTCCTCAGAAGACACAGAACAGATGAACTACATAATCTACTTGTAGAGATCATCAAGCATTCTGTACAAGTATCACTGGAAGTAAAACTAGACAAATGGTACTCATGGTGCAACGAGGTCAACTTCAGCACATCCCTAGCCAAAATATGGGGCTGGTTTAACAAAGTCTCTGGGAAATACAGTACACCCAGAGTTACACACCCAGACCCATTAGCTGAAGCCAAGAGGATTGCTAACAACTTTGTGGACAGAGCAAAAAGCATCAATCTACCTCTGCCAACCATCAACAGGCAGAGAACTCTGCTCCCAATCAGGAACAACATCATAGAAGCTGCCTGCAACATGGTAGATGACACTGATCACCCCTATACCATGGAAGAACTAAATACGGCCCTATCAAAAGGCAGGAAGGACACTGCCCCTGGAGCCGATCTCATCACATACAGCATGCTGAGGAACATGGGAAACCATGCCAAATTGATCTGATAAACAGGACCCATACGGAGAGACTACGTCCAACCACATGGAACCAGCAGGACACCAAACCTATTCCAAAACCTAAGGAGCCAAATACCTACCGACCTATAGCTTTGATAAGCTGCATAGAGAAAGTAGCTGAGAGAATGGTACTCAATAGACTGCAGTGGAAAATAGGCCAACTACATCATCGCCTATATGCCCACAGAAATGGCATAGGCACTCAAGAATGCATCACAGATGTCCTCTCAACAATTAACGACAAAAAAGCTTTTGTCATATTCCTTGATCTCGAGAAAGCCTTTGAGCTAGCCAGCTCACCAGCTATACTCTTCACACTTGTTGAAAAGAGAGTGAAAGGACACTTACTGGCCTGGACTCGAAACTACACACAAAATCGAGAGGCCAGAGTCACTTTCCAAGGAAAAACCACTGAGTTCATCCCCTTAGAAAACGGAACACCACAAGGAGGCATACTCAGCCCCTACCTGTTCAATCTACTGATGGAGAACTTAGCCACTCTAAAACTCCCAAAAGGTGTGGAGATATTCATATATGCAGATGACATATGCATAGTATGCCCAAACAAAGCTCATGCCAGAAATATCACTCAAAAAGCTCTTGACATGATCCAAGCCAAATGCAATGATCTTGGCCTAAAGATCAACACTAACAAAACCAAAGCAATGGCTATAAAACACTCGCAAAACCCCCAAAACTTCACACTGAGAGGTGAGGACATCGAATGGGTGAGTCAATTCATGTACCTCGGGGTAATCATTAGCAAAACCCTGTCAGCAGCTAATGAAGTAACCTACCTCAAAGAGAAGACAAAAATCCGTCTATCAGCCATGAAACGCATGACCTCCCTTAAACAAGGAGTATCTAACAACCTCCTAAGGCTGTTTTACCTACAAGCAATTCGATCCCACATTGATTATGCAGCACCCACACTTACTGCATTGACCGACACTCAAAAAGCATCATTAGAAGTAGTTCAAAACAATGCCATGAGACTCATCAGTGGCTCTCGAATGTGGACAAGACTCTGCCTACTCAGAGCAGAAACTAACCTAATCTCCCTGTCAGCCAGAATTGACTTCAGGAATAGCAGCATTATATTCAAGTCAATCATCGCAGACAGAAAAAGCCCACTCAACGATAAAATAAAAAGGCTTCTACCTCTTGCTGAAGAATTAGATCCGCCCAGCTCCCATGCAAAGAAACTACTGGATACACTCAGAAGAATGCAGATGCAAAACAAGGCTCACAAAATCAAGGGACAACAAATGTATGAGGGCTACATCCCTCCTGCTCCCTGGGCATGTGATCCCATCAAATACAACTTCACTATCCTACCAGCAGCAAGTAAGGCTCTCTGCACGCCAGAGCAACTCAATGCAGCTGCAAAAAATGCAATCAGGAACACTCCTGCGCCTCACACCTACCACACAGATGGATCAGTTGACCGTGCAATCCCTGCAGCCGCGGCTGCAGTTATCTCTACATCAGGATATAAAGCAAACTGGAGACTTTCCAACCATGCCTCCACATTGCAAACTGAACTAGTGGCCATTGCAAAAGCCCTAGAATACTCTGCCAATCAACAAAACGGGAACACAACGATCCATACAGATTCCAGAGGAGCCACGATGGCCCTCAGCAACAAGGAGCCTACAGAGAATGTGCACCTCATCACTGCAATTAAATTCTTAGCCCTGCTCCACCAAAGAAACAACAGGCAAGTCACCTTGAATTGGATACCAAGTTATACAGGAATCGCTGGCAACGACGAGGCCGACTACCTAGCTAAATCGGCCTTAATGTGCCAAACTATCAGCATTACTCTGCAACAGTCATTAAAAACCATTCAAAATAAAATGGCTACCTAATGCAACATTCAAAAGACTAGTGAAGTTAGAAGAGCCTTCCTTGATGGCTCAAGATCTGCAAAGTGGTACATTGAAGCTACAAACATACTACCACACCCAATTGCAAGACAAACACCTCGCCAGGACGCAGTAATTATTTGTAGACTGCGACTGGGATATCTATGCAACTGGCAGATCATCTTAGATAATGGCCAAGACCCTGCAGCACAGCATAGACCAATCGGACCATGCAAGTACTGTAATCAAGACACAGAAGAACCTTTACAGCACTATCTACAGCAATGTCAGGAAACAAGCATACTTCGGCAGGATCTTAATCCCAATACTCCTGCTACTGCAACAGAAATTGTCAAGCATATCATTGACAATCACAATACCCTCTCAGCCTTTCTCCGGAGTTACCCTCCACCGAGATAACGTTGCAACAAAGTCAACGTAAAATCCAAGCGGCAATCAAAAGAGAAACCTTATCCTCTCTGCAATTCTGTGCTGGGAGCTGGGGGATTGCTGGCGGCTGCGGCCTTATCTTTCTCTCCTCTCGACTGGCAGCCCGTTGTCGCACAAGCGGCCTGTGTTGCCTGTCTGGGGGTGTGGCCGGGGTCGTCTGCAGTCTTTTTTGACTTCCAGCACATCTTCCCCTCCTCTCGGCTGACAGCCCGTTGTCGCACAGCGGCCTGTGTTGTTGGTCAGGGGGTGGGGCAGGGATGGGGGGGGGTCTTATTGACCTCCAACACATTTTTCTCTCCTCTCAGATGGCAACCCGATGTCGCACTGCGGCCTGTGTTGCCTTCTACGCCTTCATCTCCCTTTGTTTGTCTCAAAAATAATCTTTATGTTTACGTTTTTTTTTTATCTCTCCCTTTTTTTTATCATTTACAGGTACAGGAATTTTGTATTCCACCCTATCTCTACCACTAAAACCGCTACAACTCCTCCTCTTCAGCTCTCTCCTACTCAGCTGAAATCTCACAATATCCCTCTATCTCACAACTTAAGCTTAAACCATTATGAAGTTTTTCACTTCACCTTTATCAACTTCTCTGACTACAAACTTTCAACTCCTTCCCGAGCTCTCCTACTTATCGGGACTTGCTACTATAACTCTTTCTCTCTAACTCAGACTGGAGCCAGTGGGCTCATAGGATGATATTCCACAGTCAATCACTCCTTTCTCAAACATCCCATCACCACCCAAAACCTATCCCAATATCCTAAAATAAATGTTGCAGAATATCCCCTACCCAACTACCTATCCCAATATATCCTACCTAAACACCTACGGGCTGCAAGATTGCAAAAGCCTGTGTCTGGCCAAAAGGGCCTGGCAATCTTCAACAGAACAACAAGAGAATAAAGTCACTCAGTTGCTTACATTCCGCTTTTGAGTCACATCCTCCTCTCGGCCCGTCACATTGGTGACCCTGAAGCGACTCGATCCTCCCTCCCTTCTCCTCCCCCCCCCCCCCCTCCGTTACTATGACGCCCTTAAAACATACCTTCTGCAGCAGTACTCGCTGTCGCCAGCCGCCTGTATAGCAAAGCTTTTTTAGCTCTCTCAACAACCGTTGGGGGACCAAAGGGCTTCGCTCGCCCTCAGGGAAATGACCAGTATCGCTCACCTGCAACCTGCCGCAGACAGCTTTCCTCATGAGGGGAACCTACCTCTTACCCGAACCTGTACGCGCTGCCATACCCGATGTCACTAGTTTACCCATAAAGGACTTGATGACCAAAGCCGACGCCCTTATGGACAGCCACTTCATGATCTTCAAGACCTCCATCAATGCCTCCACTCCTGATGAAGAGGACACCTATTCAACATCAACCGAAGCTGACGTGAATGCCGTAGGACACACAGGCCTATGAATGCCGTAGAACACACACGCCTATGAATGCCATAGGACGCACACGCCTACCCCGTGACGAGCCAGAATGGCGACAAAGCCACCCATCATCCACCACTCGCTCGCGCCCCAACAAACGACTTCTACAGCCACTCACTGCCACCCATCGGCCGCAGTTTTGCTACTACCACTCCAGATTCGGGGCTGCCGTGAAGAAATGTACAGGCCATTTTTAGGGGGGGTAGCCATGTACCAACCGTGTGTCACACGATCGTACATAGTAACGGCATTTCTTTTATTTTTTTTTTGTATGTATTATCCTTTGTATCTTCGCTCTACCCTCGCACTGACATGGACCTGAATAAACATGTCTGTTTTTCTCACCGTTAACTGTTAACAGAACCGGTTGTCGGTTGAACATGAAATTGTCTGCTATGTTTTTATGTCCTTCTTGCCTGGAATTGATGTATATATAAGCTGATATTCTGTAATAAAGTCACTCAGTTGCTTTCATCCCGCTTATGAGTCACAACCTCCTCTCGGTCCGTCACAACGTCAATGATCCAACAATTGATACGTAAACTCTTAATTTTAGAATGAATTCCTCTCACAGAAAACTCCCATGACATAACCTGTTGCATATAACGGTTTAATGTCAAAGAAGTCGATGTTATTGTACACAGTTTTTCATGCTCACAAAAAAATGTAGGTTAGAAGAGATGGAACCACGTGACCTCATGCTGAAAAAAAAAAGAAAAAAAGAATAGCTTCCTCCTAAGTAGATATACCGAGACAAACAAGTAATACTGACTATTTTTTTTTTTTTCATTTTGTTCAGAGAAAGTAAATTTGGGATAACTGCAGCATACTCTGATCTACTTTTTTGTATACTAATATGTCCATCGAAGCATAAATATGATTATTTTTCAGTTAAACTACTTTCACTTGTCAAAACTTTTAATGACCGAGTAAAATTTGAATTGGAATCCAGAAAAATTACTGAAAAGCGAAGTTCTACATAGTTCATAACTATTTTATTTGTTGTGTAATTATTTTTTTTTTCTATCTTGTATTTTTGTCTCTTTGACTCCATAGGATACTTTGATGATATCTAGGTCTCGTGCTTTACAACAGGGATTTTATGTATTACTTGGCTAAGATAGTGGTGATCAGGTATTGCATAGACAATTACCTTTTGACTTATAGTTTGCAATAAACGTTGGCTGGGAAAATCAATACCAGCCACCCGTTGATATACTACCGCGAGAGAGGTATTGAGTCCTTTGACTGGCCAGACAGTACTACATTGGATCCTTCTCTCTGGTCACGGTTCATTTTCCCCTTCCCTACACATACACCGAATAGTCTGGCCTATTCTTTACATATTTTCCTCTACTCATACACCTGACAACACTGAGATTTCTAAACCATTCTTCTTCACCTAAGGGGTTAACTACTGCAATGTAATTGTTCAGTGGCTACTTTCCTCTTGGTAAGAGTAGAAGAGACTATTTAGCTATGGTAAGCAGCTCTTCTAGGAGAAGGACACGCCAAAATCAAACCATTGTTCTCTAAGTCTTGGGTAGTGACATAGCCTCTGTATCATGGTCTTCCTCTGTCTTGGGATGGCGTTCTCTTGCTTGAGGGTATATACGGGCACACTATTCTATCTTATTTCTCTTCCTCTTGTTTTGTTAAAGTTTTTATAGTTTATATAGGAAATATTTATTTCAAAGTTACTGTTCTTAACATATTTTAGTTTTATTTGTTTCCTTTCCTCACTGGGCTATTTTCCTGGTTGGAGCCCCTGGGCTTATAGCATCCTGCTTTCCCAACTAGGGTTGTAGCTTAGTAAGTAATAATGATAATAATAATAATAATAATAATAATAATAATAATAATAATAATAATAATAATAATAATAACGGAAACACTTGTACTTTGCAGTGTTGCTATTTTAATCACTCGTTCCCTACCTAATACCTACAATCACGATGTCCCAACATGTTCTAACTTTCATTGCTAACTCAATGCTATAAAAAATTTAACAATCGAACACCGAATACTTGGGGAAACTGAACTGTAGCAAAATCGGATCCTTCGTAAGTTAATTAAACTGTTGTGGATATACTTGAATCGCTAACTTTGCTCAAATGGTATCACTCGTGCAGAAGAAAATTGAAGTGATGAACGAAATGACGTCTGCTTTCTTCGTGAGCCTTCCAGTTTTCCTTTATACGGATTTTGAATCATAAATTTATATAAAAATGTAGGAATTATTGTTTCATTTCGTTCCAACATTCAAGTAAAATCATTCCGAATTGAATATGAATTTTTTAACAGTTGCTAGTGTGATGGCTATATGTTATTCATCGGCAATTCTTTATCATTTAGCAAATCATGGAATTTTAGAGCTGTATTCATTCATTCCCGGTATAATTCATTAAATGAGCATCTGAAGTCCTTGGAATATTCACCGAACTTCATTCAGAATCCCATTGGTGGAATGGTTGCCTTCGCCCCCTTGTCCTCTCGTCGTTTATTTATTTGTTTGTTAGCAACTTTACACAAAAAACTATGGTAACGATTTTGACCAAACTTGATAGTCACGTTGGGTATGATCCAATGATAAATCTTTAGCATCTTGGATAAAGTACATCAAAGTACAAATATGCAGGAGTACTTTGAAAATAATCGCAATAAGTAAATGGCAAATATTTTGTCAGTTTATTTTTTGTTTGTGAACGACATTATGCAAAAAAACTACTGAACCAATTTCAACTACAATACGTGAACTTGTGGGGTATAACCAAAGAACAAATCCGTTAGATTGTGAATAAAATACATAGCAGTACAGTTACGAAGTTCTTTCTGAGATTCGATCCTCAGTCTTTGGCTTTTCATTTGCTTAGGTAGTTTGTAGCTTATGTGTCGCTAGTGAGACATTTCATTTTGGGTAATACCATAACCTTTATTTGATAGAATCTCTATAAAATTCTTTGATTATTAATTATTTTGATACCCTAAAATATTTTTATTGTAGACATATCGATATCGTTTAATAACTTTGCATGTAAAATTTTAATTACTTCAATATATTTCTAAATATAAGCTCCTAAGATCACAAGACTGCCTTAATAATTTTAGATTTTCCAATACACTTGAGTAAAGGATAATCCCTAATATATAGGGTAATAAATAACATTTTAAAGATAAATACTCTTTGATGGATCATATGAAATAGAATAATTCTCCTGGCTTATTAAAAGGGTTAATAATACATCAAAATGTTCTTCATGCACAGATCTTTATGAAACCGAATTATCTGATAAGTTAAGATAAAGTTTATTCATAATATGGTTTTGTATTTATGTGTCTATGTTTATATTTTAACGCATCTGTTTACTTATTCGTTAATTCTCTGGACATGAAAGTGATCGATATTCTTATTCCATTCACAGGTACGTTCCATGGTTGCGAATTTGGTATATTTGTTTTCAACGGCAGGTAAGGTTTTACGTTATTGTTGTTTTCATCTTTTATTGCGCAGATTAGGCATATCTTAGACAATCGTGTACAGAAACCTATCCCTATCAGTTAAATCACCTTGATTCTGGTACAATAGCTTCCCAAATGCAGATAGCTCTCGGTGAGACCAAATTTTTAAATTCTCAAATAATGAATAAGATGTTCGCAGTCAAAACAACGTTGTTTTCGATTTCTGTCGTAATCTATTTGCTATTTTTTCCGAGCAGAAATAACAGCAATAAATTATTTTCCCCTTTTACTTCTCTATTATTTATACTTTGCTTCTTCCTTTCGTATCAAACTCGAACTTACATAAGTTAAGGGTAAATATTTTCGAATTACAAGAATAATATAGATAAAGAAGATCGAAACCATTCTATACACCGTCGGAGATACCCAATATCATATCTTTAAGAGAAAGGGAAAGATCTGTGACGAGGGAAAATGGGAACTTAGTACCCTCCTAGTTATCAAAACCATTTGGCATCAATTTCCTCCTCCCCCCCCCCCCCCCCGTTCCTCTGTCTTTCGTTGAGTTTTGTGCGTCGTCCTTTTATATTTTGAGTTTAAAATGATAACTATATTCATCCAAAGAGCTATTTTACTCCCACATAGTCTTCCCTAAATTATTGCATCCTGGAACTCTACATGCTTCTCTGTAGTATAGATGACTGGATAACTCCTGAAACTGAGAAAGCATAAGTCTGTTTTTTTATTATTATTATTATTATTATTATTATTATTATTATTATCATAAGTCTGTTTTTTTTTTTTATTATTATTATTATTATTATTATTATTATCATTATTATTATTATTATTATTATTATTAAGGAAATAGTTAAAATTGTGATGTACCAGGTGGAATAGATTACGTCCACGAGGACAGGTGAGTCACAGTTATTTCATTCATTCATTTCCACCAGAGCTCCGTGCACTGGACTATTCTTTTTATTGCATATCATCTATTTTTTCTTTCTTTTTCATCTGTTACTGACTCCTTTGACTGGATCCCTCTCTGGTTACGGCTCATTTTTCCAATGCCTACCCGTACACGGAATAGTATGGCCAATTATTTATACATTTTTCCTTCCTCATACATCTGACAACACAAAAATAACTAAAAAAAAATTCTTGGTCACTCAACGGCTTAACTACTGCACTGTAATTGTTCAGTTGCTACTTTCTATTTGATAAGGGTAAAGGAAACTTTTTTAGTATGGTAATCTGCTCTCCTAGAAGAAGAACACTCCAGATTTTCCAAAATCAAATCTGTGTTCTCTAGTCTTAGGTAGTTCCATAGCCTCTACACCATGGACTTCAACTGTCTTGGGGTAGAGTTCTCTTGCTTGAGGGTAAACTCAGGTACACTATTCTATCTGCTTCCTTATTTACTTTCCTTACCAGGCTATCTTCCCTGTTGGACCCCTTGAGCTTATAGCATCATGCTTCTCCAAGTAAGACTGTAGCTTAGCTAGTAATAATAGGCTAATAATAACAGCAGTAATAATATTTGACAGCTTGACCATTTACTGAATTGTGTTTTTAATGGTTACACACCCGTAGAATCTCTCAGCCGATTGATGCCATTTCCTTGAATTTTTGGAAGCCAAAGAACCCTGGTATTTTCATGGTTCCTTCGAATCTTTGATGCAGAGGGAAAGGGGTGAGTCCATACCGCATCCTGGTTTGCTGTCTCACTTAGAAATTGCCTGAAATTGAATCAGAAATGCTTAAGAGGCTTCCTTTTGTGTTTTTGTGTCAACAATTGTGACTTTCGTATTACAGATAGCAAGATATCTGTGAAAATATAGTTTTTCTTAATCAGCACTGATAACTATGCTCCTATATAGCTGTTGGACATAAACCTCTGCCCTACAAAACCATGCAATGAATGGTATCTACTTGTTTGCTTGTGGTTGATGCACAGTAGAGGGTATCCTCACCAAGTGTGTTTGCATGTCTTCATAGATATCAGTAGCAGTCTCAGCCTTGTTTTGTTAATTTTTCATCAGGGAGTAAACTTCCCTTTTTATCCATGTAGAGGCTTTGCTTGTACTTATTAACTTGCATAGTCTGTGGAAAACAGATGCTCAATTACAATCTTTTTATTGTAAAACGATTGTTTTTAAGAATTGTGCTGCCATCTTGAAAATGTGTGTATATTATTCTTCTTAATCAAGAACAAGAACGTTTTAATGACCATTTCATTTCACTTAGGGCAATTGGATTTATCAAACACATTGCATCCTCTATATGTACTCAAATTATAGAAAATTTCGAGGCCAGAAACGGCATCTATTAGGAGACAAAATACAGGTATATCTCTACACAATAAAATTTTATACCACAGTATTCAACAAATCGTTTAGGAGCCGGTTCATATAAACCTAAACGTACATTGTTTATGTAAAAGGAGAGTGAACACCATAAACCTGACAAGAGAGGAAGAGCAGGAGTCTATACAATATATTAGGTGAGGAAGATTTGAAGAAACACAAAGTATGCTTCAGTTACCGAGATATATGATCTATGCCATATGAAGTAATGTGAAGCCTGAGCTGCACCGCAAAGCCACATCCCCAATGGAATGCTAAAGGGAAAGAAGTCTCGTTTTTAACCCGAAATCTCAAACTATCATAGCTGTCTCTCTGGGAAGGATATACGGTATGTAGGGAGAAAGGAAGTAAATTGTGACAGTAATATAACCAGGTGACCTCATGAGTGAAGAAATTCTGCAGGAGTAATTCAAAGGGTTTTGAGGTCGAGAAAGGGGGAAGAATAGATCAAAAGAGCTCTGGTGTCGAATATAGAAGTTTCTTCAACCTCAATTCAAAAGCTCGGATGGGAAAGACGAATACTGCAACTATGTACTTTCATTAAATGCCCTCTGCAGACAACATGTTCACACATTAATTCATGATTGTCACAGTGATACATTGACCTAACGATGGACTGTCACGTCAAAATAAATTATGATAAAGTTATGATATAAAGACAGAGATCCAAAGATATACAGAAAATTTGAAATTAAGGAAGTTCGATAAGTACAGTGCATAAACCAGTTGTAAATTATAAAAGATATTTCTCTTATTATTATTATTATTATTATTATTATTATTATTATTATTATTATTATTATTATTAAATACTAAGCTACAACCCTAGTTGGAAAAGCAGGATACTACAAGCCCAGGGGCCCCAACAGGAAGGAAAGGAAACCAGGAAAAATAAAATATTTTAAGAACAGTAAAAACATTGAAATGAATATTTCCTATATAAACTATAAAAACTTAACAAAACAAGAGGAAGAGATACTAGATAGAATAGTGTGCCCGAGTGTACCCTCAAGTAAGAGAACTCGACCCCAAGACAGTGGAAGACCATGGTACAAAGGCTATGGCACTACCCAAGACTAGAGAACAATGGTTTGATATTGGAGTGTCCTTCTCCTAGGAGAGCTGCTTACCATAGCTAAAGAGCCTCTTCTACCCTTACCAAGAGGAAAGTAGCCACTGAACAATTAGAGTGTAGTAGTTAACCCCTTGGGAGAAGAGGAATTGTTTGGAAATCTCAGTGTTGTCAGGTGTATGAGGACAGAGGGGAATCTGTAAAGAATAGGCCAGACTATTCGGTGTCTGTGTAGGCAAAGGGAGAGAACCGTAACCAGAGAGTAAGATCCAATGTAGTACTGTCTGGGCAGTCAAAGGACCCCATAACTCTCTGGCGGTAGTATCTTTGCACAGTAGAAAGGGAAATGCATTTAAAGGACGTCAAAAAGTAGAAGTTAGTATAGATATTACAATAAAAGAAAAACGCGGAAATTAAGGAAAGCATTTAACTGGCAAAGTTAAACAATCAAACATCCCACAGCAAAAAGAAAAAAAAATGCTTTTAAACGAAAAGTGGTCTTAAAAGTGATTAAATAATTTTGAATTACTGAACAATATTTCTCATCATTATCGAGTCTCTCGAATTATATAAACCCTTGTTGATTACGAACTATTACTGTTGTGGCGGGATGTTGCAAAACAACCCCCACACCCTTGAATCACTCTAACTGACAATAGTCTCCTCTGCACAAACTTTCCCCTTACGTTATCAACTGGACTCTTGGACAGAAGGGAAATGAAAACAAACCATACCCTTAATACTATATTTCTTAAAACTAAAACCAAAAATTCTGCATTCAAAATAAGCTTAACATAAAAACCATCCACAACCAAAATAATTACTCTTAAAACTAATCATAAACTTAACACAAAATAATATAATATATAATAACCAAAAACGCCATTCATATAAACCCCCCTAAACCCTAACAAACTTGAAAATAACACCACACACCAAAACCAATATTTGTTTATGTGTGGACCTCTTTGTCCACACAAGAGCCAGCAGTCCTTTTATAGCCCAACCACAACATTGTAGCTATCGTAACACTGACAAATGTTAATACACAATTGCATTAATCATCATCATCATCATCATCATCAATAAGCCAAACAAATTCCTTCAACCGGGCTGGATCGTTAGAGCATCTATTTCATTAAGATCCACAGAGCAATCCAATCGGATCCTTAAACAATCCAGGTCATCAATGGTCCAGCAATCCAAAAAGCAGTCTTAATACAATCGATTACAGGCCAGGTCAGCAGCTATTAATCAAAAAAAAAAAATCTCACCAAAGGAGGAATTACGGCCTGCAAAAATAAAAAAGAAAAACACTTACGAACACTCCTAGCTAGGTAAACTATCGCGCTAAAATCAAAGATAAATAATAAACTGTTCCTATCATTCACAATCACGACAAGCAAATATAAACAAAACTGTACTTACTCAGAAAGTAAATCAACACTTCAACGCTGGTCGAAAAATGATATAGAATAGTAATCCAGCACTTACAAACGCAACTGCCTCTAGCTGCAGTCAAATAAAAAAAACCATTCGTTCCGAAACATTTACTACTCTCCTGACCTAGCTAAAAGTAAACAAACAACCTCATTTAATCCAACAGTCTTTCTCACAACAAACAATCGATACACTAACTACCCCTCTCTCTCTCTCTCTCTCTCTCTCTCTCTCTCTCTCTCTCTCTCTCTCTCTCTCTCTCTCTCTCTCTGTCAGGATTTGGCAAAAACAACAAAAATAAAAATAAGTAAAAATTAATCCTCCACACTGTTTGACTTTATTCCATTAGTACTAAACTTGATTATATTTCTTTTACCAATACCTTAGCCATATAATAACTTTATTTCCCCAAGGGTCATGTAAAAAAAAAGTACTCTTTTAGACATAAATATCATACGGACACGATAATAATGTTGACTGGTTTTTATTTCCAGCATATAAGTTCTTTATCAAAATACTTTTAGAAATTGATGAGTTCATAAAATCAGTATTAACATTCAAATATAAAGAAGGTAAAGGGTTTAAAGATTAAGTAAATATATAACTGGGTTCTGAATTTCAATTCTGAACTAATTCAAGAAAAACATTGTGTTTAACAGAAACGTCTTACAAATATTTGACATCTTAAGTATATATTTTTAGCGGTTGAAAATAGGCGACTCTGAATCCTCTAAGGGATGTCTTGACAGCAATCCTGAGATCTTTCTAGTACCATTGCGTTCTCATATGCCAAGAAACATTACTTTATTTCAAGGAGGAGCGCATCCATACCAAGTAAGAGTGGCATCTCTCAATTACCCTTGACTCGCCTCTTCCTTCCTTGTGGGTTTACAGTTTTCCCATTGGTTATTCTTGACAAACGTTTGTGGGGTTGTTTACGAGGAAATGTTTTGGGGGCGGATATTCGGTGTTTGTATTTTTTGTTGGGTGAGCAGGAAGTAGCAAATTATCTGTTTGTGGGTGTTATGTATCTTCCCTCCGGGAAGTTTAATTATTCCCCAATGAGCCGTATTTTACAGCATCAGTTCGAAATTACCGTAAAATATAGGACATTTTATTGTCCTGTGAGTAGGTTTTTTGGTATATATGTCTTTGTGAGTGTATTTTTGTCAGAGAGAGAGAGAGAGAGAGAGAGAGAGAGAGAGAGAGAGAGAGAGAGAGAGAGAGAGAGAGAGAGAGAGAGAATTAACTTGCCGACTCTTCGGTTTATCATTAATTCAATTGTACACATTAAGGTGGAAGAACGATATCTCTTATTAGCATCCAGATACTGAATTAACTGTCCATTCTGTTCCTATCCCGACTTAGGGAGCAAATGCAAGTATTTGATCGTTTAACGAATCCATTGCACCAAACATTGTGCTGCGAGGAGAGAAAATTAATAAAGAAATAGGAATTCGTGTAAAACTGATAATCCATTTCATCTGCTCTGTTCATTTCGAAAAAAAAAAATACTGAATTTTCTATCTGTGAAAAACTAGTTTTTGAGAAAATTGTTTAAATATTTATTTTAACCTTAGGGAGAAAAGTTTAACCTTAGCTTGTCCTCAATGTTGGGTTTTTAGAAAATTTAGGGTTTAATTGTCGAAGACAAGAAAGGAAACTTAGGAAACTTGAAAAAAAATATAATGAAATAAAGTTCAATCATTTAACCTCCTTCCCTATAAATATTTCTTTCCCCAACCTCAAATTCATTAAAATCAAAATAGAAAATATGATTAGGTCATTTTCAAATATTCCATGTCAGAATAGTGCTACGCCAGACATGCAGATAAAACTAACGGGATTTGATAATACAACTTAAGATGAAGTCAGGATTATTAAGAGGACAAAGAAAGCAAACTGAGTGATTGATTCGATTCCAATATTCGAAGTAATTGGAGGAAGAAAGGTTTCTAATCTTACTGACATTACAAAAATAACATGTACTATATCTATATCGATGAATGTAAGTTTCCCAAATCCTAGAAAGTGGCTATAGTTACACCGGTTCTGAAAAGTGCTCTGGTTTATCAGAAATTAAATCATACAGACCTATTTCGAATCCATCCCACGTCAAAAGTGTTAGAAAGAATCGAAACATTGCCAGACAATCAGGCAGCATACAGAAAATTATATTCTACTGATACGGTTATTTGTTCTGTTGTAAATGATTTACTGGAAATTATGGAATAGAACAAATGTGGTATCTTGATATTACTCGATCGTTATGCTGCTTTTGATACAGTTGGGCATGAACTGCTACTATGTGATTTACGATCCATCGGTATTGAAGAGTATCTAAAAGACTAAGAAACTACTGTGTACAAATTTGAAAATCTCATTCATAATATGAACCATTAAATAGAGGGGTACGTCAAGGGAGTGTACTAGGCTTAATCTTATCCTGTGTCTATGCAATGGGTGTATCAAAATACTACAGAGGCATGAAGTGAAGTTTAAACTATTTGCAGGTGCTACACCATTTTACTTCTCCATATAAAACATTGATAATACTGCTGAAACTTTAAATTAAAATTTTTACCAGCATTAGGGAATGGGAGACAGTAGAACAACTAACACTAGATTAAAAGAAAATCCAGTTTATGGTGTATGGAAGGAAAAACAGCTTAAGAAATTTGAGCGGCATCCAAATAAATAGTAACAACTCGGTCCCGATATCTATTCAAGTTTGTCACCTAGGGGTATCTCTTGACTGTAAGTTGTCTCTCGATGATCAAAAAGATAATGTAGTAAGAACCGTTGGATATCATCTCAGAAACATTGCTTTTATAAAGAAGTGTCGGGATGAATACTCTGTAAAGAAACTTGTGATAAACTGTGTAATTACAAGGATTGATTACTGCAACTCCAATTACTACAATCTACCCGAAGTGTAACTTAAGATATTACAGAACATAATAAACAGAGGAGCAAGGCTGATAAAAGGTGTCCCAGCCAGAGAAAAGATTACTCCTATACTAGTTGAATTACCCTGGCAGCTTATTAAAGCTAGAATAGAGCCTAAGATATGTGCAATAATCCATCAGGATCTCCGAACCGGACGTCCAAAATATCATAAGTATCGTGTAGAAACGAGAATAGTTACCGATGATTTCAAATTATTAGAGCAAAGTTATATGTCTACTTTAGGTTCTAGAACTTTGAAATATGCGGCCCCAAGACGATACAAAAAGCTCCGAAATGACATCCGAAAGACTGAAGATATTGAGTCTTTAAGGAAGGAACTAAGGGCTATCTGGTTCAAGTGCTTCAATGATGTGAACTTGATTATAAACATGCAATACGCTGTGTAATACGCGAAATACCTAAGAGTGTATACAATAAACTGATCTTGTAGGTCCTGTAGTGCGTGGAGTTCCCCTGTATGATATGAACAGGAAAGCATCTGTTGAAGTAACCTATAGAATGAATTTCGTAGAACATTAATGATAAGATTTTGGGTTATCTTGTTAAGAAACAGGCGAAAAATTAAGCAAACAAACGAATTAAGGGGGACAAAATCAGTCTGATGTAATCAAATATAATTCTAGAAGCCTTACCCCTTCCTGTAAATTCATGTGTCTGTTGTTTGTGATTAAAAAAAATGTTCTAATAGCATTGTGGCAACGTTAACTTTAATATTTGTATAATATTGTGTCAACGATAATAACGTATGTTAACTTCGACCGTACCCCAGCTATTTATTTGAGTATCAGGAAAGTCATTTTTACATTTTATTGCAACATTGCCAATTGAATGTTTGAAACTTCATAGGTCAAAATACTCGCGAGAACTAAAGATATCGAGTAACTTTATGCGTTGTGTTCATTGCTCTGAAAATATTTAAGTACTGCGTTTTAGAATATATTCTGATCTTGTTGAATTTCATCTTCAAAATAGTAAACTGAACAGTTCAGTTAAAAGAATATGACGGGAATTACACGGGTACTGAACCGTTGACTCTTATCAAAGCTTCTTTTGAAATACTGGATAGAGTTACAGAAGTGTGGGGATCAAACAGTTCCAGTCTAATCTAATTAGAGAGTAGTTTTAGGCTACATTATACTCAAAGAAATGATAAAAACGACAAAATCTTGGGAAATGATAAACACATGCCGGACATTACAATTTATATTGGTTCATATATATATATATATATATATATATATATATATATATATATATATATATATATATATATATGTATATATGTATACATATGTATATATATATATATGTATATATATACATATATATATATATATATATATATATATATATATATATATATATATATATATATATATATATATACAGTATATACATGAGCACGACAACTCAAATCTGAATGTTATAAAACACAACTTTTTCAGCAAAACGTGAGGGGTTTTAACCCTCACCCGCCTTGTTCCTACGCCCCTGGAGGGTCAAGTCAACCGTCTAACTTCATTTCTACTCTGCGCTAAAGTTCGAATCCTTCCCATGGCACAAGTGTTTATCGTAAAAAGAATTCCCCTAAGGGTCTGTGATCCCGTGACAGAGGGAGTTAGACATTGAAAGTGTATTTATTGCTTATTCGAATATGATCAGCAAAGCTATAGAAATCAGGACTATCCATACTAGGTTGGTTTGCTGTGAGCGATCAGACAAAAATCTCCCACCTTCACCAATCCGCAGTGGCTAGCGTGGTGACAAAACTAGCCAAAACCTAGAAATGTATATCGGAACTAGAATAGGCCTCCTTTCGAAAATTGATCTGGAAATATTCAACGTCAAGACCCTGTATAGGGAAGGAGATCTTGCTGTGTTACTAGAAGAGTCGAAAGAAATAAATTGGGATATGATAGGATTGGGTGAGGTTAGAAAACCTTGGAAATGTTATATAGAATTAAAAGAAGGCCTTATATTTTGCTTCAGAGAACATGACTGGAACATGAAATGGGTTTTCTTATTAATAAAAATCTTGCAGGTAACATAGAAGACTTGTAGTACTAGAGATAAAATTGCATGATTGATTATGAAACTAGATAAGTATAAATTGAAGATCATTCAAACGTTTGCACCAATAACATCCCATGCAGAGGAAGAAATAGCCACTTTTAATGAAGATCAGGAGATATCTATAAAAAAAAAAAAACATAAGACTCCATTTACATTTGTTTTGGGTAATTTTAATACTAAAGTAGGTCGAAAGAAGAGGGTAGAATCAGCAGTAGGTAAATTTGGAGTAGGCACAAGGAATGACAGAGGAGGCATGCTTGTAGAATTTGCTGAAAGAAACAGTGGTTTTCCACTGTCTTGCGGAAGAGTTCTCTTGCTTGAGGGAACACTCAGGCACCCTATTCTATCTTATTTTTATTCCTCTTGTTTTTAAAGTTTTAATGGTTTATATATGAAAAATTTGTTTTAATGTTGTTACTCTTCTTGAATTTTTTTTTATTTTAACTGTAAATTAGTCTTGCAGTTTGTTCATTTCCTTATTCGCTTTCCTCACTTGGCTATTTTCCCTGCTGGAGCCCCTGGGCTTGTATCATCTAGTTTTTCCAACTAGGGTTGTAGCTAAGCAAGTTATAATAATAATGATAATAATCATGAACACCTTCGTTTATAAAAATGAACATGGAAAAGGGACATGGAGAAGCCAAAATGGTGAAACGAAAACTGAAATAGATTTTATTCTCGGTGAAAAAGTCAATTTAGTTAAGGATGTAACAGTGTTAAACAAGTTAAATTCAATCAATCATATCATATTGCGAAGCAAAATTTGTTTAGATTTAATGAAGGAGAGAAAGATTCATTTTAAGAAAAAACAATTAAGAAGTGAACAGTAATTGAACTAAATTTGTATTCGAATCCGCACTAGAGATAGGTTGAAAAGTTCTTGAACAATATCAAGGGAAACTATCAGAAAAGACCAAAAAATCTAATAAAGAAAAGATTGGAAATGAGGGTAAAATCCAAGATAGATGAAATAGAATTATCAGAACTACCCAAAACAATAGACAAACTAAAATCCCAAACTATTCATAAACACAATCTGACTAAAAATAAGGAATTACTAAAGAAAGGTAGACGCATGAAATCGATGAAAAGAAAACTTAGAACATGGTGCCAGCAAATGGAGTGATAAAAATTGCAGAGGATTTCTATACAATGCTCTACAATAGGGATATAAGAAATAACTTCACCAATAGAAATAATGAATCACCTGAGCTGGTACCAAACGTAACAGTAGGAGAAGTAAAGAAGGCATTAAAAGGAATGGAAAGAGGCAAAGCAGCAGGAGAAGATGGCCTAACAATTGATTTAGTAATGGATGGAGGAGATTTCATAGTAGTAAAACTCGCTGAATTCTAAACCAAATGTCTGCAAGAATACTCTCTACCTACAGCTTGGAAAAACTTTATCATTATACTAATTCACATAAAGGGAGAGACAAAAGACCTGAAAAATTACCACCGAATAAGTTTACTCTACCAAACATATAAATTATTTACAAAGATCATATTAGGCCCAATAGAAAGACAGCTAGACGTCAATTATCCAAGAAAGTAGGCAGGCTACAGGAGTGGTTATTCAACAACTGACCATATCCATGTGATTAACCAGGTAATGGAAAAATCCACAGAGTGTGACAACCACTATGTATGGAATTTATATACTATGAGAAAGCTTTTGAATTTGTCAAAACTTCAGCAGTAATGGAAACCCTCCTAAAACAAGAAATAGAAGAATCTTGTGTTAGAACACTTGAAGATATTTATACAAGAAGTATAGCAATCCTAAAACGACAAAGATAGTGAGAAAATTTTGATTGAGAAAGGAGTTCCACAGAGAGACCCTATCTCTCCCAGATTATTCACAGCATGCATAGAAAAGTATTTAAGGAAATTAGATTGGGAACATGTAGTACTTTATATTAATGGGGAATACTTCAACAAGATAGGGCTTGCAGGTGACATAGTTTTGTTTAGTGAATCATTGGTGGAATTACAAAAGATGATAGAAGATTGAATAGTGAAGAAGAAATGTAGGACTGACAATGTTCAATGAAATTGAAGAAAAGCAATGAATAAGAGTTATAGAAGGACATCTAGAGAGTGTTAATGAATATACATGCTTAGTGCAGTCAGTAAGTGTTTCCCCAACACACAAGATCGAAAGTAAAAGAAATATTAGCATGTGATGGAGAGCTTTGGTAAACAAAATGAGTTTATGAAAATTAAAATGCCACTTTCTCTATCAAGAAAAGTATCTAATGAGCTAGCCCTACCAGTATTAACTTAGGCATCAGAAACTTAAGATCCTTACTAAAGCCTTAGAACATAAGCTAGTTACAACTCAAAGAGCTATGGAAAGAATAATGATGGGAATATCATAAATATATATATATATATATATATATATATATATATATATATATATATATATATGCAGTGTATGTATGCACATACACACACACACACACATACATATATATATATATATATATATATATATATATGTATATATATATATATATATATATATATATATATATATATGTATATATATATATATATATATATATATGATTATCTCTCTCTCTCTCTCTCTCTCTCTCTCTCTCTCTCTCTCTATATATATATATATATATATATACATATATATATATATATATATATATATATATAGAGAGAGAGAGAGAGAGAGAGAGAGAGAGAGAGAGAGAGAGAGAGAGATAATCATATATATATATATATATATATATATATATATATATATATACTTATATATATAAATATATATATACATATATATATGTATATATATGTTTATATATAAATATATATATATATATATATATATATATATGTATATATATATTTATATAGATACATATATATATATATATTTGTATATATATATATATATATATATATATATGTGTGTGTGTGTGTGTGTGTAAATATATATGTATATATATATATATATATATATATATATATATATATATATATATATATATACTACTGTATATATGTGTGGTTGTACTGTATATATACAGTAAGTATATGTGTATCAAAATATCTGCAATACTTCTTTCAATTGGAATTTTCATTTGATACAGGGATAGCTACATTAAGGTAAAATCCTTAACATATCTTATTATTACTAAGAGCAATTATTCGGGTTTTTTGGCTACTCGTCCATTACTTAGAAAAGAAGCGAAAAGAAATAATTCGCAAATACATAAGACTGGAAAGAAAACCTCAATTTTAGATTCATTAATAATACTAAATCCATAATTTATGAAATATTATAATGTGGGTATATTAAATCCAGGAAGAAATTACTTTTAAAAATAATATCCCTTAAAAAGATATTTTAACCCACAAGGGAAATTAGCATTCTTTTCAGGAAAATGAAAAAGTAAATAATTAATTATTTAATTTTTAACTGCTCTAGCTCTATGGTTACTTGTTTGAACTTTTTAGAAAAAATTTCGTTACATCAGTACCTGGCTTGTAGGTTTATCATTATTATAGTTGGCAAGTCCGCAGAGGATGGGCGCAAGTTTTAAAAGTCTTTTGTTTAATTCAAAAAATTAAAAAAATTATCATACCCTTTTATATTATTGTGGAACCTCTCTCTCTCTCTCTCTCTCTCTCTCTCTCTCTCTCTCTCTCTCTCTCTCTCTCTCTCTCTCTCTCTCTCTCTCTCTCTCTCTCTCTCTATATATATATATATATGTATATATATATGCATATATATATGTATATATACGTATATATGTATATATATATATATATATATATATATATATATATATATATATATATATATTTTCATTACTAAACGTATGACTTATGGAGGGGTGAGAATGATTGAAAAAGTGCGCGAGCGTATCTGTGCATCTATTTAAATATTTAGACGGTTGGCGCACAATAATATATATATATATATATATATATATAGAGAGAGAGAGAGAGAGAGAGAGAGAGAGAGAGAGAGAGAGAGAGAGAGAGAGAGAGAGAGAGAGAGAGAGAGAGTATGTGTGTCCGTATATTTGTTCGTATAAGCCAATGCCATGGAATAACATCATTTGTTAAAAAAATGACATCTAAATATTTAGATAGACGCACAGATTCAACTCTTCTCACTTCTCCCCATTTCTTAACCACAACCCGCTGGTGCTACAATTTGTGGGCGAGTGTGATTTCCGATTATACCTCTTGGGATAACCCCCTCTCACCAGGGTATGGCTAACCTCTCTTGATTGTGACTGGAAAGAAAGATATATGTATTTATTAATATGTATATACATATATATGCACGTAATGTATATTTACACATAAATACATACATACATACACAAGGCAATGTCTGTGTGTGTACGTGTGGTTTCTAAAGAAAGAGAGATGAGAAAATCTACAAAAAAAAAAAAATTTCACAAGGAAGATAACCTTCTTTCCTGAAATTAGGATGGTTGGCACCCTAGAGTTCTTCTACCTTAAAAGAAAATTTTAAAAATGTTTTCATGTAATTTTTCATCGGGGAGTCTAATATCACTATTTTTATTTTGATCAAGATCCACTTTGGGGGTCTACGGGCCCCATAATTACAAACCCCCTAAAACTGTATTAAATAATAATGACACAACTGCAATGAAACTTGACACAGATATGTACTTTAAAAAAATTTATGATTAAATATTATGTTATTTTTATCGAGAAAGGTAACGCCACTATTTCCTTTTGATCAAGATCCACCTTGGGGGGTCTACGGGTCCTATAATTACAGACCCCTAACACTGTATTCAATAGCATATAACCAATTGCAATTAATTTCGACTTATAGATTGTATGGATATAGGAGATTATTTTAGGCTGTAATAATTCGGAAATTTTTCCCAAAAAAGGGTGTCCTTGGGGGTTGTCCCCCCCCTCCACACACACACACACACACAGCCTACACTGATTTCCTTTTCCATGTGCAAAAATGTACAAAAACGTACAGAATATCTAAGGATTGAGTTATGCGTAATTTTTATACTTTTTCAGTGTTCTACAAAATGATGCCGCCTATAAAGAAGATCATATATATATATATATATATATATATATATATATATATATATATATATATATATATGTGTGTGTGTGTGTGTGTGTGTGTGTGTGTGTGTGTAAAGAGGCAATGTCTGTGTGTGTGTGTTCCCTAGAAGAAGAGGGGTTAGGGAATCTACATAAACGCTAAAAGTGTATTCTTATGTAAAATTTTCCGTGGAAGATAATGCAAGTGGTCCAGATTCTCTAAATGTCCCCCTAAGGGAGCTATGCGGGCCAAAATCCCTCACCCTCTTAAAACTTCAGATGAATACAAACTGAAAGTGTATTCTTATGAAAAATTTTCAGGGGAAGTCAATGGAAGTGGTCCGAAATATCTAAGTACCCCCCTTTAAGGGAGCTATTGTGGGACCCTCCCCCCCAATTTAAACCTTGAATATATACGATTTTATGTAAAATCTAAAAGCTTGTTATGTAAAAAATTACGAGAAAGACAATGCAGGTGGTCTGAAATCACAAGTTCCCCTTCAAAGAACTTTTTTTTTTGGGGGGGGGGGGGGCTCACCTTCTTAAAAATTCAGATAGATTGAACATTAATGCCAGCAGAATGGCAGCTACGCGTGAAGAAGAGGACGAAGACTAAAGAAATTCTCGCCTTGAAAATAGTCAACAAAAAATTGCAGCAGTGAGAAATGAGGAAAAAGAAATAAAAGATTAACTCGACTTCAGAGTAACAAATAGAGAAGGATTGCTCAGTAAAGCCAACAAACGCATGAAAAAGAAAAAAAATAGTCAAGTGTGCAGAAGTTAGAGCACGCCCGTTTGATGCAAAACAATGGCATCATGGTACCTTCACCTATGACCCAAGACATTGTTAGGAAACCGAAGAGATAATAAAAATTGATTTGATGACACAAAACTGTAATCACTGTGGTGCTCTGAAATGGAAAAATGAACCTCCTGGATTATGTAGCAGTGGAAAGAAAGTTGGGCTGTTTTTTGTTACAAATATCATCTCCACCTTAACATATATATATAATATATATATATATATATATATATATATATATTTATATATATATGTATATATATATATATATATATATATATATATATATATATGTATGTACATATATACATATATACATATATATATATATATATATATATATACGTATATATATATATATATATATATATATATATATATACACACATATATATATATATATATATATATATATATATATATATATATATATATATATATATATATATATAACCAGACACTTGCTCTTTATTATATAGGGGAGATTATTGTATTTTGAGATTAATCTATTCTGAGGAAGTGTTTTAATTCCTTCATTCTACCTTTTTTTGAGTATTGTTCTTCTATCTGGTCTTCAGCTTCTGATTCTCATCTTAATTTGTTGGAAAGAAACTTACGGTCTATTAAATTTCTTATTCCTGATCTAGATATTAATCTTTGGCACCGTCGTTCAATTAGTTCATTATGCATGTTGCATAAGATTTTTCATAGTTCTGATCATCCTTTACATTCAGATCTTCCCTGACAATTCCATCCTGTTCGTAATACTAGGCAGGCAGTTAATTCTAATAGCCAGGCCTTCTCCATCATGAGGCTCATTACTACACAGTATTCTAGAAGTTTTATTCCAGCTGTGACCAAGTTGAGGAATGATCTTCCTAATCGGGTAGTTGAATCAGAAGAACTTCAAAGATTCAAAGTTGCAGCAAATATTTTTATGTTGAACAGGCTGACATAAGTCTTTTTATAGTTTTTATGTTGAACAGATTGACATAAGTCTTTTTATAGTTTATATATGACATATCTGTTTTGACGTTGTTACTGTTTGTAGAATAATATATTGCTAATTTGTTCTCGTTATTTATTTATTTCCTTATTTCCTTTCCTCACTGGGCTATTTTTCCCTGTTGGAGCCCTTGTGCTTATAGCATCTTGCTTTTCCAACTAAGGGTTGTAGCTTGGCTAGTAATAATAATTAGGATAATTAAAACAATTCGTAACTTAATCTAATCCTTATGGCTAGGGTTACTTATACGGTGATTTGCATTCATATATGTTCATGTGGAAACGCAGTATGATTTTGTGTAATTGTATTTCGATGCAACGTATGTAGTAATAAAGATAATTGTATATTTGATATTTTTTCATACCGGCCAACTTTAAAATTGAGTAAGCCGTTTTATTTTTATTTTTGGCACAAGAGAGCTTCCTATCCGGTGAATTTCTCATCTTTTAATCTTCAGAATTCGCCCTGTTCATACACACATTGTCATGCAAAATATCAACGGTGTTCAGATAAGATGGGTCTCCCTCATTGTCATAATTCCATGTTGTCAATAAATGTCTTAATTTTCCAGCATAAGGATGTGTTGAATTCTGTTCTAGTTATGTCCAAAATATATAAAGCAATTGAAGTAAACTGACGCTTTAAAACTTATTAATGTTTCTTAAGTATAAGTAAACACAGCATTTATTTCAAGGAAAGAAAACATAACTGAAAATTAACAAAGTCTTCCATATCCTACGCTACATTTGTCATCCCGAATTTGAATGGTAAAGTGCTTTGCATGAGAATGGCACAATTTACATACAGACAGTGTGCGCTTGGCAAATTCCTACGTATGCCAAAGGCTTATATCCTTGTAGAGCAGAGGTGGTTCTTTTACCACGCCCTTCCTATTTCCCCGTCTGCCAATACATCATTCATTTGATGCAATTCGATGATTCGGGCATTAAGAAGCTTTGAGCATAAGCGCAGAATTTGTTCATTCCTTCACCGTTATATGTTTACTGTTGTATTTGTTGATTGCCTTTCGCAGCTTATTCGTACTTTCCCTAATTGGATGAACTACTTCGTAATAATGCCCTTATTTAGAAGTTAGGCTTTGAGGGTAAAAGGTCAAGAAAGTTTACAGAAAATTAAGTCAAATTTCATCAATTTGGATATCAATGAATGTTGAATAATGTTTGATCTCCTTTGTGTGTATCTTGTTAAAGTTCACTAAAGGTACGTTTTGCATGCAGCGATTATTGGGGCGATCATCGCTGAGCACTAATTACATTTATTCCTATGGGGCTGTTTTGTAACGAGTAACTATTTGGAGCCAGCGATGATCTCTCGCGACTGGAGCGATAATCGCTTGTTGCAAAACAGCCCCATAGGAATAATTATAGTTAGTGCTCAGCGATGATCACGGGGCGGTACCTTAAAACTATATTCTGAAAAGCTGAAAGGATGTCTTTTATACACTACGTAAACTATCATATCTTCAAGTTTGCTAATAAAACTCCTTGATTTATTTATCAAGAATTACCCGCTTTTCAATGTGGCAATCTCCAGCTTCCACTTTAAACTTTAATACTACATGGAAATTTACTCTTCTCCATATGATATATTATTATTGATACATCTAAAGAACTAAGCTAATTATAAATAAGCCACTTTTCAAAGAACTAAAATGTAGAGTTAGAGGAAAAGTATAATTCCGCTTTAGATAAAGCCTGTCTTAAGGATAAGGAGATATTTTGTCGCAGCAAGCCTTTTCCATAAAAGAACATCCGATCCCCCCCCCAAAAAAAAAACATGGACCAATAGGTGAAACTTTTTTGCCATCGCAGAAAGCGATGATAGTTTAGTTGTAGTTTGTTTGTGTACTTAAGATGTATTTTGGCCTGCATAGATAAAAGTATAAAGTACGTTCATCAAAACGGAAACTTTAAACAGTTAAATACATGTTGAGTTTGCAGAACCTTGTATTAGGTATATATATATATATATATATATATATATATATATATATTATATATATATATATATATATATATATAACTGTTAAAAGGCTCCGCAGCATCATATATATATATATATATATATATATATATATATATATATATATATATATACATATCATCATCATCATCATCATCATCTCCTACGCCTATTGACGCAAAGGGCCTAAGTTAGATTCCCCCAGTCGTCTCTAGCTTAAGCTTTTAATTCAATACCTCTCTATTCATCATATCCTACTTCACGCTTCATAGCCCTCGTCCATGTAGGCCAGGGTCTTCCATCTCTTCTAGTGTCTTGTAGCACTCAGCTGAACTTTTGGTGAACGTATCTCTTTTGGGGAGTGCGAATAGCATGCCCAAGCCATCTCCATCTACGCCTCATCATGATCTCATCCACATATGGCACTCGAGTAATCTCCCTTATAGTTTCATTTCTAATCATGTCCTGTCATTTAACTCCCAATATTCGTCGGACGGTTTTGTTCTCAAATTTACTAAATCTGTTGAAGATTGTTTCATTGTCATACCGTGACTCATGTCCATACAGCAACACCAGTCTCACTAAACTGATATGGAGCCTGATTTTTATATGTAATTTCAGGTGATTTGATATCCAAATTTTACTTAACCTAGCCATCGTCTGGTTTTTTTTTTTTTTATATTTTTCATTTAACTCCAGTTCTGGAGACCCTGTATTGAAGATCATATTTAAATGATTCTACCTCATTAATCCTTTCTCTTTCTAATGATATTTTATCTTCCCTTGAATATTCTGTTCTCATCATCTCTGTCTTTCTTCTCTTTATCCTGAGCCCAACCTCTTATGATGTTTTATGCATTCTAGTAAGCAAGCATTGCAAAGCCTGTGGTATTCTGCTAATAGGGACAACGTCATCAGCATACTCAAGGTCAGCTAATTTCCTATTACCAATTCAGTCCAATCCTTCTCCAGCATCCCCAACTCTTCTACGCACTACAAAATCCATGAGTAGGATAAATAACATTGGTGACAACGCGTTCTCTTGGAGTACTCCGCTGTTCACTGGAGATTCATTTGATAGGACATCAAGGTCTTCATCAGCTTCAGGTATATCAATCAAGTTATCCCCTTTCTATATCCTATTCATGACTTCACTGAAGTGGTCTTCATTCAGCTTCAGGTATATCAATCAAGTTATCCCCTTTCTATATCCTATTCATGACTTCACTGAAGTGGTCTTCATTCAGCTTCAGGTATATCAATCAAGTTATCCCCTTTCTATATCCTATTCATGACTTCACTGAAGTGGTCTTCATTCAGCTTTAGGTATATCAATCAAGTTATCCCCTTTATATATCCTATTCATGACATCACTAAAGTGTTCCATCTAACGTTGCCTTTCTTCATCTTCTGTTCATATAACAGATCCATCCCACTTTTTGATGGGTATATGTTCTTTTTATTTGGCCCCTGTAGAGATTTCAATAGTAATTCTATGAGCAATTCTTACACCATAGCTACTCCCTGAATTCATAGATTTGTCAGCCTCGTCTGCATTCCTGTTTAGATACTCTCACCCGTCATTTCTGGCTTTCCTTTTGACTTCACTATTTATACTGGAATACTTGGCGTTCTATACTTCGTAATTTTCATTCTTCCTCGAAAACTTATAACAATTAATTTATGTGTTTGTCTCCTTTTCATAGTATCCCATGTATCATTTGATATCCATGGCTTTCTCTTTGTAATTGCATGTCTCAAAACTTTACTACCAACTGACTGATATATGTTCTGAATATTAAACCATTCTTTATCAGTTGTCTGTTCTTCATCTCTCATAAGTCTCTAAGACAGCATATCGATTTCTACATTCAATTGCAAATATTTCTCAGGGTTCACCTTCTAGAAGCTTAATTTTATCAATCCTAGGTATTCTATCTACATTTCTGTTAGGTGCTTTCAGTTTTAGTTTCTCTGTGGCAACGAGGAGCTGGTGATCACTACCAACATCTGCACTTCTATAGTGTCTTAGATTTTTCAGAGTCCTCCATCTCTCTTTATTGATGGCTATGTGATCTATTTGATTTTTGTAATTGCCACATGGATAAGTCCATGTATATTTGTGGATGTTCTTATGCTGGAAAAAGAGTACCTCCAATGACAATATTTTATGTTGAACAGAAACTTATAAATTGTGCTTAATTTTCATTTGCAACTTCGCCAAGACCGTTAACACCCGTAACATTCTCTATACCTTGAATATTCCTTCCAACTTTAGCATCGAAGTCACCTATCATAATTTTCATATCTCTCTCTGGGATCTCATCTATTACACGCTGCATTTCTTCGTAGTATTCATTTTTAATTTCTTAAGGGGAATCATACCTTGGTGCATAACAAACTATAGTAATCCTATTGCACTGTCTTGATTTAATCTTTACAAGCAACAATCTACTATATACAGCTCTCCACTCAGTTAAAGTGTTTTCTGCTCTTGGTGTTATAATTCCTACCCTTTCTCTTCCAAATCATTCTGTTCTTCCTGTGTATATATATATATATATATATATATATATGTATATATATGTATATATAAATATATATATATATATATATATATATATATATATATATTTCCTTGGTCTAAGGTTTTCTTACCAATTCCCTTACAACGTTTTTCACTTAGGGCCAAGATATCCAAACTATAATTCATTAATTCATTTTCCTTTTGCTGTAACTTCCCAATCCGATTCATGGATCTAACATTCCAATTACCAATTTAAAATTTTTCTTTAGTATTTATAAACCGGGAGATTCTTAGCAACCCGCTACGGCCGGGACTTGGGGCCATTCTGTCATCTTCACTTTCTATTGACTGACTAAATCCATAGAGGATTCATTGGCTAGATTCATCAAAGGATAGCCAGTTCCTTGTGATGCGCAGTGCCTATCTAACTAAGGCAAGTGACCCCTCACCTTATTTCACCAGGCATCAGGAGTAGATCTGGAAGAGACAATTTGTCTCTCACCTTAAACTCAATCCGTCACCTGGCTGCCGGCGACTTCATCCAGAATTACGGGGCATTTTATCCACACCCAAAGTTCTTGTTACTCTTCCAGGTTGCTCACTCGCTTATCTAACCGTTGGCAAACATGTATTATTGAGATATACTGCCTTGTATTGTATAAGATATACCACCTAGCACGGTATCATTTATATATATATATATATATATATATATATATATATATATATATATATATATAAATATATATATATATATACATATATATATATATATATATATATATATAATATATATATATATATATATATATATATATATATATATATATAATTTTGAGGTTACGGAACATGCTGTTTGTGGTAGTGTACCAATTTGCTTTGATGAATTCGGAAAACAAATTATACAGCTTAAACTTTTTAATTGTGACAAAGTAGTCACAGAAGTCCAAAATGTCGGACGAAATTTTGCTTTGAGTAAATCCTGAAACGCGTAATTAGCCTCTCTGGTTACAAACGTACGAACCAAAAAGGGAACTTGTCTTCTCTCTCTCACAAGCAAGGTAGTTATAGTAGGCGTTATTAACAAGAATTATTAACAGATGAGACAAGAGAATACAAATTTTGGCCATTTTCAGACAATGGATAACGACGAAGTAGCCTTTTTGTAATGAAAGTGCTGATGTTAGTGTCTTTAGGGTTAGTAATGAGTGATTTTCTCTCGTATATTGCCTTATTCATTGAGATATTTTCTTTAATATATTTTTGCGTTATGTACTCCATGCTCTGGCCAAATTATGTCCCCACTTATAAGACTGTGGTGCTTTTTATATTTTACTATTGTTTGCATTAAGCATAGAATTATATTCATTGACATTAGAATTGCATTGCATTGCTATTTCGTTTTGTAAACGTTCTTATTGTCACGATGGAAAATTTCCTTATATTTTTGCTAATTTTCAGATGTCTCCTTTTCGTCAATATTTATCAAAATCACAATCACAACTATATATATATATATATATATATATATATATATATATATATATATATACTTTATGTATATATATATATATGTGTGTGTGTGTGAGAGAGCTAAGGATGGGGGTTTAGGGGAGCCTATGGGTCTTCCTGCCAGCAGCCATTGCCTGGCACTCCCGGGTCCTAGCGTGGATGTTGAGGGACCTTGGGTGCTGATCATATGTATATAGTTTGTTTCTAGGGCATTATCCGGCTAGCTAGGGCAATGCCACTGTCCCTTGCCTCTGCTATTCATGAGCGGCCTTTAAACCTTTAAATTGATTAATGACTGCTGAATGACTCAGCAGCTAAACTTCCATGGTCTTGAAGCCCCATCTCTAGCTCACATGGGTAGTATAGTAGTGTTTACCCATGAGTGCTGTGATAGCTCTAAACTTCCAAATTGTAAGTCATTGATGATTCCAATAAGCTCCAGGACAAGAGCCAGCCCAATGACATTTGTGGCACTTTGACTAATGAAGGGTGGAAATCATACCTTTTTTGCCTTAAAAGTAGTCCATGAACACAGGCAGTGTTGGATGCAGCAACAACAATTTGTGATCAACATTTAGCGCATTTTTGCAAACCATGCTTCTGATAGTCCTTCCCAAGTTTGAGTAGTCATGAAATACATGAGTCACACAAACTTATAATAAACATTAAGCCTTCAATAATGAGGCTGGCATCCTTTGCACAGTCAAGGTACTATGCCTGTTCAAATAATAATTTGTGAAATTGGAACAGTGTAGTCTATTTTGTACTAGATGCCCTTCACTTCAAAAACATTGTGCTACTAGTACCAGAATAATTGAGCTTTATAGGAGCTATAGATAGTATCTTCACAATTACTATGTCTCTCTTGGATAAGAATCCACTTAATGGAACACAGTTTCTTGTCTCTTCGCCTTGGAAGGTTAAACTAAGAAATAAAACAGACAATGGCTGTCAGTCATTACTAATACCTGTGAGGTTCACTGAGGAAGAAATCAGAGTTGTAACAAAGGGTTTGTTAAGGAAACTGTGTCATTAAGTTTTAAAAGGAAAAACTTTATTAGGAAATGGCGATGAGACTATAAACTTTATAAAAACATTTAAGAGTCAGGAACTTTCAAAACTTTGATTTTAGGCCATCTGCAACACTTCATGAGTACCCACAGATATGGATTAAGTGATTCTTCATAAAACTGTTGTTTTATTACTTTACTGGGACGAGATGCTGCATATCACCTAAAAGCAGCCCATTTTGAAACACCTGGGTAAAGAAAATCTCAGAGTGGTTTTATCAATATTTGGATAGGCCAAAATATAATAGTTATGGTATAGGGTTTTGCTGTAGATGGCACGATTGTCAAGTGATTGAAAATACTAATTCATTTAGAGTACATACATAATTTCAGTCCAAACATAAAGTTGCAGAATCTTTATTTAGGATCATTATGTATTTAGTCCCCCCCCCCCCCTTGCTTAAAACAAATATAGGTAATATTTTAGTACTCACTTCAAATGGTAACTCGAATACCTCAGTCAGTGTCACTGAAAGATTTTAACGAATGTGAAAATGTTCTTCCAGTCATAGCCAATTTAGCTAGTTACTGCTGTTTCTCTGATGACAAGAAAATAAAATTTTAATTTTGCAATGAGATTACGACTATTTCGAGCGATGAAGAGCTTCCCCAAACTTATAGTTATATAAATGTTGTCATCAGAGGTTACATTTTACGCCCAAGTGCTATAACCGTGAACATTATCATGTATATTCATGTAATTCTAAGTAAAATTACTAAGAATCAGCGAAATAATACTTTAACATTAAAAATAAAAGCACTTATAGACAATGAGCGTTGATTTCCCACTGATGTATGTAACGTAGTCATAGCACAAGAAAAATAGAAACAAATTTATTTTTGAAAGTTTTGTAAGAAAGAAAATGGATCCTTGGAATAAAGTAGAAGTAAAACAAAAAAGGCTGCAAACTTTAACTTCCATTGCTCGTTAACATCCATTTTTTCAATCATGATTATGGTTATTATTTTCATTACTTTCTTCTGTAATAACATTATGATTAAGTATCTCCTTGTACATTTTTTTTTAGTGAATAAATGTCTTAATATAGGAACTATTTTTCTCTGCTTGTTTTGATTGCCACAGATATTGAAAAATTTCAAATATTTCGTTGTCAAAATGCTATAAACAACAATTACCATATTGAAGATTAGAAAGGCCCACATCACAATCCGATGACCACGCCTCCTTTATAGGTGGCCATGGACATGACCTCAAGCTGCCTACGTTACAAACCATTGACCAGGCCTCCTATATAGGTGGCCATTGATAGTGACCTCAAGCTGCCTACGTCACATTCCGCCGAACAGGCCTCCTCTATAAGTGACCGTGGATAATGATCTCAAGCTGCCTAGGTCACAATCCAGTGACAAGGCCTTCACTATAGGTTGCTGTGGTTCATGACCTCAAGCTGCCTACTTCATAATCCAGCGACCAGGCCTTCTCTGTAGGTGACTGTGGGTAATAACATCAAGCTGCATATGCCACAAATTAGGCTGCCTCTACAGATGGCCACGGATCATGACCTCAAGCCACTTACGTCACAATCCAGCGACCAGACCTCCACTACGGTTGGCCGTTCATCATGACCTCAAGCCATCTACGTCACAATACAGGGACCAGGCCTCCTCTTTTGGTGCCCACGGATAAAGACCTTAAGCTGCCTTCGTCACAATCCAGCGACCAGGCCTTCTCTGTAGGTGGCCGTGGATCATGACCTCAAGCTGCCTACACCAAAATCCAGCAACCGGGCCTCCTCTGTAGGTGGCTATGGATCATGACCTTAATCTGCCTATGTCACAATCCATTGACCTGGTTTCCTCTGTAGGAATCTGTGGATCATGTCAAGCTGCCCACAGCACAATCCAACAACAGGGCCTCCTCTGTAAGTGGCTGTGGATCAGGACCTCAAGCTGCCTAAGACACAATCCAGTGACCGGGCCTCCTCTGTAGGTAGCTGTGGATCATGACCTCAAGCTACCTATGTCACTATCCAGCGACCGGGCCTTCTCTGTAGGTTGCTGTGAATCTTAACCTCAAGCTGCCTACGTCATAATCCACTGGCCGGAACTCCCCTGTAGGTGGCTGAGGATCATGACCTCAAGCTGCCTACGTCACAATCCAGCGACTGGGCCTCCTCTGAAGGTGGCCGGCGATCATGACCTCAAGCTGACTAAGTCACAATTCAGCGACCGGGCCTCCTCTGTAGGTGGCTATGGATCATGACCTTAACCTGCCTATATCACAATCCATTGACCTGGTTTCCTCTGTAGGAACCTGTGGATCATGACCTTAAGCTGTCTACATCACAATCCAGCAACCGGGCCTCCTCTGTGGGAAGCTGTGGATCATGACCTCAAGATCCCTACAGCACAATCCAGCGACCGCGCCTCCTCTGTAGTTGGCCATGGATCATGATCTCAAGCTGCCTATGTCACAATCCAGCGACTGGGCCTCCTCTGTAGGTTACTGTGGATCCTAACCTCAAGCTGTCTACATCACAATCCATTGGCCGGAACTCCCCTGTAGGTGGCTGTGGATCATGACCTCAAGCTGCCTATGTCACAATCCAGCGACCGAGCCTCCTCTGTAGGTGAACGTGAATCATGACCTCAAGCTGCATATGTCACAATCCAGCAACCGGGCCTCCTCTGTAGGTGGCCGTGGATCATGACCTTAAGCGGCCTACGTCAAAGTCCAGTGACCGGGACTCCTCTGTAAGTTGCCATGGATAATGACCTCAAGCTGCCTACATCACAATCTGGTGGCCGGGAGTCTTCTGTAGGTGGCTGTGGATCATGACCTCAAGCCGCCTACATCATAATCCAGTGACCGGGCTTCCTCTGTAGGTGGTCGTGGATTGTGACCTCAGCCTACGTCCCAATCCAGCGATGCGGGACCCCTCTGTAAGTGGCTCTGGATCATGACCTTAAGCTGCCTACGTCACAATCCAGCAGCTGGGACTCCTCTGTCGGCGGTTGTGGATCATGACCTTAAGCTGCCTACGTCACAATCCAGCGACCGGGCCTTCTCTGTAGGTGGCCGTGGATCATAACCTCAAGCTGCCTAAGTCACAATCAAGCGGCTGGTCCTCCGCTCTAGGTGGCTGTGGATCATGACCTCAAACTGCCTACATCTCAATCCAGCGACCGGGACTCCACTGTAGATGGCCATAGATCATGACCTCAATCTGCCTATGTCATAATCCAGCGACCGGGACTCCTCTGAGGGTGGCCGTGGATCATGATCTCAAGCTGTCTACGTCACAATCCAGCGACCGGGCATCCTCTATAGGTGGGTGGGGATCATGACTTCAAGCTGCCTACCTCTCAATCCAGCGACCGTGCATCCTCTGTAGGTGGCTGTGGATCATGACCTCAAGCTGCTTACCTCACAATCCAGCGATCGGGCCTCCTCTGTAGGTGGCCGTGGATCATGACCTCAAGCTGCCTACCTCACAATCCAGCGACCGGGCATCCTCTGTAGGTGGTCGTGGATCATGACCTCAAGCTGCCTACCTCACAATCCAGCGATCGGTCCTCCTCTGTAGGTGGCCGTGGATCATGACCTCAAGGTGCCTACCTCACAATCCAGCGACTGGGAGTCATCTGTAGATGGCCATAGAACATGACCCCATGGTGCCTATGTAACAATCCAATGACTGGGCCTCATTTATAGGGTGCCAGGGATCATGACCTCAATCTGGCCACATCACAATCCAGCGACCAGGCCTCCTGTATTAGATGGCCGTGGATAATGTACTCAACCTTCCTATTTCACAGTCCAGCGACCAGGCCCCCTCTACAGGTGGCTGTGGATCATGACCTCAAGCTGCCTACGTCATAATCCAACGACTGGGCTTTCTCTATTGGGGGACGGGGATCATGACCTCAAACGGCCTACCTCACAATCCAGTGACCAGGCCTTCTTTATAATTAGTCATGGCTCGTCTTTTATATGAAGTATTACAAACGCTGTTTGTTTTACTTCAAAGATGATATTTGCATGTTGAAGAATGATTATCTTGTGCAATGTATGCTTTAATTCGTTGGTGAAGTTATATTTCCTTTTGCTTTTAAGGTGAAAGAGTTTATAGTCTCTGCTTATAATTTATTTATTTATTTATTCATTTATTATTATTATTATTATTATTATTATTATTATTATTATTATAAGTAGCGATATTAGTAAAGGTAACAATGTAGTAGTAGATGACGGAATTGAACTAATGGGCCAGAGCCTGTTCTGGGACCTTTATTACCGTAGTTCCAGTAGGACCCCAGAGTCTAGTTCGTAATGAACCCTTTATAGGAGTATTTGGAAGTAGTGGGAGGTACGAAGGGGTAACTGTCATTGTTCTATCCCAGCACAAGTTGAACTCATAAGAAAAAAAAAAAAACCGAAATTGCCTTCCATTTCCTCAATGCCAGTCCGTGGTTTGCCCATAAACATGCCAAGAAAGGGTACTGTGGGAAAGGGGTCTTCGCCCCCACCCCATACTAAAATTCCTGGTAAAGTGCAGCAAATTGACTCGTTTCCGTGAGCCTTCGGCATTGCAAGCGGTTTTCATGGAAATCTGTTGTTCGCTGAAGGAAGCGAAAAATGGGTGGTTACAAAGAAAGCTGTAAAAGGAAAAAGTGAAATATTTGTTGTTGCTTTTCGCAAATCCAAATAAATTCAAATCTTTTATTTCCTTCCATTTTTACTTTTTTTTTAATTGATGGTAGATGGTAACTATGTATTTATGGCTGAAGTACACTATATATTATCAAATATTTATATTTATTTGAAATCGGGCATTGAATGTCTTCAAGATATAAGGTTTCATTAAAGATGAAGGGTTAATACGTAATTAGGGATACCCTATAGTAATCTTATCACATATGATTATTTTAGAAGACCATTAGTTTTGTTGATATGCTAATCGCTGCAATTCCTTATTGCATTAACGATCTTTTAGAGGCAGCGCTCATGTGAAACGTTAGAGGCTTTTTGAGAGGTGAAGAGATGGTGGGAAAGGGAACAGTCTGATGTAAGTAAGATAAATCACAGCACACCGAGAACGTTTGTGAGTTTGGAAATGTAGAATGGAAAATAGAAATCCCGAAATGATTTACGATTGTTTGGGAGAGAGAAATTAAACGTTTTGATATCGAGAGAAATTAGAGAAAACCTTCGTAATGCCATGGAGTAAATGAAATCACATATTAATCAAGTGATTATGAAACGCGTGTTAATTACTATTAAGGAATTTCTTCATAGATGTTAAATATTATATATATATATATATATATATATATATATATATATATATATATATATATATATATATATATATATATATATATATATATATATATATATATATATATATACACACATACATACACACATACATACACACGCACACCATCAGCTGAAATCTAGTTGATCGAGTGTGCATATATATATATATATATATATATATATATATATATATATATATATATATATATGTATATATATATATATATATATATATATATATATATATATGCAATACATACTCGCACACATGTCTTTATATGTATATATGAATAAAACTCTTGCTATTTTTGCCGAAAAAAGATTCATCTCTGCAAATCTGACTTCATCAACTGGCTTTCAGTTGATGGTATATTGGCAAAAGGATTCTTTTGGTTTCAAGAAAGATATATTGCCTCCATTCTTTTTGATAAGCTCAACCCTGTGGCACTAATCGTCATCTACGCGTTATTTCATTTCACTGTTTTTTTTTTTTTTTTAACTTTTTTCTTTAATTTACTATTTTTTCTATCCAATTTCTTGAGCCATTTATTTTTTCTTATAATCAAAATAGCTTGATAACCAATATCCGCTGAAATTTTGAGTCAAGTTCCCAAGCGTACCGCCCTAAAACTTGAAATATGCTTATTAGTTACCAATCATACTTATTCCTACAAAATTACGAATATTGTTATACACCGTGGGGCATTCATGGAAAGGTATGACGTAATTAGATCCATTGCCTGATTGATTTTACGTGTATTGTTGCCCCTCTCTCAAGTTAATGTTTTAGAGGAGTAAGTTTTAATAGGAACATGTTAATTTTCAATTTTATTCAGAAATTTCCCCTTCTGTGCTCAGTAATTTTCGGGCAACAATGACTATTATCGTTATTATTATTACTAGCAAAGCTACAACATTATGTGGGAAAGCAGAATGCTATAAGCCCAAGGGCTCCAACAGGAGTATAAAGCCCATTGAGAAAAGGAAATAAGGAAATAAATAAACTATATGAGAAGTAATGAATAAAGAATATAAGATATCTTAAGATTAGTAACAACGTTAGAATACATCTCTCATATATAAACTATGAAGAGAGAGTTATATCAGCCTGTTCAACGTGAATTTTTAAAACTTCTAAGCATGCTATGAATAACTTAGGAGAGATGGTGTCTCCCTGTTTAACTCCTTTCTCAATCGGGATTTTTTCACTATCTTTATGTAGTTTTAGGATTTCTGTACCTCCTGTATATATATCTTCAAGTGTTGTAACAAAAGATTAATTTATTCCGTGTTTTAGAAGGTCTTTTAAATGCAAGGTTTTGAAGAATTAAAAGCTTTCTCATAGTCTGTGAATGCCATACTTAGTGTTTTGTCATACTCTTTAGATTTTTCCATTAGCTGGTTAATTACATGTGTTTGGTCATTTGTTGAATACCCACTTCTAAAGCGTGCCTGCTCCCTTGGTTCAATTATGTCTATCTGTCTTTCAATTCGACGTAATATGATCTCGGTAAGTATTTTATGTTATGGAGAGAATATTTCCTGGGTGATAATTTTTCACGTCTTTTGTGTCTCCCTTTTTTGTGAATTAGTGTAATGTTCTAGTTTTTTCAAGCTCTAGGTATGGAGTATTCTTGCAAACATTTGGTGTAGCGTTTAGCGAGTTTTATTACTATGAGATCTCCTCCATCTATTATTAAATCAATTGTTTGGTTATCTGCTGCATTGCCTCTTATCATGCATTTTAGTGCTTTCTTTTCTTATCCTATTGTTACATTTGTTACCAGATCAGATGTTTCATTATTTCTATTAGTGAAGTTTTTTTTTTTCTTATATCACTATTTTATAGCATTGTGTCGAAGTCCTCTGCAATTTTTTTCACAAGTCGTATTTTCATAAATTGTAGGCTTCTTCTTTTCCTTGGTGTTTCCTCAATTTTGATCTGATTGTGTTTTCGAATATTTTGGGTTTTAAGTTGGTTTATTGTCTGGATACTTCTGCTAATTTTATTTCATCTAAAATTAATTTTACCCTCATTTCCAATATTTTCTTTATTAGATTTTTTGTCTTTTCTGATACTTTTCCTTGATCGTGTTTAGGAACTTTTCCGCCTATATCTTGTACTGATTCCAATACAATTTTGTTCAATTGCTGTTTTGTACTGTGTGTGCATCGTTGCCTTATATGTAAGGGCTAATCAAAACCCATAAGCCTAATAATCCAGTTCGACCGGTAATAAGTTCTGTGGGGTCATCGGTATATAACCTAAAAAAAATGGTGAGTTAAAGAGTTGTCCCCTTTGTTAGGAAACATTTTTGGCTTCTCTGTGAAAAATAATGTTGATTTTTTAATCGTCTAAGAAGTTTCAATATTGATTTTGAATTTAAAATTATTAGTTTTGACGTAACATCACTTTTCGCTAAAGTTCCAGTTGATGATTTACTAGATTTTTTAACCGACGAGTTGAATAACTGAATTTTCTCTTCCATGTAATACTATGTTATAATTGATTAAACTGTGCATCAAAGATTGTAAATTTACTTTTAATGGGAATTTTTATGAGCAAAGATT
>NC_090725.1:247769238-247781738 GCF_036898095.1 Palaemon carinicauda | reverse complement strand
TTGTATGAATCATCTAAAATAGTTTAAAAACAACAACACTAAAGAGCTGCACATAATTATATCATTAGGGAAGTGCGAGTTCCTTCCATGATCTTGAAAACTGCTTTTAGATAACATATTAGCAAGTAGAAACACTGTCCTTTTTTATATAGTAAATTTCTTTATGTACAATGGCTGATCAAGTTTAGAAAACTGCTTAACCAATACATTTGTTACGATTTTTTGCACTAAAACACCTTTATTTGTTCCGTGGGTATCATACACAGCTTCATTTGTTCCGTGGTTCAGAGGAAATATGGATTATATGTAGAAGTAAAGATAAACACATTTTCCAATCATATGCGGTACCGAAATCCCTTGAGTGTGGTCTGAAATTCTTATGATTGGCCTTTATTCTAGTTCTGCCTTTGACCGTGTTAATCATGAGGCCCTTATTTTCAAACTTAGACAGTTGGGAGTAGATGGGTCTCTTATTAACATCATTATTTTATTTTTAAGAAATAAATTGCAAAGAGTAGTTGTTGATGGGCACCATAGTGGCTATAGAAATGTGATATTTCAGGGTAGTGTTCTCGACCTATTACTTTTCATATAAAAAAATGGCAACTTAATCTAAATAGTATTTAAGCATAATTTAAAACTTAAGAATAAAAGGTAAAAGGTAAGTGTTTGGCAATTACTATTAACCAAGAAGTTAGGATTAAAAGCTATTCCTTGTAAAAAAAAAAAAAAAAAAAAAAAACCTACAATTGAACGATTTTCCAAAATCTATAAAAAATTTTAATCCGTACACCAGTGTTCTTATATGCCTTTTTCTGTTGCACTCGAGGATGACCAGCAAGGAGCGGTGTTACATAAACTTCTTGTAACGCCTGATCTTTTCGAATATAGCGTATGAAAGTCCAAATGTTAGGATGGAAACTACCAACCAATGAAGCAAAACTAAGATGACAACCTTCCATTGCATTATTGGTTTTTGGTAGCTCATCTTCCACTCTTGAATGCATATTCTAAACACTTACATCAAATCTTGCGAGTCTTCTGAATCTTCGAGTTGGTCTGCTGATAAGTTTCCAGATGAAAGTCGTTAAGTATTTAAAGGAAACCGTTTGCATAAATGAACAATCTACTCTTTTTAAACACGCAATATTCTTCAATTTCTTTTTTTTTTTTTACTTTCCCTGTTGAAGGCTTTTGCTTGTATATATAGATATTTAAATTTGGTGTTGGGGGATTTTTTCCTAAAGGGGGATTAATGCTGGGGGGATATTTTCCATGGGAGATTTTTTCCTCTGGGGGATTATTGCGGGGGGATATTTTCCATCTGAGATTTTTCCTCGGGGGATTTTTTCCTCGGGGGGGGGGGGGGGAGGGGGGTTTCCTGGCACCACTTTTCATACTATATACGTATGATATTTGGTTTGGACTAGAAATCAAACTCGTTGCAAATGCAAATGATGTTACTGATTTTGCTTCAATTCGATTTCCAGAATGTAGACCTATGGTTGCTGAAGCTCTTAATAGAGATTTAGCTAGGATTAATGCATAGAGCAATTTATAGTGCATGAAGTTAAACCCTAACAAAACTCAAAGTATAATTTTAATTAGGTAAAGGACAGTGGCTCTTCAGCATTTAGATCTTTGCATTGTCAATGTCTAACTATATACAATACATTTAAGGTTCTTGGTGTGGTTATTGATTACAAATTTACTTTTGAGAAACAAATTCAGTCTGTTTCTTCTTGAAATGCAAAAACATAGGCTTATTGAGAAAGTCTTTTAAGATTTTTATCGATCATTTTATCCTGTAGAAATGTTTTGATTCTTTCTTTCTACCATGTTTTGAGTATCATTCTCTTGTCTAGTCTTCAGTTACTGGCTCTCATCCTAATTTGTTGGGTGGAAACTTACGGTCTATTGAATCCCTTATTTCTGATCTGGATATTAATCTCTGACATCATCATTCAGTTAGTTATTGACGCGTGGTGCTTAAGAATTTGCATAATTCAGATCATCCATTTCATTCAGACCTTTCCTGGCTGTACCGTCTTGTACGCAATACTAGGTATGCAGTTAATTCTAAGTTTTGCATTCTCCATCATTAGAGTTTCAGAAGTTCAAACTTTTTGTAAATTCTATTTTGTTGAACAGGTTGACACTGAATTTAAATATTTTACATATTTATTCATTATATACGTATAGTTTATTTGCTTTTTCTTTATATCCTTTCCTCACTGGGCTTGTTTCCTTGTTAGACACCTTGGGCTTTTAGGATTTTGAATTTCCAACCAGGGTTGTAGCTTGGCTAGCAATAATAATAATAATATCTTATGACACGGATTGTTGCCATTTACTATAATCTTCCTATATAGTATTTAGCAACAAAAACTGGTGAACAGGGGTCTGGATATAGGATTTATTTGTTGTGTATGACCATTGGGATTTACAAGGAAGATTGTAAGTTTTGACTTGAAGTCCATAGCTTCTGTAAAAGCAATCTCCTTTTGTAAAATAATTCTGGAAGTAATTGTGTCTCTAGAAATCAGAAGTGTCTTGAAGCTTTTGCAAACCATTGGATAGGTAGTGTTAATGTTAGGTTGCATATCTTCTTTATAATCAGATTTATCAGCAACCGCAAATGAAATGTAGTGCCATAATTTGTCTTTGCAAATTGTTGAAGGAAAGGCTTATCAGATTGGCTAGATGAAGATTTTTTAAATTCCAGAAAATCTTTTTAAGCTACATTGACCATTGCTTAGATCATTAATTAAAATCGCAGGTGTAGTCTGTAGGTGTTTGAAAATGCCAGTTCACCTAAGGAAAGGAGAAAACTAGTCATGAAGGATTGCCCTCCAGCTGCTCCCAAACAACTTCGTTGGTCGTTAATAGTAGCTATAGTTTCATTTTTCTAGTCTGCCAACATTTTTGTAATTGATTGCACCAATTATGGAATTTAATTCGTAGATCTATCTGTTTTGATATTGCGTGGATTTGGATACATGTTTTGCGACTAAATCATTCCCTGTAACTGTTATCTTATTTAGTTGTCAATAAACTGAGATGCTGACTGCATACAGCATTAGCTTTGTCTTCAAGCGTGACCATGTTGCGCCTGGCAACCGCCAACCTAGCAATAATGTAGTAATTGCAACTTGTTGCAATAGATGTAAGTAGGTCCGCTGAAATGGGGATAGGTAAAGCCAAGGGTAAAGCAATACTCAATGTAGCGCTTGGAAATTAAATTTCCCTATATCCTATTTCCGGTTGTGAGCCACAGGGATAATTTCTGAAAACTATCAGGTTTGTATTCAGATCTTGCTTTTGTGTGTGTGTGTGTGTCAGACTAGAAGGTTTACATGTAAACTCGACGGTATTTAGCTTCCGTAGCACAGATACCACTAGAAGTTCACCGATTACAAATCTTATAAATGCGTACAGGCTCAGGGCAAACTTTGCTTGAGAATATTTCTTTTCTTGCTAATAACTGCTATGTTGCTGATGTGGGAAACACTTATGCATTGGTACAACATTTAAAATCAAGTTCTCCAAAATATGCCGGGTAGCATGTTTGGTAGTCATATCTGTTTTTTTTTTTTTTTTTTTTTTTTTTTTTTTTTTGTGGAATGGGTGTTCTTGTTGAGATTTTTCTTCTTTCTGGTTTAGGACTTTTGCAATATTTTATTCCGTTTTTCGGCCTGCCGTTTTTTCCACATTCAACATATTTATAGATATTACTAAAAGATGCCAGTCACCTATTCCATTACCAATTGGCATTTGACGTTTCCTTCAGAATTTTAGCCATTTTGTCTTAAGATTTTACTGAAATCTACATCCCTATAGAACACACACATGATAATAAATATTTATATTAATGTTGATAATTTCACTGAATAAAATTAAAAAATAAATGCAAATTGACTAAGTTTATGGAAAGATTGACGATAATAAACATAAACATTGATGATTGGAAACTACATCCTCAGAATTCACTACTGACTTTAAAGATAAGTAGTTGTAAACAAACAAACAAAATTTGTTTTATCTAACCAAGTCTTGTGTGGCATCGATTCAACATACGTAGGAATTCCCCATGAAGGCCTGTCGACTTACAGGAGGAATGTAATACGCAATACTGCTAAACTGCAATTTGATTGTTGTGCTAAATGCTGGTTCAACCAAAAATTGTGGGCAATTTCCACTAGTTTACTATGATTTAAACTAAATTAATTTGCTCTTGTTAACTCCCGAAGCACTCCTAAGCACTGGCAATTATTGAAATTTCGGTAGAACTAAAGACTACTCGTATGGGTTTGTGTTAGAATATATGATAAATCTTAAGTATGTTTGAAAATTGGTAATAGTTAAGCAGTTCTTTTCGTTTCAGTAGAATTGCATAAGATTCTGACTATCGCAATTTAGTGAGGGGAGGATGACAAATATTTCCTGTGTGGAATCAAATGAAAATTGTTAAATATTTCACGCTTACCAAAACACCATCTCTACAACTTGAGTTATAATATTTTGTATTTGAAAATTGCACAAGATGATTCCTGATTGGCTGACTGATTGTTAAAGTCATCATAGATTTCTCCTAATTTCTGGTTTAAAATTGCATACTTTTAAATATTAAATCACATTTGAATATTTTTTTGTAATATTATTTTGTTTCGTAGTTTTAGGAATTTTGAAATTTTGATGATTTCAGTACAAATAGAAATGATAAGCGATCTTCTACGTAAGTTCCCACGAAAACATGCAGAGGGATGTGTTTGTGAGATTTGATTTGATCGGCCGTCCTGTCTTCAGTGACTTCTCCTTCTGTTTGGGTAGGACTTTTCCGACGGGGAAAACGTTCAGGAAGGAGAAAGGAAGCCGGGTGCCGAAATTGGTATACAGTAGAGCAAATACACCACATTAAACAACAACAATACATCCTATTTTTTTATTTTATGTACACATTACAAAACATTATGCACGGCTGCAATACACGAATTCACGCTCTTCACGCTTGTCTGTTACCTAGCCCTCACAAAGATAGGGTCCGACTGTATGTCCTCCTATATCCCACGAGGTTTGTTGGTTGATATTTTTTTTCCTTATTAGATTCCGTCTACTAACTGTTGGTACAGGGTTTCCCATAAATTTTTATTGAAGGGAACAATTTGGCCGTCAATGGTAGTCATCCTTTGTTTCTTAGAATAGGATTAACTTTAAACATAGAAAGTTAAAGTAATATCGGTTGGTTTAGAATTTGTGAAGCATTTTTTACAGATAATTGTATTATAAAACATAATGTACAAAAAGAAAACATTCTGGGATTTGCTGCTCAATCCTCTATTATAAAAACGTAATTCCTTACTGCAGGGTTCCTTTGTCATTGAAAGAAAACTAACAAAGGCATCCAATGCGCCACTTCATTTTTAAATATTTCAAGACCACTGAAAAGAGGAAATTATTTACGCAATTTCCTCTTGTATATTTCTTATAATAAAAGGGCCATTACATTTCCAAATTCACTATAGATATTTCTTTTATCCCATACTATTCTTTACCGAATGATTGCTAGACTAACATTTACGCCTTGAACGTAGCTCCCTTTGTAACTGTTCCTACGCCATAAACGTGTAAATGGTCCGACTTGACTCTATTATCTGCCTTGAATGTCTCTCTCATGTAAACCCTTGTCCTCGATGCCCACGTTCCCTTTCATAAAACAATTTCATTTTAGTTCATCGCCCTTAGTAGCATACCTAAGTGCAATAACGTTGTATCCGGGAACACTAGCTCTGCGCTTGGAATGATGAATGCCTAGAAACGGAAATACATCGGTGTAGAATATAGAGTGCCGGCAACATTTACCGTTAAGTGATTGGTATTTATTCTTGCAATGTGAGCTCTAAGCTATCTCGTAAAATTTCATATATCTCATATTCAAGGAAAATATTTAGCGTACAATTTTTTTTTCGTTCTATTGGTCTTTCTTCACGAATGGCAACGATACTGAATCCGCCAGGATTCTCGTTGCTTCCTTTCTTGTTATCAGATAAATTCTTTGTTCTGGAGACTTTGTCTTATGCAAAGTTTATTCAGGAATTGTAGATGTAAGTGTATATGATTCTTTGCTCTAAATTGGTGACGACTCTCTCTCTCTCTCTCTCTCTCTCTCTCTCTCTCTCTCTCTCTCTCTCTCTCTCTCTCTCTCTCTCTCTCTCTCTGCTAAAGTTAGTAATGATAAAATCGCCTTTCCACTAGGTTATCATTTTCCTATGTAACATAAATGTGAATAATATCAACTTGGAAAGGCGTCAGATTTTAATATGAGAGCCATTGTGCTTCTGAATCTATGGCTGTAAATCCTGGGCTTTGGGTTTATATACAGTACGTTTATATATGGACAGAATAAGACAGACTAAACATGTAGGTGTCTATCCCGGTTGAGCTCTTCAGAAATGTTCGAGTAGTTTTCAATGCTGTACTATTGAATACATGCTTCCCTAAGTATGGACGTTCTCTGTTCGATATGCTTGCTAATCTGTACTACCCTATTCAGGTGTTTTTGAAAATCGTGCCTAACAGCTGTTACGATAAAGTATCTTTTTACTTCCCACTTGTTTTAATCTTTTCAAGAAACACCATGATTGTGATGTCTGGAGAGTGCTACCACCTTCATAGACACGCCTTAGTTTGATATTAATTCTTAATTCTACCAAGAAGATATAGTCTCCTCTGTAATGATTTTTTACCAACTATTAAGAATTTGTTTTATAATATTTGGCAGCAACATTGAGATACCCTAAACGGCAGTAAGATAAGAGAAATAACAAGTGTTACTTCTCCTTTAAGATCATAACATGATGCCCGGAAAGTGAGAGAATACACTTTGTCGGCTCTGCATTGCCCACATTCGTTTAACAAGTTTTTGATGAATGGCCAACATCAACCATATTACGCTGACTTTTACCCCTGACAGTGAGGCATTTGTTGACCAAATGCCTCACTCCTGGCTACTTGAAAATAGATATCTTTTTGAGACTCGACGTGGCGATGGCAGGTTCGTCATTGTCATGGTTGATGGGCAGATTTTGTCCTACTATAGTAGCAGTATTTTTAGATTTATTTCAGAAACCGGTCTTCTGAAAGCTATTTAATTTTCATATGGACCTGTATGTTTTCATGGTTTTAAATTAAATTTCCTTTTATAATTTATTTACAACAAATTATATCGGCGTCAATAACCTTTGACGTTATGATTCCAGGAAACACAAAATCAATTTGTCAATCAGAGTTCGAAGTTTCCTGTACAGCTCTATCTCAACAGCCCCTTTCAACGCACCCGTACACTGCCTTGACCTAAAGACTACCTCCCCCCTCCCCTCCTCTCCCCCATTTCTAACTACCACAAAGGCAGTTTGGGCAGATTGTAAAAGATTGCCGGCTTCGGGTGATTGCCGCTCGCACGTGATAGGATATATATATATATATATATATATATATATATATATATATATATATATATATATATATATATATATATATATATATATGTGTGTGTGTGTGTGTGTGTGTGTGTGTATGTATATATATATATATATATATATATATATATATATATGTATATATATACATAACCAGATACTTGCTCTTTATTATAGAGGGGATATATACATGTATATATATATTTGTTATATATATACATATACATATATATATATATATATATATATATGTGTGTGTGTGTGTTTGTGTATTTATGTTTGTGTGGGTGTCACTATATGGGTATTACCTGTGTAGTTGTACTCTTTAGTATGTAGAGCATAAAGTTTAAGGAGGTTTGAAGCAATGCCATGTTTATGATTATAACTTTACATAAAGCCTTAACGTTTTTCAAGGCCGAATAGTCCATCAATTGGCTTATATTTGCTAGATATATAGATTGCTTATGGCTTTCCACTCTCAAATATACAGTACTTAAGCTGTGAAAATTAACCTGTATTTGATGGCAACAAGAAATTGGGGGTTACCTATAGTACCCACTTCCATCCTAAATCCTTTCCGTGAACTGTGAAAGGAGGGATGTTTGTACCCTTCTGGCAACACCACCTTAAAAACATGATTAGACATTTTAGAAAAATGCCAAACATATATATATATATATATATATATATATATGTATTATGTATTATGTATATATATATACATATATATATATATATATATATATATATATATATATATATATGTATATATGTATTATGTATATATATATACATATATATATATATATATATATATATATATATATATATATATATATATATATATATATATATATAAATAACAGTATGTTACCCTTGGCTATATATAAAAAGTTGGAGAAAGATTCCCTCCTTAGGAATCGCAGCAAAAAAAAAATTTTTTAGCCTTTATTGAATAGAATTAAAAAAAAAATCTTTGGTCGAATACAAAGAGATGAATAGGAGAGAATCTAGAAGGTATGGGATGCAGTGACGAGATTTTTATCTGTTCTGATATACTACAGTGAGGTTTTAAATATCTCCAACCTCTTGTTGCTTTCTTAAGTTTTGAAAAGCCTTTTGCTCGTGTCACGAAAAAGAGAGAAACTCTAGGTAGGTTCTGGCAAGTTTACTCCACCAGAAATAATCGTATGTGTTTGATAATTTAGAATATAAGAAGGACCTTGTAGAAAGGATACTTTTGTCATAGACACCATAGTTGAATGGGATTAACTCCTTTTGTAATTCACCTCTTCCCTCATTCTGCAATACAATATATATATATATATATATATATATATATATATATATATATATATATATGTGTGTGTGTGTGTGTGTGCATGCGCGCGCTTGTCTATGTACGTGAGTGTATATTGATAAATACAGTTTCTTTGGTTCTATTGCTTGTCTGAGGTCCAATATTTTACCTCACCATTCACTCCTGAAAGTACATCGTAGAAACAAATTAGTATATTATTTAGAAGAAATGTTGATTTTACTCAAAATCTGTATGCTTTTATAGATATGCGTCATGTACATTAACCTCTGAATGCAGCAAATAACCTGCATAAGGAGAGGCAGTAAAATCTGGTTTTGCGAAAGATGTCAGGTGTTTTAATGGGGGGAGGGGGGTGGGCTGTTGAAATGGATAACTGAGGGCGCGATGGGAAACAAAAGCATTGTAATGCAGGTATCACACATTCACGTGTCTTGCTTCGGTTTTTTCCCGTAAGTGGATTTAATGGTGGTTTGCAACCAAATACACAAAGCTTTAGAGCGTACTAAGTAAAACCTGGGTTGGTAGGTCTGACGCGTGGCGCCACATTTTTTTTTTTCTTTTTTTTTTTCTGAGGGGGTAGGGGAGAATGTTGCGCACGTACTGTCTGGTATCCGGTTGGATGCAAATCATGGTCGGTGCTCAAGACCATACATGACCTAGTGTACAGATTTAGTGGGTCTGGTAGTATGTAGGTAGGGCGTATATAGCTCGTAGGTCAGACATAAACATGGTACGTTTATGGCGAGTGTATCTCTTAGTTCGACCGGGGACATCTTGCCACATATCCGATCGACATCCTAGCGGAAAATATTGGAAACTTCTGACCAGGTGATATTTAAAGGGCCGGAAAATCATTCAGTTCCCCAGTTCAGTGACCCAACATCTGATTTTGTAGATCATATACTTTTGACACAATATCGTGCAATTAAAGTATTTTCCCATAACTAATGTTTTCTGTGCTACTGTATATATTATTTTATTAGGGAGTTAAAGTAAATACACAATGAAAGTAATGATAACAGCACACTAAATTATACATTTCAAATATGAAAAAATTGTCAATATCATATTAGAGGTAGTGATACTTAAAATACCATAATAAGATAGTATAGAAATAAATAAAAAGTAAATGCATGATGAAATTGATAATAAAATCTTATGAAATGCATCTCCCAAGTATATTTCCACAAAATGTCAATACACAGGTGTTCGTTCAAATTAAAAACAAAGATGGACCAAACAACAACCTATGGCCAAAAGTCGCCGTCACCTGTGTAAATAAATTGTCATTTCATTCAGATTGGCTTTCCTGGTCTTCATGACATGATTCTTTTACCTTGGCTGACAATGAACGGATAAGCAAATCTCTAAAAGACGGAGAGGTCATTAAAAGATCCTACGAAATTCTATAATTCCATACCATTTTCCATTATTCCGTAGAATGGCCCGAGAAAGCCATAGTTCCCATTTTTTTTTTCTTTTCTCAATCCTCAATAGGAAATCTTTTCTTGATTTGTATCGGCATATAATGATTTCACGCGTAGGTGCGAAGAGATTAAGTTCTTAGACGGATAATCAGAAAGAAAAATAAAGACCATTACCAGCTAACTCAGGTTCATTTGGCTTCTGTGTTTTTGAATGAGAGAGAGAGAGAGAGAGAGAGAGAGAGAGAGAGAGAGAGAGAGAGAGAGAGAGAGATTTCATTCTTTATTCTTTGTCGTTTAGCATGAAGTTTTAGAAGATTTTGTTTTTGTTATATTTAAACAATAATGAAATGTCCGACTAAAAATTTATTAAGCCAAAATTGTTTGCAATAATCCTTACAGTTAAAAGATTAATGAGACCAGATATTTGATTAAAAGGAAATATGAAAATATTTGTTCCTCTCCTATAACAACTGATGTGGCCGATGTGGTAACGTCCCTGATGAATGCCAGACTGGGGTTCGAGTCCCACTCAAACTCGTAGTTTCTTTGGTTGCTGCAACCTCACCATCCTTGTGAGCTAAATATGGGTGGTTTGGTGGAGCCTATAGGTCTATCTGCTGAGTCATCAGCAGCCATTGCCTGGCCTTCCTTGGTCTTAGCTTGGGTGGAGAGGGGGCTTTGGCACTGATCATATGTATATATTGCGAGTCTCTAGGGCATTGTCTTGCTCGATAGGGCAATGTCACTGTCCCTTGCCTCTGGCACTCATGAGCGGCCTTTAAACCTAAACCTTTATATGTTAAACTGTGTTTGGTATGAAGGGTTGGCCCCAACCTTTGGCCGCACAATTACGTACCTATTCGCACGTTAAATCGGCCGCTAACGGGAACATGCGTACGTTTGATGTAAACACAAATGTACGTACAAAAACTGGTGTCGCAATGGTTCCCGTCAGACGTACGCCTACCGCATACGGTAAAAGCGATTCTTGTTCTTTTTTAAATTCATCATATCCTTTTGTATGGTGTTCTAGTTCTTTCAACCCCTCTCTCCCCATCGTTATGGTTCTTCCCTTCATTGCCCTTCTAGTTGAGTTAATTCCCCTTTCCACAATACCTCCATGCCATGAAGGTTGGCCTTGTTGCTCTTTTATAGACCTTACTTCCGGTTTTACAGGCGACCCAATTCCATCAGACAGTCTGCCAAAATGTCATCACATTTCTCTTGGGAAATCGCCTTTTTTACTCTCTCTCTCTCTCTCTCTCTCTCTCTCTCTCTCTCTCTCTCTCTCTCTCTCTCTCTCTCTCTCTACTATGCGTTTGCTTTTATGAACACAAACTTCTCCGCCCTCTTTTCTATATTTTTTTCCTCCCCACCATTTCCTCTCATTTATTGAGTTAATTTTATTGTTGCAGAAGGTTGATATTCCAATATATAACTTTTTTTCCTTAGTTAGGACCTTTTGTGTTTGCTGTCAGAAAGAGCCTGTGATCTAAGCGTGTATCTCTCGATTTATGATTACTCTGAATTGTTATCGAATAGAAACTTTATTATATCTATATCAACCAGTTTCTGCTCACCATTTACATTAATTCTGGTTGTGTTTGTATTTGATAAGAAAACCTCTCTCTCTCTCTCTCTCTCTCTCTCTCTCTCTCTCTCTCTCTCTCTCTCTCTCTCTCTCTCTCTGCAGCCGCTGGTATTATTTATATCATTGCTAGTATGAATTATGAAAATCCGGACAGATTAAGTTGAATTTATTTTTACGCTGTTACCGCCGAAAAAAAAAAATAAAAAAAAACACCCATGTTCAAACACAGGAACAATTCTGAGCAAATGTTTTGTTTTTATAACAGATAGAATATTCTCTGAGGTTTAGTTTTCTTCTTTAAATGAGGACACATGTTTTTTTATTTTTTTTTATCCACTCAACTTATTCATTGATATTGATGTTTTAACAAGAAGGAGCTCTGTACTCATTTCTGTTGATGTAATTTTATTAAAGTTTATAGATTGTATGAGCTTCAAAAACTAGAATTGAGAGAGAGAGAGAGAGAGAGAGAGAGAGAGAGAGAGAGAGAGAGAGAGAGAGAGAGAGAGAGAATTTGTTTTTATTGCAAAATACGCAACGAAAATGCTTCGGCTGATTTTTGTGCTGTGTAACTTTAACTGGAACATGATGGACGTCCTTCTTTAACTAGATCAAATTGATTTCATGTTCGCTGGCTCTTGCTGGAATGCTCAGGCCTAAAGGGAACTGACACCAATAGTGAACTG
>NC_090725.1:247759238-247764238 GCF_036898095.1 Palaemon carinicauda | reverse complement strand
TCTAATCTTACATTTGATTAAGAATCTTGGTAGTTTTCATGAGCTGACTCCGATTTATTATTTCTATGACTGGTTATTGTCACATTGCAAAATGCTAGTAGCCATGATAACAATTACAGCGAATTTCATTTGTATTTATCCTTTTATCTTTTTTATATTTTTATTCAGGACATTTTTAATCTCATTATCATAATAGTTGAAATAAAGCTTTGTTCATTCTTCATATCGATTATCACATTTAGAAAGGATTTATAAGCAAGTTTTGTAATTCCTAGTCGTTAGATCTCTAATCCGAACATATTAAAACTCTGCCAATTACCACATAGTGTTTGCCGGTATATGCAGGAAGGAAATAACTATAAAAACAGCAATCATCATTGGCGTTAAATGCGGTTTCAGGACAAACAGACGAGCGGCATTCTGTATCCGAGAGAATATATAATGTTGCCAAAGATTAACATTTGAGTAAATACTACAGCCAAAATAGAAGCTTTACTGGAGAGAAGTAAATGGCTAGAGGAAGGTTAATGGGCAAAATAACTATTTTTAACTAAAATAGGAAAATGTAAAGATGTCTGAAGAAAACTAGAATACCTTAGAAAAATACTTTAAAACCATGTCTAAGTATTACAGCCTAACTATTATAGTGTTCTATTATTTTTCCCAATAATTAAGTTGATGTTTGTTAAAATGTACTTTACTACCTGCTTCCCATTGTCCTGTTGCCTCTTACCAGGTTTCATAAATAGAAAGGAAATTTTATAGAACCAATGTAGTCCTCAAATTTTACATCTCTCTCTATCTCTCTCTCTCTCTCTCTCTCTCTCTCTCTCTCTCTCTCTCTCTCTCTCTCTCTCTCTCTCTCTCTCTCAACTTTGGTGTTTCAACAGTATTAGTCATCCCTGTAGAAAACTACATCGACATCCATCGTAAGTGACTGCGTTTACGAGGTAAAGACGTCGTAACTAACGAATAGGTAGTATATCCGTTTACAGTGCTCCAGGCGTGCATTTCCATGGCTTTAGATTGTGAAAACAAGTTTAATGGGATCAGCTATTGAGTTAGTGCAGCCGTTTACCTAATGATCATTTGTAAAAGTCGTGTTAAAATTAAAAAGTTTATGATATATCTACACACACATACAGTATATATATATATATATATATATATATATATATATATATATATATATATATATATAATGTGTGTATGGAGAGAGAGAGAGAGAGAGAGAGAGAGAGAGAGAGAGAGAGAGAGAGAGAGAGAGAGAGAGAGAGATTCAACATTAAACCGTTTCATTTGACACAAAAGTTATTGTCACATTCATCCTTCAACTGCTGAAGCCCCTTTATAGTATAAAGTCCATAACATTATTCTCTTCTCACGTACACAAAGAAGGCTCATAAGCAACACATCGAGTAGACCAAGTGTTATGTATGATACACTTATATCCGAAGTTTGAAATTCAAAAAAAAGAGTCTGTATGTGGTTCGTATGAACTATGAAAAAGTAAACAACAGAACTAATCGACAAGAAATGTAATAGCTGTATATAATGCACGGTATAGAGTAATTAGGAAATTTTATGGTGGGAATGATCCGCTTGTGTATGTGTGTGTGTGAGTATTTAGTCAGGAGAATGACTGGTTTGATGGGAAAGTGGATCTGAATCAAGGTTATGCTTATCTCATGGTGGCTGGCTGTTGAACATCCTCTTTATGGCTGGAGGGATCCTAAGGGTCCGAGAAAGGACATTATTTGTGGGTGTGAAGTTGTGAGGAAAGGAAATGAGTTGCGAAGGGTATATGTTATGGCTTGTGTCCAGGAAGATGAAGTAATGAATGTTAGTACTCATTGTGGAATAATGAAACTGGCTGATTCATATAATCACTTGGTAGTAAATATAATAAATGGTAAGACAGAGAATAATCGAGTCAACTTGATATGAGAAGCAAGAAAGGTAACATAGTGTGAGTGCAAATGACTGGTTTGAGATTTAAATTGTTTGCCAATGTGGGATTGCAATGACCAACTATTTTTCTTAAAGGCTGTCTCTTCACTAATTCAAAAGTTAAAAGTTAAAGCAATATCATAATAGACCCCAGTCAAGTTACTAAGAAATTTGGGAAAACATTTTTGCTAGTATCTAGGCCTAGAAACTATTGTACCCAATTACATTGAATTAGAGATACCATGCTTGCCATAGATCTTAGTTCAAATTACTCACGCCTGCTGCACTATTCCAGATTTTTATAAAGTGAACTGAGATAAGCATTGTTTTCTACGGAGCTTACGACTCCAGGCTAGGACACAAATCTGTACCAAATGCTAAAAGTATACCCTTGATTCCACCAAATGTTTCTGACTAGCCTATCAATTAAATTTGGGAACTAGGATATTGTCAGTGTTGGAAAATATGTAAATAATTCCTGTGGGAAAAGCCTATTACGGATTCTTTCTTTATAGCACCAGCTATAGACCTAGGTCCATGATGAAAAACTATGTAAGGTGTCTAAAATGATAGTAAATACCATATTAGTTTATTAGTTTGGTAAGTGTAAAGCAAAGAAAAGCTGTAGTCTACTAATTTGGACTTTGTAAAATCGCTCAAGCTTTAATCCTTTACTTTACATTCTAACCAAATTCAAGTTTTCTAAATTTGTGCCAAGCAGTGAAAGTCATTTTGTATTTTTGAAAAGCTATTGATAGCACTAGATGATGTAGCGTTGTTAAACAGCTTCATAGTTTGGGGATTGGCAGAAATTTGATCAGATCCATGAATAAATTTCCATTTGATTGTTACACAAAAATAAGAGTGGGAAAGGGTATTTTTAGCCCATTCTTACATTTAGAGGATTTCCCTCAGAAAAGGTACTTCTGATATATCTACTTTGCAGTAGCAATTAATATCTTCTGGTAAGAAATATCCCCACTTGTAAAGGGCTCCATGTTTATGGGTCGCCTTGCAGTATTTTAGTGAAGTCTGGAAGGATTTGTATCAGGACGAAATTAGAGTCAATCACATTACGAGCGAGCTCAGCTGAGCCAAGAATTGCCAACCCATTAGGTTATCACCTACTCCATACTCCTTGTTACCACTTGCCAAATTACTTTTTATTGCGTCCCTGAAATAATCGTTCATCGACCGTAGATCACTTCGCTCTCTGTCTGGCAAGCAGTGTTGAGATCTTAGTTCAAATTAAGACTTCTAACATATTCAATAAAGAGAAGGAAGTCAAAAGTGAGAGAGAAAATTGGAAATTTAGATTAAAATTATATATATCACTCAAAGATATACAAAATAATGTTCAAATAATTTATTAGTATTTGTAGGCTTTTGGGGCCATGTTTTAGGCATGACCTATGACAATATAATCTCGTTTATATTTTTTTGGAAAGAGTAATTAAGGGCCAAAATAAAATTACCTTCAAACGTTTGAAAGGTTGTGTCATGTTTTTATTGGGCTACTGATGAAAAATCTACACTAAAATTGTTTAGAGCTCATATAGTCCAAACTAAAATATCCCTACTAAGATTGTATGGTACTGTGTATATTCAAGGTCGAATCTAGCTTTCCCATTTATTTTTCTGCATGTAGTAACAAACCGAAAGAAATATATGTGTTCCATAAGCTTATTTTAAGAATATGTTTAGAGGTATTTAATACTTACGAAGAAAGTATATACTGTTTGTAAATACAAATAAGTTGTCTCACAGTCTAAGGAAAAAAGAAATAAATTTTGTGATATTCTTTTGTATCAAGCCTGGGCCAATGAGTCCCTCACACGGCCCTTAAAGAATTTCTATTTACGTTTTGGGGATACATGATTGTCCAAACTCATTCAAGTAAAACTAATAGGAGAGGTATTAATCTCTGCTATCCCAAATGTTTTTTTTTTTTTTTTGTTTTATTTAAATATGAATAAAGCCAAGAAAACATTTTATCGTGTTCAGTTAGAGAGAAAGGAAGCAATGAGTAATATACTTTGTTCTCCATTTCATGTTTTTTTTTTATTTTATGGCATGCTCCTTTTGAAGAAACTAGGTGTTAAGATAGTGTTTAAATATACTTGTACTTTAAGAAATATGTTGATTAAGAATTGTTCTGGAAATGATAGTAATATAGTATATAATATAGTATTCCTTATTCAGATTGTAACTTGTTCTATATCGGCAAGATATCCAAAGGCATTTCTGTCAGCATAAAACAGCCTAAGATGGCCGTCTCTAGAGGATCTCTTAATAATGCTTTTGCCTCCCATTGGTTAGGATTTAGTCATAGAATTGGCTGGTCAGAGACGAGTAAAATAATCCATGTAAATGATTATACCCAAAGGAATATTGTTGAATCCTTTTTTATATGCCTGTACTAGAGGTCATTATTTAAACCTAAGCCCAGGTCTGTTTCTGTTAATCCCGTATTTTCCTCTTTTCTAGAATTTGACTTATCTGGAATTATCAAGAAACTGACAGATGAGGGATCCCGTTCCCCTGTATAAATACGATTTCTATGTAGGCTATAATGTCTTCTCATTTTGAGTCATTCAATGTCACTAATAGGACGAAAGTACTAACTCCAATGATGTCTTTTAATATTTCCTTCCATGGCGATATATATATATATATATATATATATATATATATATATATATGTATATATATACTGTATATATATATACAGTATATATATATACAGTATATATATATATATATATATATATATATATATATATATATATCCATGGAAGGAAAAATTGAAAGACATATATAAATATATATATATATATATATATATATATATATATATATATATATATATATATGTATATATATTTTATATATATATATATATATATATATATATATGTATATATCATATATATATATATATATATATATATATATGATAAATTTTGCGCATTTAGACATGTTTTTCATATTCAAATAAACCATATTATACTCCTCTTAATATCTGCATTCTCTCTATACCTCGGGATCAG
>NC_090725.1:247731738-247754238 GCF_036898095.1 Palaemon carinicauda | reverse complement strand
GATTGGACTGGATTGGTAATAGGAAATTAGCTGCCCTAGAGTATGCTGATGATGCTATCCTTGTTAGCAGAACACTACAGGATTTGCAATGCTGACTTACCAGAATGCATGAAATATCGCAGGAGGTTGGGCTCAAGATAAATAAAAGAAAGACAGATGTGATGAGAACGGAGTATGTAATGGAAGATGAACTGTCATTGGAAGGAAAAAGGATTAATGAAGTGGAATCATTCAAGTATTTAGGATCTAATTAGAGTTTTGTGAATGATTGAAAAAAGTAAATCAGACAATGGTTAGGTTATGTAAAATTTGGAAATCAAATTACATATAAAAATCAGACTATCAGTTTAGCGAGATCGGTGTTACTGCATGGACATGAGTCATGGTATGAAGTAGGATATGATGAATGGAGAAGTATATAATTCAAAGTCCAAGATTGAGACGACTGCCGAAAGCTAACCGAGGCTCTTTGCTTCAATAGGGGTAGAAGACGATGATGATGATGATGATTATAAGGGGTATATGCTCTCAAGCCCTCTGGCGAATGAACAAGTTATGGAAAATATTGCTATCAAGAACGTCATCACTTTATTATATACTGTCAGACAACAAAGACAAGGAGACTTATCATGAAGAACAACCTAGCCCACACACACACACACACACACACACACACACACACACACAGGATCCGTTAAGAAGAGCAACATTGTGTACCAATACAAGTATCCTGTCCAGGAATTCCTTGGCACCCAAGTTTTTATAACTAAGCTTCTGTCTTGTCCAATAGGGGCTATCAAGTAGAACCTTCTAGATTCCATTGCCAAAACGTTAATTGCACTCCAAAATGTTGTCTTTTTTATCTGGATTTCTTGTCTTTTTTCTGCTCTTGTTCTTGAACCAGATCCCCGAAGATTTGTTGGAGAATCGATAGATTCTTGAGCTTGAACAGATGACCAAGATCCGTCCGTCTGTGTCATCCCTACCCCATTTTCTCCAAAAGCAGAGCCCCCAAATATAGTTGGGTCCTATCTAGATGGGGTTCCTTGGGGTGGGTGCTGGAATAAGATTAAGCTACCCATAGGGCCTGATGGGCTTCTCCATCCAGGTAAACGCTTGTAACTGTGCCGCTAATGACGAGGTATTCATGTGGCCCTTGAAGAGGCTATTATTAAGAATTGTGAGGGAGAAAGGTTTTGGAACTTGAATGATGAGTGTTATTGGAAGTAAAGATTATCTATAGAAAGCCATCCTCCCACCTAATATATGACGATCGTATGATGTCAGACGAAAAGTTGGTAAACAAACAGAAAAGTAAGAATGTCCAAAGACGGACAACGTAAAGTTAAAATCCACAAATAAAATACTCAACCGATGGATTAATATGTTAATTTAGGCTAACATTGCAATCAACACAAAAATAATTGTAAAAGATAAGGAAATTGTAATGCAAAACATGACTCAATGTAACCTAAGCGTGTTTCATAGAGACAATCCAGTACGCAATTCTATGTAAAATAGACTCTCCAAACGCCTCGTAATGTGCATTTATTTATGATTTCTAGTCTCTTTTCTTTAGATGGATATTTTAATTGTAAATAAATGTCCATACAGTAAGTATAGATAATTATTTTTTGCTTAATTAGCGTTTTTATTAGATTCTGATATCGAAGGAAAACATTAGTCTTTTTAGCATATGTATCAAGAGTGAATTAGTTCCAGTTCAAACTTGTAGGTATTTAAATATTTTAGAAGATTTGGTATACATCTGTCTCTACATGTGGAAGCTGGAATAGATACGGTAAAAGGTAAATAGACATGTTGAAGTATATTAAATGACTCAGCATGTGTAAATATTCTTCATTATTATTATTGCAGCTTGAAAAAGGAAAAGAAAATTATGTAAAAACAAATAAATGAATTGGATTAATACATAAAATAAGAGTAAATGTTAATAGATAAATTAGTGCAAAATCTATAACCATTTTCAATTAAAAAGGAAGGCGGAAAGAAAGTAAATATTTATTGATGTTTAGCACGTAACGAAGAAGAGAAGGTTGAAGAGAACAAACGAGAGGTAAAAGGACTGTGATGGAAACGTCTCCGAGACCCTCATTGTCTGTCGTTGTAGTTACCAAATCTATTTCCATTTTCCCCTCGGAGAGTTTCCCCTTTTGTGCCCTCCTTTAGAATGAGGTTGAATTGGCGGCTATTATTGGGGCTTAACCCTCCTTCGTCCTTTTTGTAGTCTCTCTCTCTCTCTCTCTCTCTCTCTCTCTCTCTCTCTCTCTCTCTCTCTCTCTCTCTCTCTCTCTGATATTCTTTTTCTGCGCTCACGTATTCTTTGCTTTAAATATAGCTTGTCTTTCTCTCTCTATTTATTTTTGTCTCCACCCACGTTTGTACTGTTGTCAAAATTTCGAAGCCATCAACATTGCTTTAGATTTGCATGACAAGTCTTCTCTTTAGCCTACGATATATCAATTCATGAATAATCATCTTCCACCGCATTCCGTAATTTTCCGTTTCTTCCTCTTGTCTGACGTGTTGTTTTATTTATTTATGAAATATTGTCTTTATATGGTCTTGGTTTTCTTGTTTTTGACAAAATCAGATAATTTTTATATTCATTCCTGTCTATCCTATTTTGCTATCACAAATTTTATTCTTAATCTCATCAGAGTATTTTGTCACGTGTATAAATTGTAATGAAGTTCAGAATGTAGATATCTGTAAGTCTTGTTGACCGAGAATTATTTTCTCCATTCAAAATTCACTGATTTTTAAAGTATATTTTATACTTTCTCTTTCCCAAAATTTTGTTTGAACAACCTCTTCCCTATCGGTGGCTTTTGCTTCTTTTCCAGTGCAATGAATGTGTTATAGAAATGATCTTGTAGGTTTTTATAATTTTGGTTTGTTCAACTTTGTTTGTCATGTTATGTGGATAATTGTAAGCAGTAGGTTACAGTTTACTGGATTCAATTGTCATTAGTTAAGTGGGCATTTGCCCTTATAAATACCGACACATTTCATCCTTAATCTCCATTGTAGAAAGTTCATATAAGTTGATATGTGATACTAATGCTTTAGATTTTTATCATTGTTATTGCTTCCCTCGCATTCCCTTCCTTTACGATCCTCTCATCATTGCCTATTCCCCCATTCCCTTAATCCTCCTCCGATGATGTCATTGTGTCCCCCTCTCTACTTCTTTCCATTTCTATCCACCGAGAAACAAAGTTGGAGAGATGCGATTCCATGTGAATACTCACACGCCATGAAATATATTACACAGACACTTCAGTTCATCTTGACACACAAATAAAGATGGGATTCAATTCATTTTGTGCGCTTGGGAGTTGTTGTCTTTCCTTTCGAATGCTTTGGTTATAGAGTCATTACTTATTTTCCGATGTTTACATTGCCACTACTCATCCTTGTCATTTCCTGTAACTCATAGATACGTTGTAAATGTTGTAGGCCTTCTTGCCCCGATCTCATGTTTCCCGAGAATGTTGAATGTTAAGTGTCAGACCATGCTGCTTATTAAGTGCCACATCGTTTTCACCAAATCTCCATTTTGAATATTTCATGTTACGTTCTCGTCACTTTTTGTAGAGGGGTAATATAATGCATTAATCCACCATCCAAGGTAAGTGCTTTGAAAGGCGCTTTCGTTGTTCTTTCCGTTTGAAGCCGTAACCATTAAGCTATAGCTGCTTTCACCACTCGCTCGCGGATTTCGTAAACGCGTTGCCTTAGTGGGAATCGGAATAGAGTCGTGTTATTACATTTTTGAATTCTACCATTCTCTTCCATTATAGTATTATATTGACTACAGAGAGGCTACTCATTCAGATCCAAAATAAATGTTTTATTAGATTTATGTTGATTCTTCATATTTTTTTGCGTAGAGTTTAAAATTAGGTCTTGATTTTATATAATTTCTAGTTTTTCATTTGGATTCATAAATGTTTTTAGCACACCTATCCAATAGATCGGCGATTGTCTTCTCAGCATTTATGAAAATTAGATTGATATGAATAGGCCTATGTATGATTTTCCTGTTTCCTTTTTCATCATCTTGCAGGTGACATGTGTCCAACTAGTAACAAGACTTACAAGAGGCTAGATATGCACATCCTTTAGTATTATGTGTTCTTTTCATAGTATAATTTTGCTAAAATGCTATATGAACTCACAAGATCTTTACAATTACTTCTAAAGGGTACTACATGACAGTTTCTTCATATGTTTCGCTTGTTATCATAAAAAGCCCTTTCCGGTTGCTATTGATGCATTGCCTAATACACTATCAGGATATCTCAATCTCCTGTCTGTATCCATAACTACAGTATATTTGATTTTAAAATTCCCGGATACTTATATGTAACGTCCTCCGAAACATTTGTAACGAATCTCTGTACCTTCTCTTTTCTACTATCGAAAGTCATTGCATCATCGGCTGATGTCAGCCTCTCCGTATTATATTCACAACCCCATTTCCTATAACGTGTTGCCTCAAACTTTGCGCGTTAATAAACCCAAGAGACAATGAATAATAATGAAGGTATGAACAAATTATTTAGACCCAGGTTTTCACGTATTTATTCTATAAAATCTGAATTATAATACTGCTCCATAGAGCTCCAACACTATCCCCTATGCACCTCTATTAGTTCCATCATATTCACTTTCTTAGTATACTCTACTATTCCGCATATTGAATTTTCCTTATATTTTCAATCTTTTGTTTACAAACCCTTCCTGAGTGGGGATAACTTAACGTGGTGAAAGTCTTTGCGTATCCACATGATCAGTAAAGCTGTACTAATCACGGCCACCCATATTATGTTGTTTTGCTGTGAGCGATCAGACAAAAATTTCACGCCATCACCAATCTGCTCTGACCAGCGTGTTGAAGAAAGCTGGCAACCACTAGACATGAATTGACATGTCTGAGGCCTTCGTCCTGCAGTGGACTAGAAACGGCTGCATTTGTTGCTGTTGTCTGTACATATTGATTTTTGTATTTTACCCACCAAACTCCTATGATATGGAATAGTGATAAAATAATATTAGAAATGAAAATATTAATAATTCTGACGATGATGTTTAGCATCATTATTGGTGCTTTACTTGTAATATGCTCCTATATGGAGTCATCGTAACCAGATATATAGTAATCAGTATAATGAATAATGTTTTTTAATTGGCATAGAGTCATTACATGGGATAGCATTCAGTATCATAATTCTCACAATAAACGTAATTTAATCTCATGACCAAACACGGAATTAAGATAAATAAGGTTCCAAAGTTGGTAAGCAGAAAGTAATCTGAAAATTGTTGCAGGAATCGTAACTTACTGATAAGTTTAGTATTGGGTGAATGATTATCCTGCTGTTGTTGGCTAACACCTAAAAGAATTAAATATAGCAAAGGCTTCAGTTGGCCGAGTGTGTTCGTTTCTCGTCTTTTGTACTTTAACTATGATTGAATGACTGGAATTTTCATAATAGTTGTTGTAACTAAGCTTGTAGACAGAATTTGTGTCAGAAAAAATTCTGATTTTTTTTTTCCTTCACTTTTCGCGATATTCCAAAAGGAACACTATTTTTTTCATGTTTATCAATTTAGCAAGATTATTCTAACCTTTCGGGGACTCGTGTTGCTGATATTTTCGAAGATGAGATGAGATGTCGGGTATAAATGCTCATATCAATTTGAATTGCATAAAATAAATTTTGTAATAAAAAATTTATTTAGGGAATAATTGCTAATGTAATACAAATACTGTATAATTCTCATTTGCTGGAAATGGACTTGTATTGCCTGTTAAATTCCATTTAGAAAGCATTTAATGAAATAAAAGTTGAAATACTTAGTCAAAGATGAAGACATTACTGACCATGAATAATTTAAATGACATCCGATTCGTACAAGCAAGTTGCTTTCGTTAAAGGTAATTCTCCTTTAAAAATAGTGAAATGACTCGCTGAAAAAAGTAAATCGTTTTATCACTGAATTGCGCAAACAGAATCCAGCTGTATTATGTTACCAAAATTATTCATACATTTTTACAAGCATTTAGATATGAGTATGATATTGCAAATTAGACATGAAAGGGAATTTTATTTAAATTCGTTTTGAAATTTAAATGGTTGGACATTCGCTCTTTTCGAACATTGCTATGAAAATTAAAACGCTGTGAGAGCCCAGTGTAGTGTATGCACAAAGCCACAAAATCGTTCAACTTTATTTTAATCTCTGGTGTAACGTTATTGAAATGCAATTCCTATTTCTATTTTGATGGGCTTTTACGTAGCGCCGTTATGATGATATGTCTTGGTGAAATATCTATTGAGAAATTATCTTTATCAACGCCAATCTTGAACAGTCGAGTCGACTAATCGGCAATGGTTTCCAGGTTTTCGCTTAAAAGTAATGAGTCCATCATCTGGTCTCTTCGTAATAGTAGATGTCCCTTACATCGTCAGTTTTTATAAATGTTTTCTGAATGATTGACAAATGCAGATTGCAATATTTTATTAATTTGATGCCATCACTGTTACTTTTTGTCTGGGTTGTCTAGAATACAATGTATTATGGAATTGGCATCGCATATGGATATGTTTTGGATCTGGTAGAGATAATGAATTTTAAAGTTTATACACGGCCACCCTGGCCTGACAATGATTGGGGAACAGTGGGAACCATAGTCTTAGAGTCAGTGTACGTTTGAGGAAGGCTCCTGAAGGACAAAAAATAACCATAGTAACTAAGGTCCGGGTAAGTATCCTATCCACCCCCCCCCCCCCCTCCCCCGCCAGTGTCAGGTAAGATGGGTTTTGCCCACCTCGTCAGTTAAGGCCCAGTGACCTAGGTTACTACAGGAAAGGTTAAGAAAAGTTTGATCAAGATGCATCCCTGTATCTGTCTAGTTATTGTTATTCCCTAGCAAAACCCTTGGGTTCCCATTGAATTCACACATTTTTTTTAAAAACTTATGTAACGAATGGGCTAACTACCCATAGAATTTTTTTCAATTTATATCCAGTTATAGATTTAGAAGTAACCTTCACATATCCATGATAGTTTCTGGCTGTGCAAGTATTAAAGGGGTCTGTTCTTTTTCGGTGGTGGCAAGCCAAGAAAACTATATTTGCTGATGAGTCCCTCATCTCTGTGGTCACAATGTTACTGCCATTGGCCAATATGATTCCTTTGCTAGCTCTTTAGTCCTAGCCTTTACATATAATGAGTTGGTGACAACGCAACTCACACTTGGCAATTGCCTGTTCCAAGACATCTGGCCTCACGTACTTTTCATCATCAGCTACTGGCAGTCTTTTAACCATAGAGGAGGCCCAACTTGGGCATACATTAACCTCGAAATCTAGAAATTTACAAAAGGGAAATCTTTGTTAATTAACTGATAATGTGGAAAAACTCATGATGGACAACACCTTTCCAAAGTTAAACTTAAACAAGAAAAATTACGGTGCTGTTGGAGATTAAACCGGCCTAGTACAGTTGACTTCGTTCATTCTGGTACACTTCACGGAAAACTTCATAGAGAAATGTTATTTTCTTAATAGCACCTCGTAAAATCAATATAGATACTTTTGATCACGTGTTTACAAATAGCTAACAGGTGTCAGAAGTGTCCTCAGCGTCCCGTGAAGTGTAAAGCCAACTGTACCAGTATGAATTGTTGTTTGTGCAGAAGCCCACAAGAACCAGAAATTATATTAAGAAAAAATGCTATACAATAAGAACGAGATCTCTCGGAAAACACATTTCAATAACCATTCTGAGACAGAAAAATCTGGAAATTTCAAACCAGTAAAGAGGACTAGACAGCATTAAAGTAGAATAAGACTTGTAAAATTGTGAAGTAAGTTGTGCCATTTTTATAGCAGAGGTTGAGTCTTATGGAGTCCATAAGTTTAAAGCGTCAGTAACACCGGAAGCTTACTCAATTAGTTAATGGTGTTGTCTCATAGAAACGTATCTTCATTTTTATTAACAGTAAAAGGAATACCTTAATCTCTAGTATTCTACAAGAAATTATGTAGGAGGGAAAGTGTCAAAACATTGTTCTTAACTCTTATTATCTCCTAGTGTAACATTCTCATTCTCTCTCTCTCTCTCTCTCTCCCTCTCTCTCTCTCTCTCTCTCTCTCTCTCTCTCTCTCTCTCTCTCTCTCTCTCTCTCTTTTCTGTATGTGAGTAAACTTTGCATTATCATTTTGAATTGATGTATGTATAGTTTACCTTCTTTTGTAATCGGGATTGATATAAAGATTATTTGGTTGTATTATTGAATCATTTTGTCTTTCTTTTTATTATCTTCCGTCATATAGCAAGTAGACCTGAATAAGCAAATTCTGTAGGAATTAATATATAATAGAAAAAATGTATATTCATCCAGAATGGACGGTACAAAAGAACCTAATTACCACCAAAACATATATAATTTTAAAGCCCTTGATAGGGATGCTACCTACAGTGAGCTTAACCAAATTCGCTAAGTGCAGTCAACTTCATTGGATCATGTCATACGATCAAGGAAGGATGATAGAGGGTAATTAAGAAATGTAATCTCGAGGAGAGATTCCTCACGTTCCTTCAGAATTTTTATATAACTAAAAGGAGTCGAAAGTAAGAGGAGGATTCTAAAGACACTTTTGAATTAAGGTATCCTTTTATTCCAAAATGTTCATATAAGTGAGGTGATAAATGAGAAGGGAACATGATGCTGTCAAGTAACGTATCTTGAAAGGGGAAAGGAGGAGGAATCTGGGAGGGATTGTCAATTGGTCTGCTAAGCAAAATCTGATGTCAAAAAGATAGATATTTGCAAAATTCAACATAATTTGTGATTGAAATCTGAAGAAAATTATTCCGGGATCTACTCCAGGCAGTGCGGAGTTTTTTAGTTTTAATAATTAAAACTATTTAATCTGTCTTTTCATATCAATTCACACAAAGAAATAACTACAAGAAAAGCAGAATTCACAACAGCGTTTTTTGTTACTGGATTTATTTGGCTTCTTTTATCTGATTATTTTATGGTTCGATAAGAAACGTTCCAGCTTTATTTTAAACACTATTCCTCGCGATCTGTTTTATATGATTTTGCATATACATACTCAACACCTGCAAATTAGCATAACATTTACTTAGCGTTCTTTTTATTCTATATTTATGTTTTCATTTATTGATACATGGTAAAGTTTACGCTCCGTCCTCTCTCCTTTGTTTTGATGCGATTAATTACCGGTTTTCTAGATTTGGGTTTTATGGAAACAATAATGAATGTGTGATGCTGCTCTCCTCAAACTCATTTAATTCTTGGATCATTTTGAAACGTTGTCCTTGTTCTGTTCTCTCCCCAGTGGTCTAGTCCTGCCCTTTATTGCCCTTCCATTAGAGTTTATTGTTATTTGAACCATACCTCGATACCTTGAAGGCTGGCCTTTTGTCGTTGTATTATAGGCTGAATTTCTTGGTGTTACAGTCGTCCCGACTCCATCAGACGAATTGCCAAATTTCATCACACTGCTCTTCGGTAATCGCCTTCTATTTGTCTTGTGTTTTGTTCCTGTTTTCTCCCTTCTTTCTCTGCTATTGGATGTCAGCATTCAGGAACACGTACTATATACTTACTTTTTTTCCTCCTCCTCATTCATTCCCTCTCTCTTGTTTCCATTTACTTTTTTTATTTATTTTTATTTTTTTGTATCGTTCCAAAGTTTCAAACTACACCTGTTTATCATTTACAATTATCTGTTTTGTGTCTACTGTATGAGCAGTGACACGGATTAGGCTATCTGCCAAAAGGAGTCCCCATGCCCCTCCCCCCCACCCCATGGGTGGAATGAAACTGATTTTTTAAAACTCTTAATATGTCTCTTATGCAAATCTGAGTGGTAACAATGTAAAAATTGGGATGCAATGTGTGATTTTTACGTATTTTCATAGGTATCCTCATCCGCGACACCTGTTCTGAAGTGATACATAGAATGATGTATGTCATCATATCTCTGCACCTTTTTTTGAGAGAGAATAGTTTAATTTCACCATACTTGTCTGTTTTCAGTCCTAGCACATTAATTACACATACTATATATGGTCAGTCTTTAGGGTATTGTCCTGCTTGATAGGGCAATGTCAATGTCCCTTGCCTCTGCCATTCCAGAGTGCCCTTTAAATCTTTAAATTGGATTCGGGCACGTTATGGATAACACTGCTAGTCAACCTCCCTTTCTTGGAGGGTCCGCCACACGTAGAATCAGGGCTGTCACTGTCTGACATACTCCAGAAAAAAAATTGAAATGAAGTCAAAGAATTTTGAATGACATGATTTAATATGAGGAGTAAATTTTCTGTCCCTTAGGCTAAGGTGAAGAAGTGAATAGAGAAATGTTACATATCAGTCATAAAAGCATGAAATTTTGCAGCTGAAACCTCAAATTTCTTAAAAATGGTCAGTGATATGTTACTAAATAGTTCACCAATGGATTCCTTGACCTGAAGAACATACATTTAAATACCAAGATTATAATGATCATTAGAACCAGAGCTGTGATGACATCCATCTATCGAGGATGAGGATACATATGAAAATACGTAAAAATGACACATTGCATCCCAGTTTATACACGGTTACCACTCAGATTTGTATGAAGGGAATGTCAAGGCTTTAAAAAAAAATTTTGGTTTGGCAGGGTGTGTGCATGGGGACCCCTCTTGAATGTCAACTCTCTCTCTCTCTCTCTCTCTCTCTCTCTCTCTCTCTCTCTCTCTCTCTCTCTCTCTCTCTCTCTCTCTCTCTCTCTCTCTCTCTCACACAAATACCTATGATTAAGAAAATTCACGCACACGGGTAGCAATACCATTATCATCTAGAAATGAATAAAAGTGATAAAAAGTAACAAATATTTTTTCGATTGAGCAAAATTGGCATAGGATATTGTAGAATATTTACATCTCCGGATGTGGATGATGTCATGAAGTATGAATATCCGCATTTTCAAATCATGTGACAATCCCACTGTGGATCTTGATATACAGATCGTATGATTTATAGATATCCTGCACGTTTGAGTCACCCTTGACATGAAGTGTCAGTTCTAAAATTTTAAAAAACCAGAAGCAACAATGCTCTTTCCCATATGCTCACCTACACAGACAGATAGACACGATTGTAGGTAGTAGGTTGGCCTGGGAACCAGCCACCCGTTGAGATAATACCACTAGAGAGTTATGGGGTCCTTTGGCTGGTCAGACGGTACTACATTGGATCCTTCTGTCTGGTTACGGTTATTTTTCCCTTTGCCTGAACATACACCGAATAATCTGGCCTATTCTTTACATATTTTCCTCTGTCCTCATACACCTGACAACACGGAGATCACCAAACAGTTCTTCTTCTCTCAAGGGTTTAACTACTGCACTGTAATTGTTCAGTGGCCACGTTATTCTTGGTCAGGGTAGAAGAGCCCCTTTACTATGGCAAGCAGCTCTGCTAAGAGAAGGACACTCCAAAATCAAACCATTGTTCTCTAGTCTTGGGTATTGCCTTAGCCTCTGTACCATGGCCTTCCACTGTCTTGGGTTAAAGTTCTCTTGCTTGATGGTACACTCAGGCACACTATTCTATCTTATTTCTCTTGCTCTTAGTTTGTTATAGTTTTTATACTTTATAAAGGGAATATTTATTTTAATATTGTTACTGTTCTCAGAAAATATTGTTTTTCTTGATTTCCTTTCCTTACAGGGCTATTTCCCTATTTCCCTGTTGGGGCCCCTGGGCTTATAGCATCTTGCTTTTCCAACTAGGGTTGTAACTTAGCAAGTAATAATAATAATAATAATAATAATAATAATATTGCTACATGTGGTGAAGTGAAATTATTCTATAATTTTGCTTCATTTTATGATTGATTATATGTTTAGCTCCTCAGTATTGTACGATAGATGATATGTATGGTTTACTTTATCAACTTAAAACCTTTGTATGTCGCTTTGTATGTTAAAACCATATGTTCAATAGTTTTGTCTGTTAATAACACAGGTAAAAGACAGTTATTTTATTTTATTTATTGTTAGTGTATGCTCTTGTATTAGATAATTTATAACAGTAAATTTCTACCTATTTTATTTTATGTATCTTATTTTTGTTTATTTGTGAATAATACTTTTCTATTCTTTATCTGAATTACCTCTGTTCCAGTTTCCTTTCTACTTTCTTGCTGTTACTTCCCCTAGCAACTGTTGGGATTTGCCACAGGTTACACGTGGGACCTGAATGGATTCACAAGCCCCAGCGCCTAAGTCATAAAGTCGATTCAATTCCCGGGGGGGGGGGGGGTATGCCATCAGGGTTGTGGTAGCCTATTGGAAATGCCCCCGCCTGGTGATATGCTAGACTGAGGTCGAGACCAATTGAAGCTTGTTAGTTTCTTCTGGTTTCTTCAATCTCACCATCTTTGTAAGCTTAGGGTGGAGACGTTTTGGGGAGCATACAGGTGTGCCTGCTGTGTCATCAGTAGCCATTACCTGGCCCTCCGTGGTCCTAGATTGGGTGGAAAGGTGGCTTGGGCGCTGATCTTATGCAAAGTATATATTATGACATGGGATGTTATTGTACACAAAATGAATATTTTCAAATAAAGAAGACGGGGTAGCGAAAGCCGTTGAACCTTCTTTGACAGTTACTTTCTTTTCACAGTTATTGATATAAAGCGAGAACAGAGATTCTTCTAGGTTGATAATAGTTTCTCTTCAAATGTAAATCATAAATAAAGACCACTTGAACTTAATGACAACTCGAACTTCAGATTTTTCTTTTTACTTTTTAAATTCATTTAGTCTTAAGTACGCTTACACAAATCGCATTGAATTCATGATTTCAGAAGATTGTTAAATTCAATAGAATTACATCTTTCCAAGTCACACAAGAGGAAGGGGGCCACAAGTATTAATTAAAGTACATGAAGGGTATTAGACAAATGTATGTTAAGAATAAAATCACATTGTCGTTAAATTTAGAATTTGGGGCCTAAGGTGAGCCCCAAGACACTGAGATACCTCTCTTTACTTTGGTGAGCCAGACGTCGACGACGGCACGCGAACACACCTTGTTCCCAACATCCCTCACCCTGCTTTAAAGGGTGAGGTTTTATGGCACCTGTCTCTATGGGGCTAAGGTGCTTCTTTCAGAAGATAGATGGTAGCTGTCACCACATGACAGCTCCTGGAATTTGGGTTACCCATCAGGCACCGAAACCCCCGGTGCTTGTGTGGCCTCCTTCATGCGTTGACCTCGGCTAAAGAAGTTACAGACTGCTATGTCAACAGTTTACATGGCGCCTAGTGTGTCCTCATTTCTCTAGACCTGCTTTATGTGTCTACGTGACAATGTGGTCAGTCTCTAGGAGTCTAGAGCATTGATTTGCTAGGGTATTGTCACTGTCCCTTGCTCCTTCTGTTATACCTAAGTACCTTTAAACCTTATCTGCACTCACCTTATACCCTTCACCCTACCTCTCTTCCTTCTTCCATCTTTGCCTAACATCTTGATCACAACTTCATAGTTAAACTCAGAAGTTTTCCCAAAATTTCACCTCTGTTGAATGGCGTCCTAGCACCCAGCGCCGGACTTAGCTGTTCAAATAAGATATCTCCATCTATCTGTTAATTGTTCATGAAAGTGTTTATTTTTTATTTATTTTTTTTCACTAAAATGTGGTTGAAGTCTTAAAATGATGATTATACAATAGGACATTTTTGTTTTCCTTCCGCAGAAATGATGAAGGCCATCTAATTGTATTGATATTATATTAGGACGACAGGCTGAAAATATATGAGTGTATTTTTTGTGTAGTCCAACATTCCAACTGAAACTTGAAAGAGTTCTTCTGTTGTACTTGAAGCAAATTGATGTTCAGTTTGTTGAAGTTCTTGCCGCAGGAACGCTCAGGCCTAAACGAAACTTGACTTCAAGGCACTTTGGCAAACAGAACTAGAGAGCAGTTACTCGGCTGAACAAGTACAGTTAGAACTAGTTTGTAAGGATACTCTCCTTTTTAAAAGCTTTCCCTTAGGCTAATTCCAATTAACAACTAAAGTTTGCCATTCTGGTGATAGGTAGCTCCATCCAAAAGAAATTGAAATCGGTCATCAAAGGATGGAGTTGAATGTGATTGTTCTAAAGCGCTTTTAATCGTTATACCTTGTTATAAATCGCTTTGGCACATTTCATCCAATTATTTGTTGAGTCCCGTGTAAACGCCCATTTTCCTTTGTTATTGTAATGTCTCCTGTATGAACGGATTTTTTTTATATTTTGAATGTCGATGGTAGCTTTTATTTGTCCACCTGTAAGAAATCATTTGGTAAGTTAAAATCCTAGCTTGTATTTAGTTACAAAACAAGCATTCCTTTCCATATCATCCTTGTGTAGAATTATGATCAGTAGGATTAGCATTCATTGTATTAATTTCCTTTACTACAAATTCGGTATTCAGAGTTTAGGGATTTATTCATATTTAAAATGAAAATTTGATAAAAAAAACTCCCTTTTTTAATCTCGGTAATTATTTGCATATCTAGAATTGTAATACGTTATTTGGTTCTCCTTTTACAGTTGATTTCTACGAGAACATTTTTCAAAATGTGTACTTAGGAGTATTTCGACTTCATATTTATTATTTTTATTTAAACACTAAACTCTGAAACGGTCCATATCAAGGAGTGGTTCCAAGAACCTCAGCCTGGAATATTAAATTGAAATTGGGAATTTAGCGCCTTTCAATTCCATTTGCTAAAATTAGTGATTAGCATCATACCTCGCTCCTTATCTGTAAATAAACATGTATTAAAACATTTCCATTTGGTATATTCTTGTAAATTATGGAAATATCTTAATTGTTTCCCTCACAATTTATATTTCCACCTGACTTCACCGAATTTCAACTAATTTAATCCTGATGGTAACACAGAGAATCAGACCGATCGCAGATAATACACGAATCTTTCAGGTCAATGCTTCCAATCAACATTGCAATAGATTAGTTGCTATTGGCGGAGCTTTTACACTTACTCTGTTGAGTTTTCTTTCACATAACCGAAGATTTTCCTTCCTTTGGATAGGTTTGCTTATTGACTGACGTTTGGCTCTGCCTTTTTTTTATTTTCATTTTCATTACTCTTTATATAATTCTTTCTAGTTATTTATATAATGTAGTTATCTAAATTTCGTAAATATTTGCTTTAATTTAGAAACTATTGACAGCTAAACATTTTGATAGATGCGCACAATTGTGATCAATAGTATCTATCCACTCCGGGTGAAGAGTCCTCATATCCACTGCTCCGTTTCGAGACGACAGGTAGATTCTGGTGTTACAACCACACCACCTGATAAACAAGCAATCGGGCATTTCTGAATTTAAAGCCAGATTCTCCTCCACCAACACTCGCCTCTCTCTCTCTCTCTCTCTCTCTCTCTCTCTCTCTCTCTCTCTCTCTCTCTCTCTCTCTCTCTCTCATTCCAATCCATATGCTATTTCAAAGTGATATCTTATAGATTCTGTATATAGTAAAATAAAAAAACATAGTACAAGGAGTGTCGATTTTTAGTATTATAACAACTATTTGTTTAAATTCCAAAACGTTGGAAGGGATTATTTTCTTGTGCCACTTCGTGGTGGTGTTTCGGTGTGTCCCCTTAGGTCGAATCAGGTGGGCGGGCATGGAGACGTTATTCTTATAATTGGAAAAAAAGTACTCGAAAATAAATTATGAATAAATGCTTCAAAAATATAATATAACACACACACACACAAACATATATATATATATATATATATATATATATACAGTATATACAGTATATATATATATATATATATATATATATATATATATATATATATATATATATACAGTATATACAGTATATATATATATATATATATATATATATATATATATATATATATATATATTAATAGCAAGTTAGAACCCTATTTCTTTTCTATCTAATGGAGCCCAGACATGGAAGGCTATATTGGAAAAGTTTAATACTAAACCTCCTTCAACTCCTTGTCACTGACGAGGATTAAGTCACTGGAGCCTGCGGAGTGAGGAGGAGGTATGCTGGCATATGGCGGCTTAGTTCACCACTCCCCTGGGTGAAGCGGGGTCAGTTCATTCCTGTCAATTGTGTAAATCATTTAACTTGTTTTATCTCCACGAAAATAAATTTAGGGAATGTCTAAAGTATGTGCTACATTTAGTTGCTATAGCACCTCTTTTGCCCATATTTTGAGGTGCCTTACCTCTAGCATTTGAGGCTCCTTGACCTTTATTTTCAGGGGCCTTACATTTACCAGTAGAGGTTCTTTGATCTCTATTTTGAGGTACCATATTTCTAGCATTAGAGGATATTTACCTCTATTTTGAGGTGATTTACCTCTAGCATTAGAAGCTCTTTAACCTCTGTTTTGAGGTGCCATACTTTTTAGCATTAGAGGCTCTTTGAGCTCTATTTTGGGCTGCTTTACCAGGCATTAGAGGCTCTGTTACCTCTATTTTGAGGTCCCATACTTTTTGTATAAGAGGCTCTTTGACCTCTATTTTAAGGAACCTTACTTCTAACATTAGAGGCTCATTGACATCTATTTTGAGGTCCCCTACTTTTTGCATTAGAGGCTCTTTGACCTCTAACCCAGCCACTGAGGGGGGCAAGCCAGCCTCAATTTGGTGCCTTACCTCTAGAATTATAGGATCTTCGACTTCTATTTTGAGGTGCCTTAACTCTAGCATTATAGACTTTTTTACCTCTATTTTGAGGTGCCTTAACTCTAGCATTATAGACTTTTTGACCTCTATTTTGAGGTGCCTTAACTCTAGCATTATAGACTTTTTTACCTCTATTTTGAGGTACCTTAACCCTAGCATTATAGGCTTTTTACCTCTTATTTTGAGCTGCCTTAACTCTAGCATTATAGACTTTTTGACCTCTATTTTGAGGTGCCTTAACTCTAGCATTATAGACTTTTTGACCTCTATTTTGAGGTGCCTTAACTCTAGCATTATAGACTTTTTTACCTCTATTTTGAGGTACCTTAACCCTAGCATTATAGGCTTTTTACCTCTATTTTGAGCTGCCTTAACTCTAGCATTATAGACTTTTTGACCTCTATTTTGAGGTGCCTTAACTCTAGCATTATAGACTTTTTGACCTCTATTTTGAGGTGCCTTAACTCTAGCATTATAGACTTTTGACCTCTATTTTGAGGTGCCTTAACCTTAGCATTATAGACTTTTTGACCTTTATTTTGAGGTGCCTTAACCTTAGCATTATAGACTTTTTGACCTCTATTTTGAGGTGCCTTACCTCTAGCATTAGGGGCTCTATGACATAAATTTTGAGGTGCCTTACTTCTAAGATTAGAGGCTCGTGACATCTATTTTGAGGTGCCATACTTTTAGAATTGGAGGTGATTTACTACTAACATTAGAATCTCTTCGACCTCTATTTTTGAGGTGCCTTAACTCTCGACTTATAGGCTCCGACCTCTATTTTGAGGCACCTTACTTTTAACATTAGAGTCTCTTTAACCTCTTATTTCGAGGTTCCATAGTCTAGCATTAGGGCCTTTTCGACCTCTATTTTGAGGTGCCTTTCTCTAGCATTACAGGCTCTTTGACCTCTATTTTGAGATGCCTTGCTTCGAACATTAAAAGCTCTTTGACCTCTATTATGTGGTCCCGTACTTATAGCATTAGAGGTTCTTTGACCTCTATTTTGAGGCGTCTTTCCTCCAACACTAGAGTCTCTTCGACCTCTATTTTGAGGTGCCTTAATACTCGACTCATAGGCCCTTTGACCTCTAGTTTGAGGCACATTACTTCTAACATTAGAAACTCTTTGCCCTCTTATTTCGAGGTGCCATAATCTAGCATTAGAGGTTTTCGACCTCTATTTTGAGGTGCCTTTACCTCTAGCATTATAAGCTCTTTGACCTCTATTTTGAGGCGCCTTACTTCTAACATTAGAGGCTCTTTTACCTCTATTTTAAGGTGCCTTACCTCTAGCATTAGGGGCTCTATGACATCAATTTTGAGGTGCCTTACTCCTAAGATTGGAGGCTATTTGACTTCAATTTTAAGTTGCCATACTTTTAGCATTAAAGGCTGGTCAACCACTATTTTGAGGTGCCATGCTTTTAGCATTAGAGGCCTCGCCCTCTATTTTGAGTTGCTTTACCTTTAGCATTATAGGGTCTATGACTTCTGTTTTAAGGTACCGTACTCCTAACATTAGGGACTCTTCGACCTCTTATTTGAGGTCCTTACCTCTAGCCTTAGATGACCTATGACCTCTATTTTGAAGTGTGTTATTTCAAATATGACAGGCTCTTTGACCTCTATTTTGGAGTGCCATACCTCTAGCATTGGAGGCTCTTCGACCTCTATTTTAAAGTGCCTCGCCGATAGCATTAGGAGCTCTGTGAAATCTATTTTGAGTTGCCATTTTTCTAGCATTAGAGGCTCTTTTACCTCTTATTTTGAGGTGCCATACTTCCAGAATTGGAGGCTCTTTGTCCTCTATTTGGAGGTGCCATACTTCTAGCATTAGGGACTCTTTGACGTTTATTTTGAGGTGCCATACTTCCAGAATTAAAGGCTCTTTGACCTCTATTTTGAGGTGCCATACTTCCAGCATTAGAGGCTCTTTGACCTCTATTCTGCGGTACCATACTTTCAGCATAAGAGGCTCTTTGACCTCTATTTTGAGGTGCCATACTTCCAGCATTAGAGACTCTTTGACCTCTATTTTGAAGTGCCATACTTCCAGCATTAGAGGCTCTTTGACCTCTATTTTGATGTGCCATACTTCCAGCATTAGAGACTCTTTGACCTCTATTTTGAGGTGCCATACTTCCAGCATTAGAGATTCTTTGACCTCTATTTTGAGGTGCCCTACTTCCAGTATTAGAGGCTCTTGCCCCTCTATTTTCAGGTGCCATACTTCCAGCATCAGAGACTCTTTGACCTCTATTTCGAGGTGCCATACTTCCAGCATTAAAGGCTCTTTGGCCTATATTTCGAGGTGCCATACTTCCAGCATTAGAGACTCTTTGACATCTATTTGGAGGTGCCATACTCCCAGCATTAGAGACTCTTTTACCTCTATTTTGAGGTGCCATACTTCCAGCATTAAAGGCACTTTGACCTCTATTTTGAGGTGCCATACTTCCAGCATTAGAGGCTCTTTGCCCTCTATTTTGAGGTGCCATACTTCTAGCATTAGGGACTCTTTGACGTTTATTTTGAGGTGCCATACTTCCAGAATTAAAGGCTCTTTGACCTCTATTTTGAGGTGCCATACTTCCAGCATTAGAGATTCTTTGACCTCTATTTTGAGGTGCTATACTTCCAGCAGTAAAGGCTCTTTGACCTCTATTTTGAGGTGCCATACTTCCAGCATTAGAGACTCTTTGACCTTTATTTTGAGGTGCCATACTTCCAGCATTAGAGATTCTTTGACCTCTATTTTGAGGTGCTATACTTCCAGCAGTAAAGGCTCTTTGACCTCTATTTTGAGGTGCCATACTTCCAGCATTAGAGGCTCTTTGCCCTCTATTTTGAGGTGCCATACTTCCAGCATTAGAGACTCTTTGACCTCTATTTTGAGCTGCTATACTTCCAGCAGTAAAGGCTCTTTGACCTCTATTTTGAGGTGTCATACGTCCAGCATTATAGGCTCTTTGACCTCTACTTTGAGGTGCCATACTTCCAGCATTAAAGGCTCTTTGTCCTCTATTTTGAGGTGCCATACTTCTAGCATTAGAGGCTCTTTGACCTCTATTTTGAGGTGCCATGCTTTTAGCATAAGAGGCTCTTTAACCTCTATTTTGAGGTGTCATACTTCCAGCATTAGAGACTCTTTGACCTCTATTTTGAGGTGCCATACTTTCAGTATTAGAGGCTCTTTGACCTCTATTTTGAGGTTCCATACTTCCAGCATTAGAGACTCTTTGACCTCAATTTTCAGGTGCCATACTTCCAGGATTAAAAGCTATTTGACCTCTATTATGAGGTGCCATACTTCCAGTATTATTGGCTTTTTGACATCTATTTTGAGATGCAATACTTCCAGTACTAGAGACTCTTGGACCTCTATTTTGAGGTGCCATACCTCCAGCATTATAGACTCTTCGACCTCTATTTTGAGGTGCCTTACTTCCAGCATTAAAGGCTGTTTGACCTCCATTTCGAGGTGACATACTCCCAGCATTAAAGGCTCTTTGATCTCTATTTGGAGGTGCCATACTTCCAGCATTAGAGACTCTTTGGCCTCTATTTCGAGGTGACATACTTCCAGCATTAAAGGCTCTTTGACCCCTATTTTGAGGTGCCATACATCCAGCGTTAGAGGCTCTTTGACCTCTATTTGGAGGTACCATACTTCCAGCATTAAAGGCTCTTTGACCTTTATTTTGAGGTGCTATGATTCCAGCATTCAAAGCTCTTTGACTTCTGTTTTGAGGAGCCATACTTCCAGCATTAAAGGCTCTTTGACCTCTATTATGAGGTGCCCTACTTCTAGTATTAGTTGCTCTTTGACCTCTATTTTGAGGTGGCATACTTCTAGCATTAAAGGCTCCTTGTCCTCTATTTTGAGGTGCCCTACTTCCAGTATTAAAGGCTCTTTGGCCTCTATTTCGAGGTGCCATACTTCCAGCATTAAAGGCTCTTTGTCCCCTATTTTGAGGTGCCATACTTCCAGTATTAATGGCACTTTGACCTCTATTTTGATGTGCCTTGATTCCAGCATTCAAAGCTCTTTGACTTCTGTTTTGAGGTTCCATACTTTCAGCATTAAAGGCTCTTTGACCTCTATTTGAGGTGCCTTACTTGCAGCATTAAAGGCTCTTTGACCTCTATTTTAGGTACCATCGTTCCAGCATTAGAGGCTCTTTGACCTCTGTTTTGGGTGCCATACTTGCAGCATTAGAGACTCTCTGACCTCTATTTAGAGGTACCATACTTTTAGTATTGGAGGCTCTTTGACCTCTATTTTGAGGTACCATGCTTCCTGCTTTAGAGTTTCCTTGACCTCTATTTTAAGGTTCCCTACTCTTGCATTAAAGGTTCTTTTACCATTTATTTTAAGTGAATTACCTGCAGGAATAAAAGCGCTTTGACCTTTATTTTTAGTTGTCTTACTTCTATAATTAGAGTCTGTTTTACCTCTATTTTAAGGTGACTTACCTCTAGCCTTTGAGCATATTTGACTTCTTCGTTTAAAAGTTCTTCATAGCTGTTCTCTTGTCTCTTTTTAGTTTTTAAAGATCTTCTTTTCTTAGTTCGACTGTTTTCTCCGAGATTTCATCGTCCTCTTTTCTTATTTCGTCAATTTTCTTTGACGAAAATTGTCCGCAGTTCATGATATTCATCGGAAAAATCGATGACATCCATGTCTTTACCCGTCAAAGTGATGAGCAAAGACGTAAATGCCATCGTTTTCTCCTCATTCGCCATCATTCAAATAACGAACACCACAATTTATTTACCAATTCTGTCAAGATATGCCCTTTCTTCAGTGCCGAATTTTGAGACAATCCTGTTGAAAAACCACACGTTGCTCACCTATCAGTTGAACCATTTTCCTTCCTTCCTCATTTCCCGCAATCCCTCTTTGCACCAAAGAAAGCCTCGTAATTTTTCCAATAGTCTCCAATTAAAGGACATTGTCGCAAAAGCCCAACCAAAGGGTCCTTCAAGACGCGTAAATTATGATTTTCAAAGCTTGGCACCTTCTGCAACAACCATCAAAATCATCTGTAGATAAAAGTGTTTCGAAGAGTAACGCATAATTCTCACAGTCCGCTCCCTGTTCCGCCAGAATGCGAGCTATATAAGGCAAGTGAAATCCTCCTCCCAGCAGTGTTCCGAGAATGGCCAATAAAAACATAATGTTCACTGCCTTAAACTGCGTATACAGATTACTAGAGGTGTTGCATGCTTCATTTGAAAAAAAATGAAAAAAGAGATAAGGTCTTCAGAAGTCATTTGGGGCTCGGGGTGGAGTTGTTCAGAACTGCTCCGTGAAGATTCTGTTCTTGAGTCATTCAGAACTCCATGCTAAGTCATGCTGCTATGTCTTCTGAAGCCTTTAGAATATCCGAGAAAATTTTCTTCAGGTGCCGTTCAGGGAATTCCGGGAAGATTCTGTTCTAGAGTCATTCAGAACTCCATGCTAAGTCTACGGCTGTTTTTTCTGAAGCCATTTAGATATCCAGGAAAGTTTTGTTCCGAAACCGTTCAAAGATTCTGTTCTGGAGTCATTCAAAATTACCTGCAGTCTATGGCTATTTCATCTAAAGCCATTTGGAGATCTGGGAAGATTTTCTTCCGAAGCCGTTTAGGACTTGCAAGAAATTCATTCTTCTCTCGTTTCAATAGGCC
>NC_090725.1:247694238-247724238 GCF_036898095.1 Palaemon carinicauda | reverse complement strand
GTCTAAAATAAGCTTTAATCAATTATAGCTTACATCAAAAGATGTAGATGGAGAGATAATGTTTAATGGGAATGCAATTCTGGGATGATGGGATGAGTGTTGGTAGAGTTTTAAAATCAAGAATGTAGATAAAAGTGATATCTAAACATTACAAGATAAGAAAAGATCAATACAAATTTCATAATATCTGTTAAGATGACTATAGACTCTGCAATGATACCTGTTTATTATTTTGAATACTGGAAAGTTGCCAGATAATAATGAAAGTGTGATAAATAAGCTGACCAGGGTGTGGATGGTATGTGTGACTGGGGGTAAAGTTTGAAAGGAATGTTAGATAAAAGATTTAGGCTATGCATAAAGGATAAACTTCTAAGATATTTACACGAATTTGCGGGCTTAATTGAATTTAGAATATCTAACAGCATTTATATTAGGATATCAAAATAGAAAGTGATAGAAGTAACAGGATTAAAAGAGAAGATAACTTGGTTTATCATAGAAAAATTGAGTTTGGATGAAGTTCTTGTTAGGGAATCGTTGTGTAATAATGTCATATTTAGATTGAAAATAAACGAAATACCATTGCTGAATTTGTTCAGAAAGACCTTGTTTGAAAAAGGAAAGGAAAGAGAATGAAAAATTAACAATGTTAAAGATAACTCAGCATACATATATTCTTGAAAAGTAGTCTGCATTATGCGTCACAAAATTATGAATACCTTTTTATTATTACAGTTTTTTTATGATTTATGAGTATTGCTTTTGCTCGCTGAAGCGAATTTGAAGTAGAAGTGAAATAAGCAAGCAAGAATTATTACTGTAACGGTCTACGATGTATCAAATATCCTTTTTTTAATGAAAATGAAACTACCTAATCGAGCTATCTTGAGGCTAGCGATATCAAGACCGGAGCTAATGCAAGCTTCACTAATACCATTATCTTTGGGGATAAAGAACGCCTTTCGGCCATTATTTTTTTTTTTCTTTTTTAACCTTTGGTTATATCATATTTCGGTTTCATATAAGGAGAAGGTCTGAATTTGAAGGAAATGTCACGTTTTACCGAACGTTCAGTTTTATCGAGTAATAGCAAAGCGTTGCTTATGCATTGAGTGGCACCACGATGCGGTATCGGGTAATCAACAAATTCTGCTCGTAAAGTAAATCGAAGGCCGTAGCATATTTTAAGAATATTCTCTCTCTCTCTCTCTCTCTCTCTCTCTCTCTCTCTCTCTCTCTCTCTCTCTCTCTCTCTCTCTCTCTCTCTCTCCAATGAAATATTCTATCCTCATTTTAAGGTTCTTTCTATTCATCATCACAATTACTTTTCCCACTTTCTGTAAGAAAATAAACTCGTCTGAGTTTCAGTTTTGGGAAACTTGAGAAACAGTCCGGAATTTTCAGCAACAGTATCCTTAGGCACAAACGCCTCTTCTAATATTCTTAAGATCAAGATCTCTGCTTTATCACAGAGCAACGGAGTAAGAACTAACTAGTAAACTCTCATTCTAGAAGCCTTTTAATTCCGACTAAAAATCGAGACCATTTTATTCATATGCTTGTTTATATGGATGTGTTTTCGGAAGGAGAACTTTCATACACTTACCTTCTAGAACGTCGTCCGTGTTAGAATATGGCTGATAATGTTACGGTCACATTCATTTATTTCCCTTTATTTGTTCTATGTAATTCCTCCTTTCTATTAAAATAAAATTCTGTCATTCTGTGATCTAAACTACTACGGCATCAAGACTCTCTGAGAGTTGCATATTAACTTATGTTTATTTCTGATTATTTTCTTGTACATAAACTGTGATCATTTTCCCTCAGCTCATTTATCTGTTTCGCTCTCTTAGTTTTTCTTAAAGATTTCTCATAATATTCCCTGCCACATTTCTATTTATCATTATTACAATTAAAAAAGAACGAGAATAAAAAAAATCAAGCTTTTACCCATCTACGATTCTATCTTACTCCATATTGTTCCATGCATTCATACATTTACCATCGTAGATAGAACTCCCCTAAATGCGTAATTAAACTGTGAGTGGACTTGACATTCTAGTCCCAGGTCACCAGTTCAAATGTATGTTGTCGTCGTCAAATTGGACAGACTGAAGTGCTTACTTTAAATGTGGACTGCTGTTCTCTAGAGCTGAGAGGCGGAGGTGACATGTACAGTATAGGATGGACTGCAGTTCAGGTTTCATTTGAAATACATACGTCCTTCAGTTTTACTGCTATTTTGTGCCATATGTATTAAGTATTGCATAGGTTAGAGGATAATTACAAATTTTCCTTATATATACTGTCAGTTACAGATTTTAATGTTTCTTTTGTGCTTTCTAGGAGTTAACTTAATTATTTGAGCTATTCTTGGAAGCAGATTCTATAAAATATACAGAACGCTCCAGTCTTATCACTTTGATATATATATATATATATATATATATATATATATATATATATATATATATATACATACACATTTTGGTGAGCATCCATTGTGATGAAACTGGAATTAAAACCTGACACATTTAACCCCTTTATGTACAGTATATATATATATATATATATATATATATATATATATATATATATATATATATATATATATGTATGTATGTATGTATATATATATATATATATATATATATATATATATATAGTGTGTGTGTGTGCGTGTGTGTGTGTGAAATGTGTGTGAACGTGCTTTGACTTGCATATACTTTCATAAAGTCAAATATTCTTTTTATATTTTGTTTGAAATTAAAGCTGTAAAATGAGCATTTTTTGCTGCATATTTCAAAAAGTATGGAAATAACTGATGAATTTTTGCTTCTTAAACAGCATCATTAAGTTTTCTGTTTATTCCCTCAATATTGATATGAAAATACCTGCACTGCATGAATACAATGCTTCGCTATCTTAGTGTACTGGAGGATTAGCCATGGCCCCTCTATGATACAGCAAGGAGAACCGAGACCTCGCTCTCTGGGCACTTTCAAGTACTTCATGTATACGGGGGATCTGGACTGAAATTCACATAACTGCCAGATCGGCGTACAAAATAATCGAGTGTGTATAGGGCCCTTTAGGAATAGTTATTTTCACCTATGTCTTAATTTAAGTGCGTTTATTGTTTGTCTGTACTAATAGGGCGTTTAACGACTGGGTGAATAGGACTGAAAGTGAGTGGGCAAATCCAGGAAATTATGTTTACCAAACATCCTTCATAATATGGCGATCGACATTCCAAGGAAGTATCTTCCCAATCTCTCATAACCTCTCTCATCCTGATTGCCAATCTCTGAAGAAGACGAAAACTGCAGCTATATCGCTCAATTTAGTATCCTTTTGTGACAGATGTTTCAAATATTAATTTGTAGATAACATTAGGTCTACATTAGTTGAATAACTGAATTATAATTTAAGTCGAAAGACAGCTGGGTAAAATATCAAAGACAAATATTCCAAAGTTTGTTGAAAGTTTTTAATCAATGAAATGCTTATTTAGATTTTCTTATTTAGTTTAGAATTTCAAGGCATTCAGTATTTAAGATTGTTAGGAAATCGAGAAGTTAAAAATCCAATAGGAAACAATTCAGGTAATTGTTCATGTAATTGACTGTGATATAAGGGATGGTTGAGATGGCAATTCCATCGCTATTATCCATATAAATATATATGTTATTCAAGTTTCTTTCTATGAGAGGTTGTATTATATTACGAAGATAAAATACAAGAAATTGTTAAATACGGCGAAATCGTTGAAAAATCTTTTAGTCTCGCTTAATCATAAATGATAATATGAAAAATTCAGTGAATATTTTATAGCCTCCAGTTTGTTCAAATCATAGCTCCCAAAAGCCACCTAACGTATCAACAGCGCTTCATATATTCATATAGGAGGATATGATACAAAGCTTTAAGAAATGATATCCTGAATTTCATATTTTTACTTTCAAAGGTAGAAATACATAATATTTTATTCCGGGTGGAAATCCAGCTTTTCTCTCGCTGGTGGACAGTAAGATTTTTTTTCTGTCAATAGGAAAATATATAGTTTATCTTTTGAGGGTGGAAATTCATAGTTTTTCTTTCAGTGGTGGAAATTCATAGTTTTTCTTTCAGTGGTGGAAATTCATAGTTTTCTTTCAGTGGTGGAAATTCATAGTTTTTTCTTTTCGGTGGTGGAAATTCATAGTTTTCTCCGCTTGCGAAAATCCATAGTTTTTATTTTGTGAGTAGAAATTAAGTTTCTCTTTCACTTCTGTAAATTCATAGTTTTTCTTCTGCTTGTGAACATTCAAAGTTTTTCCCGCTGATGGAAGGTCATAGTTTATCTTTTACGGTTGAAAATACAATTTTTCTTTCATTGCTGGAAATTCATAATTATTATTCCCCTGGTATAAATTAATATTTTTTTCCTGCTGTTGGAAAGTCATTATTTTTACACTAGTGGATATTCATAGTTTTTGTGACGAGCCGAGAGAAGGATTGTGACTCAAAGGCAGGAAGCAATCAACTGAGTTGTATTATTAAAGAACACTCTCCTTTATATACAAAACCTCAAGGCAACAGGAAAATACATGTTCGAGAAATGACAATGTTACATAGGCGACACATAGACATGTTTGTTCTGGTTCTCTTTAGTGCGAGGGAAGAGCGCAGATACAAGCATAATATATACAAAATAATTCATGTACGATCGTGTGACACACGGTTGGTACATTTTCTTTTGCCGGTGGAAATTAATTTTTTCTTTCGCTGTAGGAAATTATTTTTTCTTATACTGGTTGAAATTTATAGGTTTTTTTTGCTGGTGGATCTTCAATTTTTTCTTCCACTGGTGGAAATAACTAATTTTTCGTTAGCCAGTAGAAATTCATTGATTTCTTCTGGTTGTGGAAATTTATATTCTTCTGCTGGTGGAAATCTATATTTTTTATTTTCACTGGTGGAAATTCATAGTTTTTCTTCCAGTGGTGGAAATTCTTAGTTTCCTTCCGCTGGGGGAATTTCTTTGTTTTTCATCTGCTGGACGAAATTCATAGTTTTTCTTCTACTGGTGGAAATTCATAGTTTTTTTTTCTGCTGGACGAAATTCATAGTTTTTTTTCCGTGAGTGAAAATTCATAGTTTTTTTTTTCTGCTGGACGAAATTCATAGTTTTTTTTTTCCGTGAGTGAAAATTCATAGTTTTTCTTTTGCTGGACGAAAGTCATAGTATTTCTTTTGCTGGATGAATATCATAGTTTTTCTTTCACTGATGGAAATTCATAGTTTTCCTTTTGCTGGACGATATTCATAGTTTTTCTTCCACAGGTGGAATTTCATAGTTTTTCTTCTGCTGGACGAAATTCACATTTTTCTTCTGCTTGACGAAATTCATAGTTTTTCTTCCGCTGGTGAAAATTCATAGTTTTCTTTTGCTGGTGGGAATTCATAGTTTTTTTTTTCTGTTAGTGTAATTTCATAGTTTTTCTTCTTCTGGACGAAATTCATAATTTTTCTTTTTCTGGACGAAATTCATAGTTTTCCTTCTGCTGGTGGAATTTCATGGTTTTTCTTCTGCTGGACGAAATTCATAGTTTTTGTTCCACTGGTGGAATTTCATAGTTTTTCTTCCGCTGGTGAAAATTCATAGATTTCTTTTGCTGGTGGGAATTCATAGTTTTTTTCTGTTGGTGGAATTTCATAGTTTTTCTTCTGCTGGACGAAATTCATAGTTTTCCTTCTGCTGGTGGAATTTCATGGTTTTTTTTTCTGCTGGACGAAATTCATAGTTTTTGTTCCACTGGTGGAATTTCATAGTTTTTCTTCTTCTGGACGAAATTCATAGTTTTCCTTCTGCTGGTGGAATTTCATAGTTTTTCTTCTTCTGGACAAAATTCATAGTTTTCCTTCTGCTGGTGGAATTTCATGGTTTTTCTTCTGCTGGACGAAATTCATAGTTTTTGTTCCACTGGTGGAATTTCATAGTTTTTCTTCCGCTGGTGAAAATTCATAGATTTCTTTTGCTGGTGGGAATTCATAGTTTTTTTTTTCTGTTGGTGGAATTTCATAGTTTTTCTTCTTCTGGACGAAATTCATAGTTTTCCTTCTGCTGGTGGAATTTCATGGTTTTTCTTCTGCTGGACGAAATTCATAGTTTTTGTTCCACTGGTGGAATTTCATAGTTTTTCTTCCGCTGGTGAAAATTCATAGTTTTCTTTTGCTGGTGGGAATACATAGTTTTTTTTTCCTGTTGGTGGAATTTCATAGTTTTTCTTCTTCTGGACGAAATTCATAGTTTTCCTTCTGCTGGTGGAATTTCATAGTATTTCTTCTTCTGGACGAAATTCATAGTTTTCCTTCTGCTGGTGGAATTTCATAGTATTTCTTCTTCTGGACGAAATTCATAGTTTTCCTTCTACTGGTGGAATTTCATGGTTTTTCTTCTGCTGGACGAAATTCATAGTTTTTGTTCCACTGGTGGAATTTCATAGTTTTTCTTCCGGTGGTGAAAATTCATAGTTTTCTTTTGCTGGTGGGAATTCATAGTTTTTTTTTTTCTGTTGGTGGAATTTCATAGTTTTTCTTCTGCTGGACGAAATTCATGGTTTTCCTTCCGATGGTGGTTTCATAGTTTTTCTTCTGCTGGACGAAATTCATAGTTTTCCTTCCGCTGGTGGAATTTCATAGTTTTTCTTCTGCTGGACGAAATTCATAGTTTTCCTTGCGATGGTGGTTTCATAGTTTTTCTTCTGCTGGACGAAATTCATAGTTTTCCTTCCGCTGGTGGAATTTCATAGTTTTTCTTCTGCTGGACGAAATTCATAGTTTTCCTTCCGCTGGTGGAATTTCATAGTTTTTCTTCTGCTGGACGAAATTCATAGTTTTCCTTCCGCTGGTGGAATTTCATAGTTTTTCTTCTGCTGGACGAAATTCATAGTTTTCCTTCCGCTGGTGGAATTTCATAGTTTTTCTTCTGCTGGACGAAATTCATAGTTTTCTTTCCGCTGGTGGAATTTCATAGTTTTTCTTCTGCTGGACGAAATTCATAGTTTTCCTTCTGCTGGTGGAATTTCATGGTTTTTCTTCTGCTGGACGAAATTCATAGTTTTTGTTCCACTGGTGGAATTTCATAGTTTTTCTTCCGCTGGTGAAAATTCATAGTTTTCTTTTGCTGGTGGGAATACATAGTTTTTTTTTTCCTGTTGGTGGAATTTCATAGTTTTTCTTCTTCTGGACGAAATTCATAGTTTTCCTTCTGCTGGTGGAATTTCATAGTATTTCTTCTTCTGGACGAAATTCATAGTTTTCCTTCTGCTGGTGGAATTTCATAGTATTTCTTCTTCTGGACGAAATTCATAGTTTTCCTTCTGCTGGTGGAATTTCATGGTTTTTCTTCTGCTGGACGAAATTCATAGTTTTTGTTCCACTGGTGGAATTTCATAGTTTTTCTTCCGGTGGTGAAAATTCATAGTTTTCTTTTGCTGGTGGGAATTCATAGTTTTTTTTTTTCTGTTGGTGGAATTTCATAGTTTTTCTTCTGCTGGACGAAATTCATGGTTTTCCTTCCGATGGTGGTTTCATAGTTTTTCTTCTGCTGGACGAAATTCATAGTTTTCCTTCCGCTGGTGGAATTTCATAGTTTTTCTTCTGCTGGACGAAATTCATAGTTTTCCTTCCGATGGTGGTTTCATAGTTTTTCTTCTGCTGGACGAAATTCATAGTTTTCCTTCCGCTGGTGGAATTTCATAGTTTTTCTTCTGCTGGACGAAATTCATAGTTTTCCTTCCGCTGGTGGAATTTCATAGTTTTTCTTCTGCTGGACGAAATTCATAGTTTTCCTTCCGCTGGTGGAATTTCATAGTTTTTCTTCTGCTGGACGAAATTCATAGTTTTCCTTCCGCTGGTGGAATTTCATAGTTTTTCTTCTGCTGGACGAAATTCATAGTTTTCTTTCCGCTGGTGGAATTTCATAGTTTTTCTTCTGCTGGACGAAATTCATAGTTTTCCTTCCGCTGGTGGAATTTCATAGTTTTTCTTCTGCTGGACTAGATTCATAGTTTTCCTTCCGCTGGTGGAATTTCATAGTTTTTCTTCTGCTGGACGAGATTCATAGTTTTCCTTCCGCTGGTGGAATTTCATAGATTTTCTTCTGCTGGACGAGATTCATAGTTTTCCTTCCGCTGGTGGAATTTCATAGTTTTTCTTCTGCTGGACGAGATTCATAATTTTCCTTCCGCTTGTGGAATTTCATAGTTTTTCTTCTGCTGGACGAAATTCATAGTTTTCCTTCCGCTGGTGGAATTTCATAGTTTTTCTTCTGCTAGATGAAATTCATAGTTTTCCTTCCGCTGGTGGAATTTCATAGTTTTTCTTCTGCTGGACGAAATTCATAGTTTTCCTTCCGCTGGTGGAATTTCATAGTTTTTCTTCTGCTGGACGAAATTCATAATTTTCCTTCCGCTGGTGGAATTTCATAGTTTTTCTTCTGCTGGACGAAATTCATAGTTTATCTTCCGTTGGTGGAAATTAGGTTTTTTTTCTGCTGGACGAAATTCATAGTTTTCCTCCGCTGGTGGAATTTCATAGTTTTTCTTCTGCTGGACGAAATTCATTGTTTTTCTTTCGCTGTTGGGACTTCATAGCTGTTTTTTCTGCTGGTGAATAATTGAATATTTCCTCCGACGGTGAAAATTCATAGTTTTTCTTCCACAGATGGAAATTCATAGTTTTTCTTCCAGTGGTTGATAATTCATATTTCTTTCAATGTTGAGAATTCATAGTTTTTCCTCCAATGGTGAAAATTTTTAGTTTTTCTTCCGCTGGTGGAAATTCATAGTTTTTCTGCTGCTGGTGGATAATTCATATTTCTTCTAATGGTGAAAATTCATAGTTTTTCTTCCGCTGGTGGAAGTACTTAGTTTTCCTTCTGGTTGCGGAAATTCGTAGGTTTTCTTCTGCCGTACGATATTCATAGTTTTTCTTCCACTGTTGGAAATTCATATTTTTTTCCTCTGCTGGCGGAATTTTACAGTTTTCCTTCCGCTGGTGGAAATTCATAGTTTTTCTGCTGCTGGCGGAAATACATAGTTTTTCTTCTGCTGGCGAAAATACATAGTTTTTCTTCTGCTGGCGGAAATACATAGTTTTTCCTCTGCTGGCGGAAATACATAGTTTTTCTTCCACTGGTGGAAATTCATAGTTTTTCGTCCGCTGGTGGACATTAGTACTTTTTCTTTTGCTAGACAAAATTCATAGTTTTTCTTCCGCTCGGGGAATTTCATAGTTTCTCTTCAGCTGGTGGAAATTCATAATTTTTCTTCCGCTGGACGATATTCATAGTTTATCTTCCACTGGTGGAAATTCATAGTTTTTCTTCTGTTGAACGAATTACATAGTTTTTCTTCCGCTGGTGGAAATTCATAGTTTTTCTTCTGCTGCCAGTAATACATAGTTTTTCTTTTGCTGGCCGAAATACATAGTTTTTCTTCCGCTGGTGGAAATTCGTAGTTTTTCTTCTGCTGGAAGAAATTCATAGTTTTTTTCCGCTGGTGGAAATTCATAGTTTTTCTTCTGCTGGCGGAATTACATAGTTTTTCTTCTGCTGGCGGAATTACATAGTTTTTCTTCTGCTGGCGGAAATACATAGTATTTCTTCCGCTGGTGGAAATTCGTAGATTTTCTTCTGCTGGACGAGATTCCTAGTTTATCTTCCGCTGGTGGAAATTCATAGTTTTTCTTATGCTGCTGGAAATATATAGTTTTTCTTCCGCTGGAGGAAATTCATAGTTTTTCTTCCTGCTAGCGGAAATACATAGTTTCTCTTCCGCTGGAGGAAATTCATAGTTTTTCTTCTGCTGGACGAGATTCCTAGCTTATCTTCCGCTGGTGGAAATTCATAGTTTTTCTTCTGCTGGCGGCAGTATATAGTTTTTGTTTCACTGGAGGAAATTCATAGTATTTTTTTTCTGCTGGACGAGATTCATAGTTTATCCTCCGCTGGTGGACATTCATAGTATTTTTTCTGCTGGTGGAGATGCATTGTTTTTCTTTCGCAGGTGTAAATCCATAGTTTTTTTTACGATGGAAATTCATAGGCTTTCCTCCAGTGGTGGCAATTATTATTTACTCTTCCACTTGTGAAATTCAAAGATTTTCTTCCACTAGTACAAATTTATAGTTTATATTCCATTGGTTGAAATTTATAATTTTTCTTCCGGTGGTGGAATTGTATATATATTTTTTTCGCTGCTTGAAATTTGTAGTTTTTTGTTTCACTGGGGGAAATTCATGAAATTTTTTCCACTGGTGAAAATTCATAGCTTTTTCCACTGATGGAAATTCATAATTTCTCTTTCACCAATGTAAATTCTAGTAGTTGACTGTGTTCGAAACGGCTGTTAGCTAGTAACAGAGAGGTGAAATGAATGCAAGTGAAGTTTATTACACAAGACATCGAGCTTATATACAGACAGTTGCCAAATTTAAACAGTACAAAACATGTAGTTGCAAGCTTAAACAGGTTTCTGTTATCTTTGGGAGAGAGTGAGAGATAAATAAAGCAATAGCATTACAGTGTACCATTGTGTATGAAATATGTTTGGTACTTGGCTCCCTGCTAAAAAGACAGACATGTGAAATAGAGTGCCCTGGTCTTGAGAGGCCAACAGGTGGGTCACCTTTCTGGAGATAGGCAGGTTTTAGGCAGTTAATGGAGACCCAGTCTTATTTTCCCCAAGTGCCAATTAAAAAAGCCTTGTGTGCGCCACAGATCACAAAGACAGGGCCCGTGTAAGGGGGCGTTATCGGTGTCTTGCTAGTGAAGGTGCGCAGGAAAACGTGCATTGCCAAGTGCAAGGCTGTTGGTATGAGTTGCTTTGCTGGGGGTCTTGTAAGTCTGACGGCAGGAAGAAAATTTCCCCACAACGTGATATAGGTGCTAGAGAATGTGGGAGGAATTTGCAGCCAGAAAAAATCAGTAAAGGACGACCAACGGATTGCCATACACCATTTCAGCTGCCGAGATATCCAGGGCATCTTTAGGAGTGGTCCTTAATACAGGTGGACCCAGGGAACTGAAAAAACCAGTTGGAGCCATTGCAGCTGGACATCAAAGCAGCTTTGAGTGTGCAATGATAACGTTTAATCATTCCGTTGGTCACAGGGTTGTAGCTGGTTTTCTGATGTATAGTGATGCCAAAGAGATTCGCTAATTGTGTCGAAAATTGAGAGGTGAAAATGGTACCCTTGTTAGAAGTAATATGCTCAGGGATACCAAATCTCGCCATCTAACCGCAAAGTAAGGGTTATGTATGAGGCAGACATTGCAGTTGCCATGGGAATGGCCTCAGACCAACCAGTAGAGCATTCAATGACACTAAACAGGTAACAGCATCCTTGTGATGTTGGTAGGGGACATGCTACGTCGACGGGCATGTTGGAAAAACAACGCTGAGGTTTAGGAAATGTGCCCACTCCTGAATCTGTGTCGTACTTTTGAAGTTTGTCATGAAATACAGGCGCAGACCCAATCCTTAGCATCACCATACCAAATGAACTTCATCTGCAGTAGTTGTGCAGTAGATTGGTTTTATGGATGTGAAAGGCCATGTATGAAATAAAATACCTTATCGGCACAAGGGGGCAAGTATCCATGGTATTGATCTACCAGTACTATCGTCACAGAATAGGGTGGCATTTTAGTCATCAAGGGCAACGTCTTCCTAGTGGAGGGATGTGCAGGATGTCCTGCATGCTTGGTACTCTGGATCTTTTTGTATGCCAAGGTGTTGTAATCCAATCCCAGGTGAATGGCAGCCAATGAGTTTCTTGACAGGGCATCAACAACGGGATTCATTTCCCCAAGGATGTGTTGTAGGGGCATCAGTGGTATATGGCGTGTGGATGACAAAGGGCATACCCTCTAAGAAGATGCGAAAGTGACGGACAGCCAAATGCACAACCAGGAATTCAGAGTTGAAGGCAGAGTAGCCAAATTCCACCTTAGACAAAGGTCAATGGGCAGAACGAGAAGTTGACCACCTGCTTGAGTACTGCACCAATAGCAACGTCACTGGTATCTATTGAGAGAAGGAGAGGGGTATGTGGCACGGGAAAGGTGAGAGCAGCAGCGGTGGATAGGGCATTCTTTGCATTGCAGAAGGCCGCTTCTTAAAGGGTTCCCCACTTCAGGTCTTTTGGCTTGTCCTTAAGGGAGGCGTAGAGTAAAGCAAGAGTGGCGGTGATGGCTTGCAAGAACTAGTGATAATAATCAGCCATCCTTCTACAGTATATGTAGGGTTGATGACCATGGGTTTTAGAACTTTAGGCAAAGGCCCATCTCCTAGATTTCGATAAACGTTTGTTTAGCGGCTGGCAAACAATCCTGTTCGAGACCAGAATCTGGCAAACACAGGAGCCCTATCATCTGATACGGTGAAAAATAACATGCTTGGCGGAAACCGTGGGCATGTGGTGAAGTTCTGGACAAAAGACTTCCGGGGACCACATAAGGAGATGGGTGTAGGCATCCGTGGGTGAACTTATCTGGAGAGCGAGGTCGGAGAGATCGGGTTGAAGAGATGTCTGATGATGAGTATGAGTCTGCATGAATTAACCATTGATGAGGAACATCAACCAGCGGGTGGAAATGGGAGAGGAAATTCGCAGCAAGGATTGGCAATATGACGTCAGCAACGAAAACTTACAATGATAGTTGGCACTTCCAAACGATAGTGTGAGTGTCTCATACCCATGGGTGGGGATTGCACATCCGTTTTTAGCTACCAGGCAGACATCAGGAGGCTTAGAATGGCTGTGTCGTATCCTGGAGAATGACCTTGGTAGAAAAGAACAGCAAGCACCAATGTACCAAAAACCGAATGCCCGTACCTGCATCATGTAAAATGAAAAGATTGGTGATAAGGGAGGCCACTGCCATAAGTGATGACCTACTTACAAGTTTTTTGGCCACTAACAACCGTTCATTCATTTCTTCGGAGCAGCACCGAATCTGCAGTGGTAGTAGCGTAACTGCGGCTGATGGGCGTCAAGAAGTGTCTGTAGGGGTCGTTGGTTGAGTGAGGGGCAGTATATGTGGGTGGTGGCCGGCTTTGTTGCTGCCCTGCACGTTACAGGGTGGGCGTCTGTGTCCTACCCCATTCACGTCATCTTCGGTCGATGTTGAATAGTTGTCTTCTTTGTCAGGAGTGGAGACATTGATGGAGTTTTGAAAGTGGTGAAGTAGATATCTAAAAGGGTGTTGACTTTGGTCATCAGGTCCTTCATTTGCAAAATATCGACATCGGGTATGGTGGCGTGTACAGGTTTCTGTACAAAGGGCACAAAATGGGTTCACCTCATGTGGAGAACTGTCTGCAGCAGGTTGTAGGCGAGCATTATTGGTCATTTCCCTGAGGGCAAGCGAAGTCTTTCGGTCCCCCAAAAGTTGGTGAGATAGCTGAAAAAGCTTTGCTATACAGGCAGCTGGTGATGGTGAGTACAGCTCCAGAAGATATGTTTTGAGGGCGTCCTACGCTATTGGGTCGTCCCCTTGGTCACAAAGAGAATCGAAAATGTCTAGGAAAGTGTTCTCTGGGATCACGCAAGTACACAGCGTACTTTTGTGCTTGAGGAAGACATGCAAAACTGAACCGCTGCACGCTGGAATCATATGAATGTTTTTGTACTGGCGAAGGGTATTAGTTTCATGGCTGTGGCATGGGTAGAAGAGTTAGGCTCAGTGGGTAGCATCATCAATCATTGGTGCACAACAGTGAGAAGGAAGGCGGGAGGGAGCTGGTTCTCTGGCGTTCACCAATTGTGCGAAGTGACTGTTGAGTGCTAACAGAGAGGCGAGATGAATGCAAGTAAAGCTTATTCAATAAGTCGACGAGCTTATATACAGACAGTTACGAGCAAGAATGACACAAAATTCAAACAGTAGAAAACATGCGATGACAAGCTTAAACAGATTTCTATAATCAGTGTGGGAAGAGTGAGAGATAAAAAAGCAATAACGTAACGTGGTACGAGCGTGTATGAAGAACCTAACAGTAAATATTGTGAAGAGTTATTCATTATTTTATATTTCGTCCCCTAATTTACTTTATTGTTAGTCAGTGTTGTTTTGCAGCACTGTTCTGTCTTTCCTGTAGCCTAATTGATTATCCACCAGAAACCTTTGAGTTGGTAGTTATTATTCCTCTCTGTTGTTGGAGTGTCATTGGTGTTGCTGTATTTTTATTTTCTATCGGTAATGTATTCAGTGTTGATTCAGATATTGCTTTGTTTTTTGCCGAAGTATTTTTTAAGTATTTTTTATGGAATTTATTAATAGCCTTAAAGTTCCCTGATTCCCTGGTTTGAGGTAGGGGACTAATAAAGTTACTTCATATTTGTGAGTATGGACGTTCACTTTTGCAAGTACATTTACAATGTCTCAGGTTGAATATTTTTATCTGTGTCATTTGATACTTGAGTCTCACCTTTTTTCATGAATGTGTAGAAATCATATATACCCATATCGTTAACCTTGTTCAGAATTCGAAAAGAATGATGAAAGTTAGTGATAAGTGATTAGCATTGATCCCAGGTGCAAAATTTTAAGAAAAATGAATCTTCGGATGCGATGAATTGTCAGTCATCTTGATATGGATTCAGAACTGGATGATTCAGTTCTGCTGACATAAGCGATTCACTCAAAGCATTGCTAAAGGGTCTTTGCACGTCCTTTTGCCCCCTAGCTGTACCTGCTTTATAGCCTTCGACTCGATCTCCGTTTTTGCTTTTCTCTGTCCTGCAAGAAGCAGCTGTTATTTCATATGGAACTGCTGAAATTTTCCCGGACCTGTATGTAGGCACTTTAGTGCTTCTTTGAACCCAACGCTAGTTCTTAGCAGCTAAGTAAAGTAACAACCGGCCCTGCTGTTCATGTTGTAGGAGCCATCTAGGCATTGTGTATGGACAAATTGGCTTTATCAAATAGTGAGTTTTACCAAATTAGTGAAAAGTTTGAACTATGAAAAGAAATGGATGTATGAAAGGATTTTTGAATTAGGAGAATATATAAGTATGTGAATCATCCGTGATTATTCTAAATCCAAAATATCTTCAAATTAAATGAATTCCATTAAAAGTAAAAATGCGAAGAAAGTCTCGAGTAGTTTAACAGGATTAGGAGTAGCTCCACTTCCACGTAGAGAGACAGACAGTGAATCTTCTTTAAAATTTTGCTAGTAAATTAGAGGGACGAAGAAGAGACAGTTGGAAAGAACAAGTGAAAGGTAAAAGGACCCTAATGGAAACGTCTCCGAGACCCTCATTGTCTGTCGTTGTAGTTACCAAATCTATTTCCATTTTCCCCTCGGAGAGTTTCCCCTTTTGTGCCCTCCTTTAAAATGAGGTTGAATTGGCGACTATTGTTGTAGCTTAACCCTCCACTGTCCCTTTTGTAGGAATGCCTATTTTTATTACCCCATCTTGTTCTATTTCAATATTTAAACTCCTTACTTGCTCTAACATGATTTTCTCTCGTTCTCTCTCTCTTTTGATATGCCGTTTGCCTTTAGTTATTGACTTCATAAAGCATAATTTTTTACTAAAATGAGACGAAAATTCCAGTTCTTCATATGTACGGACTATTTCGCTTGAAGTGTATCTTGCAAACCCCTTAGGTAAAAAAAGGCGTGCAAAGGACAACTGAATGATTTCAATAATAGATAATTGTGAAGTTGAAGAAATACCGTAGTAAGCAAAGTTTCAAGTTTCAAGTTTCATGAATAAATAAACACATAAATGAAATAGCGCTAGAAAAGGACAAACTGGATAAATTAGGGACCAACAGAACATTTAACCACGAGCAGTATTTTCAAAACGGTGACTTTGAGGATGAGTTTGCAGGTCCAAAATCTTACAAAAACTTTCCCCACTGTAGGAACACTCAATCTTTTACAAACGAAATTTTCCTCGAGAAATTTTTAACACAATGAAACAAATGATGGGAGGTGACATTTGGGAAAAAAATAAGTCCATTGTGTTTAGCATACAGATTACACAAATGGTGTTGTCATTTCATAGAAGCCCTTGAATACAAAGTATCTTATTTGCTGGGAATTCTGGGATGGATGGTTTATCAAGTTCCAGATCGCCCAAAGGATGGAAAACTTTACGTTTTAAATAATATATGTCTATTTGATTGTTTTTCTTCAATAGCAATTCAAAAGCTGAACGGGGGAAGACTTAGTATAGCTCTAGTAAATCCCATCTCCTGAATGTAGATCAGGAGTTTCTGAATTCTTTAATAGGGATCTTTCTAAAATTAGTGCATGTTGTAAATCATGGGACATGAAGTTGACCCATTATATAACTCAAAGTATGATTGTAAGTAGGTCGAGGACAGTGGCTCCTCACCATCCAGATCTCTGCACTGGCACTGATAACGTTTCTTTAACTCTTTACGACTCCTCTAAAATTGAAGGTATGATTCTTGATTGCAAAATTACTTTTGAGAAACACATTCGATCTCTTTCTTTTTCATTTGCACAAAATATGCTTATTTAGAAAATCTTTCAAGATTTTCAGTGAATGATCTATTCTGAGGAAATATTTTAATTTTTCAATTTTGCCTTCGTTTCGAGTATTGTTCTCTTGCATGGTCTTCAGTTGCTTAAACTCATCTCCATTTGTTGGACAAGAGCTAGATGTTAATCTCTGGCACCGTCGTTCAATTAATTCTTTGTGCCTGTTGCATAAGATTTTTCATAATTCTGACCATCCTTTAGATTCAGATCTTCCCAGACTATATACCATCCTGCACTCAGTAATAGGTATGCAGGTTATCGGTCATGCCTTACCCATCATAAGGCTCAATATTACACCGTATGCCAGAAATTTTATTCCAACTGTGACCAAATAGTAGAATTATCTTCCTAATCGGACAGTTGAATCAGTGGAACTTCAGAAGTTTACACTTTCAGCGAATGTTTTAATGATTAACAGGCTGACAAAATTCTCTCTTCATAGTTTATATGTTACAGATCTCTTTCAACGTTGTTCCTGATCTTAGACTATTCTATAATAGTTATTCATTACTTCTCATGGAGTTTATTTATTTCCATATGTCCTTTCCTCACTGGGCTATTTTCCCCTGCTTGGCCTTATTAGGAGCCTGCATTTTCAATTAGTGCTATATCTTAGCTAATGATAATAATAATAATAATAAAAATAATAATAATAATAATAATAATAATAATCATGATAATAATAATAATAAAAATAATGATAATAATAATAATATGTAAATTGGTAAACGCTAGAGGATCCCATAAACCTACTGAAATGGTTGGCTCGAATATATGAATTATGTAAACCTGTTTTTATTCCGGTCCCAGGAAATTCATCACATTTTTTAGCAAACAAAGCGACTTTGTAACAAATATTAATTCTGAAGGACAATACTTAATGATAAAAGGTTCATTTGTATGTTACTATGATATTTTAGACATTTGGTGTTAAGATCAGGCTTTTAAGGAATTTTCAACATGCTCTAAGCATTTGTCTATGAATAGGGAATTCCAAATAATTGCCAACAGGCTAACTTATATGCAATCCATCCCCATGCAAACTGCAATGTCTGCCTCATGTACGTCTGCCTTGGTCTTGGGGTGGATAGCGAGATTTGGTATCCCTGAGCATATTACTCCTGACAGGTGTACCAATTTCACCTCTTAATTGTTGACATCATTAGTGAATCTCCTGGGTATTACCCTATTTCACCCAACCGCCTACAATCATGCAGCTAACTGGATGGTTGAAAATTCTCATCTCACCCTCAAAGCAGCTTTGATATCCCGCTGCAATGACTCATATTGGTTTACTCAACTTCCCTGAGTCCATCTGATATTAAGGACCCCTCCTAAGGACGCCCTGGATGCCTCGACAACTGAAATAGTGTTTGACAACCCATTGGTCGTCCCTGCTGATTTTTTTTGTTTACTCCCTGCCGCTAGACTTTCAAGCCCCGATGGATGCAACACTTACCAAAAGAGTTACACACCGCAACGCATGTCATCCTGTGCAACAAACCTAGCACGCCACAGCTGACGCCTCCTTACGCAGGGCCTTTCCTCGTGATCCGTTACACACTGAAGGCTTTCTTGATTAACATTCGGGGCAAAAAAGACTGGATCTCCATTGTTTAGCCTAAACCCTGCTATCTCCTGGAAAATGATCCGCCTACAGTTCGCTTCTTTAGACCATGGTGCCTTATTACACATGTATTTCTTTCTTTTTGGGGGAGCCATGTACCTCACGTATTCCATACACGCTCATACTCTGTGATAGTATTGCTTTTATGATATCCTAATGTCTCCTACACTGATAATAGAAAAACCTGTTTTACCTTACCTTCGCATGTTTCAGATAGTTTGATTTTTTGTGACATTGTTGCTCTCAACTGTTTGTATATAAGCTCGTTATCTGTTGAATAAACTTTACTTGCATTCATCTCGCCTCTCCTGCCTGTTAGTACCTAACAGCCACCTCACATAGTAACAATAAAACGCCACAAAACATTTATGTTACAGAAGTGAACTCATACAATTTCTCTCAAACGAGGTCTTTTTAGGGAACGAAAAATTACGTTTAGATATGTGTGGCTTCGTAAATAAATTATAAACTTAACTTTACATGTTTACGCATTGATAAACAAAAGTTTTGAATGTTGATCTTTCAACTCTTCGTTCTATTGCAGGACAAATTACAATTTTCCCTCCCGGTACATTATTTTTTTTTTATCATTTTAAGAATACGTTGTTTAATTTGTATTCTATTTTAATAAGCTGAATAAGTAGCGGAGTTTCTCATTCCATGATAAATGCAAACGTGCACACTCCCAATTGCAGAGAGAGAGAGAGAGAGAGAGAGAGAGAGAGAGAGAGAGAGAGAGAGAGAGAGAGAGAGAGAGAGAGTGTGTCCAATGACAAGCAGGTGATATTGACGCATTTGCGCGACACAACCAGGAATACCATTTGATGGGTGTAAGACCCATTAATCCATTAGTTTACAAACCGTAAAGAAATAACAGGAATGTTTCATGTTCCTAAGATGTCACCTTTTAGGGATTTAACTCCGTAAGTTTTCCTGAAGTTATATTAAAGTTAACATTGAAATAAGGGGAAAGTGTTAACAAGATGATGCCTTCAGATTTCGTGCAACTACTTTGGTCATAAAATTCCGGCTAAGATTAACAGACTTGATCATCGTCGTCTTTTTTTTTTCTTTTTTTTTCTTTGTTTTTTCTTTTTTTTTTCCCTTAAAAAAACCTTGGGTGTTGCACTACCGTTGCTGTGCAATTAGAAGAACTGGAAGTTTTGTATAAGAAAGATATTTTACGTTTCCCGACAGCAAATTATCTTTCTGGATTAAATTCAATTATAAGAAAAAAATTTACCTTTTGTTCCTCCGATTCCCTTTTCTTTTTTTTTGTTGAAGCTATTTTGTTAACAATTATTCTTCAAAACTTGAGACTTGGCTAATCTTTCATAGAAGCATTTCCAAGTAATTATCCATAATGAAGAGGATATTGAGTAACACTCAAGAATCTTATGAATATTCCAAAATCTTAAACTGACGGGAAAAAATGATGGCTTCTTGTTACAGTTTTTTTTTTTTCAGAAATGTTTTGATGTCTTGTTTTTCTTTTTTGTCTTGAAAAAATTTATTTTGTTATTTACATAAGGAAATCATCTTTCAATTAATTTTCAAAGTATGTTTTTAAAGTTATAGAGTATCTATACCGTAGTTGAATTTGTACTGTTAAATACATAGTTTTCATCCTTTAAAAGTTGAATTTGATGAAATGCTTAATAATTCCCTTTACAAATATTAGATAGAAATGGACTTCTAGATAAATGGCAAAAACTACTTTTTGACAAACAAAAGAATTTGTAAGTAATTCTTATTGTAAATCAACTACCCTTCATATCTATAAAAGAATAACAAGTTTTCTCTCTAAGATTCTAGAATTATTCAATAAAATATGTTTAACAGAGCAAAAGTAAAATGAAATAAGTAAAGATAGATATCTATAGATTTTCGGGACAGTTCATCAATGTTATATTACCAAAATTATTCATATACTCATGTCAGAATGATATTACAAATTAAACGCGAACGAGGTCTTTCATTTAAATTCTGAGTAGAACTGAAAAAAAGGTGATTGCTTGATAATTTTTATCTGAAACGCACTGACTGCGAAGTGACCTCATGCACATAGCCACCAAATAATTCCATTTGAATTTCATAGGAACTATATTGCTCTCTTGCTATGTTTTCTATTTGTGTTTTTATGGAAGTTTACGAATCGTCTGTCTCAAACTGAAGGTTACTCATGAATAGCAGAGGCAAGGGGGAGTGACAATGCCCCAGCAGAACAATGTCCTAGGGACTGACCATGTATACATATAAGCAGCGCAGCGATCTAGCCTCCTCTCCATCCAACCTAGATGGGCCAGGCAGTAACTGCTGGGGACCAAGCATATAGACCTATTCGCTACCACAAACTCCCAATCTTCAGCTCACAAGCATGTAGAGGTTGCAGACACTATACAAGAAACCATCGAATTTGAGCATAATTCGATCTCCCGTCCAGCAGAACGCCAGGCAAGGACGTTTCCAATAGGCCTCTGTTATGTGTTGTTCTTTGATGATTGTAATTTCGATGCATTTTTCACTAAGACATTAGAATCATGGACAATATATCAATTCAATCGTAATTTTCTGCAAATGTAAGGGCTCCCAAATCTGTTGACTTTAGATTTGATGCTGCTATTGCTGATGCGTCCCTTTTATCAGGGGGACGCGTAGGTGATTACATAAGAACCAATAAATTGATAACCGAAACTTTGTCGTATAAATGTACTGTATGCAAACATACATCCATAAACACTTGACTCTTGTAACATTTCGTTCCATATGATATGTCAAAACGATTCAATACTTATTTTTTACATTGTGTGCAGATGATTTGGCACTTCCAAACAATAATGTGAGGGTTTTCATAACCGTGGGTGGGTATCTCAGATCCCTTGGCAGCCCCCAGGTGGATGTCAGCAGACCTAGACAGACTAGTTGTGTCCTGGAGAGTGGCTTTGGCAGAAGCGAACGGCATACCAAAAATTGCATGCCCTTACCTGTGTCATGTACACAGAAAAGACTAATGACAGGGGAGGCCACCGCTGCAAGCAATGGCCTACTTACACTTTTTTTGGCCACTGACAACCATTCCCACATGTCTTTGCAGCAGCCCCTAATTTGGAGTGATAGTAGCATAACTGTGGCCGATGGGCGTCAGTAAGTGGCTGGATAAGTTGTTGGTTGGGGTGTAAGCGAGGTGTTGTATATATGGGGGTTGGGCAGTGTGGTCGCCGCTCCGGCATGTCATGGGGTGAGCGTCTGTCTCTTTTCTCATTCACGTCGGCTTCATTTGAATAAGTTTTCACCTCGTCAGCAGTGGAGGCGTTGATGGGTGTCTGGAAGGTGGTGAAGTTAGTCATCCGGTTCCTCATGGGCAAAATATCGATATCGGGGATAGCAGCACGTAAAGGTTTGGGTTGGCGTCGTACCCGAATGGCGTGAAGTAGAATCACTTCTTGAGGCGAGCCATTTGTGGCAGATTGTAGGCAAGCGAAGGCTTTTGGTCCCCCGAGGGCTGTTGAGAGAGCTGAAAAAGTTGCGCTATGCAGGCATCTGGCGATGCTGATTACTGCTCCAGTAGGTATGATTTGAGGGCGTCGTACGTTATTGACGCTATCGGACAGCTAATCGGAGATTTCTGAAAAAGCATCCTCTGCAATTGCCTCGAGAACGTATTTTGCATTAATCCCTGACTGAGTCACACCCATGATGCGAAACTGGACCTCAGCACGCTGGAACCAGGCAAACGCTTCTCCACTAGCGAAGGATGGTAGTCTCAGGGGGGTGGCGTTGATAGTAGAGTCAGTGTCTGACTACAGCATCATCAGGCAATAAAACAGCAGTCCAGGGGAGAGGGAAGGAGCTGAACACTCTGGTGGTCACCAATGTGTGGATGTAGTTAGGTAGGCTTAACTGATGAGCAGAGTGGGTGTAACTGAACTTTATTTCGACACAGTATGGCTGCATGAGTATAAATACAAGCCGTTCCGAGCAAGGACGGCATAAAAATTGAAACACATTGATTCGAGTAAATACAGGAACAGACACATTATCAGTGCAAGGGGAGAGTGGTAATGATTATGTACAAAAACAGAAAAACCGTTACAGTGTACGAGCATGTGTGATACATGTGCGGTAGAATAGTTAGGTATCCTCATAAGGTGTATAAATACCTGAAAGAGCTCGGCTCAAGTGGTGTCTTTTTGCCCTGCTCCTGACTGAATGGAATTATATCATCACATATACAATATTGCTGTGATGTTATAAAGCCTAGAGAAATAGACAAAACCGGTCAGGATTCACATAGTAGTTTTATATTTCCCGTTTTTTGTTTCTCATATATATCATCATCTTCATGTCCTCCTACGCCTATTGACGCATAGGGCCTCGGTTAGATGTCGCCAGTCGTCTCTATCTTTAGCTATTAATTGAATACTTTTCCATTCATCATCTCCTACTTCGCAATTCGTAGTCCTCAGCCATGTAGACCTGGGTCTTCCAACTCTTCTAGTGCCTAGTGGAGCCTAACTGAACTTTTGGTGAACTAATCTCACTTGGGGCGTGCGAAGAGCACGCCCAAACTATCTCTATCTATCCCTCATCATGATCTCATCCACATATGGCATTCTAGTAATCTCTCATTTCTAATCCTGTCCTGCCATTTAACTCCCAATATCCTTCTGAGGGCTTTATTCTCAAATCTACTAAATCTATTGGAAATTGTTTAATTGCCATACCATGACTCATGTCCATAGAGTTACACCGATCTCACTAAACTGATATAGAGTCTGATTTTTATATGTAATTTCAGGCGATTTTATTTCCAAATTTTACTTGCCATTGTCTGATTTGCTTTTTTCAATCTTTCACTAAACTCTTATTCTAAAGACCCTGTATTGGAGATCATAGTTCTTAAATACTCAAATGATTCTACCGCATTAATCCTTTCTCCTTCCATTGATATTTCATCTTCCATTGTATACTCTGTTCTCATCCTCTCTGTCTTTCTTATATTTATCTTGAGCCTAACCTCGTGTGATATTTCATGCCATCTGGTAAGTAAGTATTGCAAATCTTGTGGTGTTCTGCTAAAAAGGACATCATCATCAGCATACTCTAGGTCTGCTAAATTCCTATCACCAATCCAGTCCAATCTTTCTCCACCATCTCCGACTGTTCTACGCATTTCAAAATCCATGAGGAGGGTAAACAACATAGGTGACAAAACATTCTCCTAGAGTACTCCGCTGTTCACTGGAAATTCATTGGATAAGACTCCATTAGAATTAACTTTGCACTTGCTATGTTCATGAACCGACTTAATCAAATTTACATATTTAAGAGGAATTCCATAGTAACGCAGGACTCTCCATAAAATTGGCTGGAGCACACTATCAAAGGCTTTTCTTAGTCCACAAATGCCATCAAAAATGGATTTCTATATTCTACGCATTGCTGTACATGTCTCAAAATGAAAATTTGTCCAGTACAACTTCTACCTTTTCTAAATCCGGCATATTCATCTCAGCTTTTCATTAATCTTTCTCTCCAGTCTCTTTAGAATAAGCATGCTATATATTTTCATAACAACTGACGTAAGTGTTATGCCTCTGTAATTATTGAAGTCAGTCAGGTCTCCTTTTTTTTTTTTTTTTTTTTTTTTTTTTGCCATTTTCACAAACACGCTTAACTCAATTCATCAGCTTTTGCCTTTGCATGCCACATTCTACATCTCAGCAGTTATTCCATCGTATCTAGAAGCTTTCCATCTCTTTAGTGTTTTGAGGATAGCTTCAAATTCAAACTTACTGAATTCATTCATCGGCACACCAAGGTCTTCATCAGCTTCAGGTATATCAATCAAATTATTCCCTTCATATCTCCTATTCATAACCTCACTAAAGTGTTCCATCCAACGTTGTTTTTCTTCATCTCCTGTAGTTATAACAGATCCATCTCTCTTTTTGATGGGTATATGCTTCTTCTTCTTTGCCCCCATAGAGATTTCATTAATATTTTTATGAGCATTTTTTACACCATAGCCACTTCCTGAATTCATAGTTTTGTTAGGCTCATCTGCTTTACTGTCTAAATATCCTCTCTGGTCATTCCTAGCTCGTCTTTTGACCTCACTATCAATACTGGAATAATTAGCATGCTCTACCTTGTAATTTTCATTACTTCCTCGAAATCTTGCAACAATCAATTTCTGTTTTTGTCTCCTTTTTATAGTATCTCACGTATCTTTTGCTATCCATGGCTTTCCCCTTGTAACAGCGTGTCCCAAAACTTCACTACCAACTGACTGATGTATGTTCTTGTTCATTAATTGTCTGCTCTTCGTCTCCTACAGTCTCTGAAGACTTGCAATGGGATATATATATATATATATATATATATATATATATATATATATGTGTGTGTGTGTGTGTGTGTGTGTGTGTGTGTATATATATATATATATATATATATATATATATATATATATATATATATATATATATAAAACATTTTTTTCAGCCTATCTTAACCATTCACGTCACACTTATATCCTACTGTGGAGAATCGGCTCAATAAAATATTGTATACATTCCAATTTTGACTTCCATGGATTTTAGTTATCTTCCAATTTCTTGTCTTGCATACATTGCAATTTTATTTCAAATTAATATCTACCATTACATGCATTTCTCGTTCCCTACTAGTGCATTTATAGAATCGTTCATTGTTCCGTCGTCCTGTTTCCTTTTGCCCTCATTAACTTTAACATCCTCTCAGGTTCAGTTAACTTTCCTTTTTTTTCCATCATTCTTAGTTGCTTCAGATATATTCTACTTATCTTAATCAGAACTATATCAGTATAAATATTAATCTTCTCACTTCCATTCTAAACACTTTCTGATAATACAACATTAACGTATATCAACTGTCCTCTCTATAATTTTTGCATTATGAAGTTAGTTTAAGATGGTAAAATCCCCAAAGCCAGCACACACCCTAGTTTCAGAGGTAATGATATTAACTCTCCTTTCTATATACATTACTCTAGTCCAGAGTTTGCTTTTACCATAACACTTTTAATCATTCACAAAATAATACCCTAGATGCCACACATTCTAGAAACCCTCCACACTGCATCTCTCAATCTCACCATGAGATTTTTGTTCCGTCGGAACACGTAATCCCCACAAACCTCTCTTCGTACAAAGCCACACTAATATTCGATTAATCCTTTTATCAGAGTTTTATCATACTCTCTTGGTAAACTGAATTGAGTTCTCGTCACCGTAGACTTTAAAGAATGTGTGCAACTTTCTATTATCAACAAATTTCAACCAAATAGAAATATATTGTCAATATAAATGTTTATTTTCAACACATTAAACATTCTGCAAATTAAAAATTCATTTGAATTGGCTTGTGAAATAAAAGTAAGCATACATTAATCCATTTCTACAATAAGAAACCTTGTTCCTTAATGCTTACATGAATTAGTGTGTAAATGACGAAGAGATTTTAAAAGGCTCACTGAAAAAGTGTATTATTTGACCTTTTCCTGGTAGTAAAAGTGCAACTCGAAAGATACCATTTGCATTTCCTTCCCTGAAAACTTATCGTTCGGTCACTGCAGCGTTTATAAACCATTAGAGATTTATACATTCAATTTGTCAGGAAATTTTCGGTGGACATTTTTCCACTTCACTATTTCAAATTCTTATAGAGAGAGAGAGAGAGAGAGAGAGAGAGAGAGAGAGAGAGAGAGAGAGAGAGAGAGAGAGAGAGAGAGAGAAGCGTTATTTTATTCTCGCCATGATTCACCAAACATTAACTCTCTCTCTCTCTCTCTCTCTCTCTCTCTCTCTCTCTCTCTCTCTCTCTCTCTCTCTCTCTCTCTCTCTCTTTATTTTATTCTCGCCATGATTCACCAAACATTAACTCTCTCTCTCTCTCTCTCTCTCTCTCTCTCTCTCTCTCTCTCTCTCTCTCTCTCTCTCTCTCTCGCGGTATTCATGTGATTGAAATCATGAATTTTCATGTCCATTTTCGGTAAAAGGTTAATCGGTTACTCCTATTTCCATCTCCCGTTTTTTTCAGGTGATGCTTCAATCATTCTTACTGTTCAGAGGCCCCTAAAAGGAGTTCTCCCGAGTGAAGTTTTTTCTCATTAAAATCCCAGATTGCAGTACTGTTCCTTTTTATTATGCTGTGTTCGTTTCTGCCTCGGGTCCCAAATAAACAATGAGGGGAACATGGAACATAGGTAGAGAACCAACACCTTTTTCCAAGTTACAGAGTTAGATTCTCAACACTCTTTTAAGGAAGTGTTGTTAGGAATGAAAATATTCTACTCGGTGATTGATATTTGTATAATTTTATTTTATATTGTTTAGGTACTTCTTTTGTTTAAAGATGTTCTTTGCAAGCATTTCATTCCGTATTGCTTGTATTCCTGTATGACCTTTAATAGGACAGAACAATGAAGCTAACATTTTTATTTTTAAGAAGTTACATTTTTAAATCCTTTAGATATAATTCATCGTTTTTATGATGATATCTTTTGTTATAGCACCATTAACTTATATTGTCCCAGTAGACTGATTCTACGGGAGCTCCTTCATGTCATCTGAACTAGTTCCCTCTTCATTGACTCTAATTTCAGGCTTAATTACTTTACAGCCGGTCATTCCATGGTATTATTTCTCCCTGGTTTGAAGAAATAAATGCACGTTCTTGTACACCATTCCTTCTTTGCTATAATTCTCTTATTCTTTTTTTATTCAACTTCGAAATACGGGTTTCATTTTTATCTGTTAACTAGGTTTGAATATATCTGTTAAAAAATTTTTATGTTATAAACTCGGTTATAATTTTGCCGTTTATCGTCTCACGGCAACTGCTAATCGTTGTTAGATGCTTTTTTTCAGTTAGATTTTATTAGATTTATTTGTTCCATGTAGTTAAAATATTCTTTCAAGCAGAGCTAACTGCCTCCCTCTGCAATTACTCAAAGTCCACATCAGTCTTGAATAATTTTCTTTGTATTTTCACAATTATTAATGCTATTTGCAAAATGGCCTTTTTCGTTTTTGAATAATATTAACTTTTCAAGTTTTCCAACTATTCTGCGTCTTTCACCAAAATGGGAGATATTCAGCAGAGATGTTGGAGGCTTATTCCTGAGGGGCCAGGTTCATTAAAATGCGTTATTATAAGCGATATGCAAGATGATTAAATCCTGCGTTGCTCATAGGCAAGAACAAATCAGTATTTTCAGTTTTGTATGTTCGTTTCATCTTACATCTCTCATTCCTTGACCTAGATTAAACCTCCACCTCTCTGCATTGATAAGGGAAGTGGCTCGGATGTTTAGCCTTTACGCTGAGGTAAGCTAAGACAGAGTCAATAGCCTACAGATATCTGTATTGACTCTGAGCTAAGAATACCTCTACTATAGGCCTACCTACTCTACTCAAGAAGGGCTTTGGAAGAAAGAAACTACCTCTGAATATATTAGCTTTTCCATTTTGTGTGACTTAAATGTTAAGATAGACTATTTCATTTTTGTCTCCGGCAACGCAAAACCTTCTTATCTGATATTGTTACTTAGCGATTGGAATTTCTCTTGGCAATGACTCAGTTTTTGTGTTTAGGAAGAAGATTAAGAGTTAAGAATTCTAAGGCACAACATTTATTTCTTTAAATTTTTAGATAAATTGTTTTTGGTTAGTTTTCGATACGAGACGTGTTGAGAAAGATTAAAAATTAACCGTTTTAATCTTTCTCAACAGCTATGGGTGTGTTTTTACTGATGTTTGAATGTTATATGCTTGACATAAATTTAGAAATAACCGATGAAAAAAATAGTATTTCTAGTGTTTGAACCTCAATATGAATGAGTTTTGTATGTAATATTTCGATATAATAAGAGAAATTATATCAATCTTGCTGCTCACGTTAACAAACCATTGTTTATCCTTGAATTGGTGAATCAAGACTGAAATCCTTAACAATATTAAATCAAGCGCATTCGTTTGCATATACTGAGGCTCTTTTGTTACAACAACAACCGTTCAATCTGAAACATCCTGGTTTTACCTCCTGAGAGGACACTTGAACCAAAAATTCCTTCGTTCATAACGTATTTTGGTTCAACTGTTTTTGCAGAAATTCAGTTACTTCAGCTACTCAGTAATACACCTCTTTGCTTGCCATCCACCATCTTCTATATTTTCCCAAATACCAAGAGTAAATTAGTTTTATCCTTCATTCTTCCATACTGATATTCATTAATCTATTCTCTCATGCACCAATGATTCTCATAATCTCAAACATGTTTAACATTCACTTTTGATTTCTTCTTCTTAAAATTGTTCTCAGACTTTCTACACACTGCATTTTCTCACTTCTGTCACTTAATAACATAGTATCATCTGAAAGTATCACCCCATCCAACTGAGTTCATGACTTTTTAGGGGACAATGAAAACCTTCATATAAATCAGTCGTTACCATGACACCTGTTATTATTTCATGTGTGGGTATAATAAATATTGAATTTTTAATTTATAGATCGCAAAGAGTTGTTCATGGGCGCCATAGTGAGTAAAGGAATGTAATACTGGTGTTCCTCAGAGTAGTGTTTTAGGCCCATTACTTTTCATACATATACACATCATATGTGGTTTCGCGTAAAAGCAAGCTCGTTGTATATGCAGATGATACTACTCTCTTTACATACATTCCATCTCCTGAATGTAGATCTGGGGTTGCTGAATCCCTTAACAGAGATCTAGCTAAAATTAGTACATTGGCATGAAGTTGAACCCTAACAAAACCCAAAGTATGATTGTAAGTAGGTTGCGTACAGTGGCTTCTCAACATCCGGATCTCTGGATTGATGATGCTTCGTTAACTCTGTATGACTCATAAAATTTTAGGTGCGATTGTTGATAGCAAAGTTACTTTTGAGAGAAACATTTGGTCTGTCTCTTCCTCAATTGCTCACACAAAAAAAAATTGGCCTATTGAGAAAATTTCTCAATATTTTCAGAAATCAATCTCTTCTGAAGAAGTGTTTTAATTCTTTCAGTCTGCCTAGTTTCGAGTATTATTCTCATGTTTGGTCTTCATCTCATCTTAATCTGTTGGACAGAAACTTCGGGTCTATTAAATTTCTTTGTCTAGATATTAATCTCCGGCACCGTCGTGCAGTTAGCTGGTTATGCATTTTGCATCCGATTTTTCGAATTAGGACCACCCTTTGCTTGTAGATCTTTCCAGACAGTATCATCCTGTTCGATATACTAGGTATTCAGTTAATTCCAATAGTCATGCCTTCTCTATTATAAGGCTCAATACTTCACAGGATTCTAGAAGTTTTATTCCAGCTGTAACGAGATTGTGGAATGATCTTCCTAATCAGGCTGTAGTATGGGTGGAACTTTAAAAGATCAAAACATGCATTTTTTCATGTTGAACGGGGGGACAAGTCTCTTTTTATAGTTTATACAGGAAAGAATTATTACAATGTTATTAATGTTCTTAAAGTGTTCTATTCTAATTGTTCATTACTTGTCTTGTACTTTATTTATTTCCTTATCCCCTTTCCTCATTGTGTTTTATATATATATATATATATATATATATATATATATATATATATACATATATATATGTACATATATATATATACATATATATATGTACATATATATATATATATATATATATATATATATACATAAATATATATATATATATATGTATAATATATATATTGAGAAGGACAATAAATGAGCATTAAGAA